>NC_045739.1:13615550-13615774 GCF_008692095.1 Etheostoma spectabile | reverse complement strand
CCGTTTCAACTCTTGATGTCTCTTTTCCCTTTAGCTAAACCAGGAGTGTGTCCTCACTCGCACTGGGGCTCAGGACTGTGTGTTGAACGTTGCTTCAATGACAGTGACTGCCTCGAGGATGAGAAGTGCTGCCACAATGGATGTGGACATGAGTGCATGGCACCATACACAGGTTAGATGTGAGCAACAGTGGCAAAAGTCCCTAGTGTGTGATCACATGAATG
>NC_045739.1:13615462-13615540 GCF_008692095.1 Etheostoma spectabile | reverse complement strand
GGGTATGTTTTTTGTCTCGCCAGTGAAGCCGGGTCACTGCGCCCCTCCCCAGGGAACCACCACGTGTGCTGAGTACTG
>NC_045739.1:13615327-13615452 GCF_008692095.1 Etheostoma spectabile | reverse complement strand
GGTCAGTGCCCAGGAGAGCAGAAGTGCTGCAAGACAACCTGCAGCCACGCCTGCAGTGCACCCTACTGATTGGACAGCTCAGTGACACTTTTATCTCTTATGCAACAACACAGAAAAAGTATCAT
>NC_045739.1:13614880-13615317 GCF_008692095.1 Etheostoma spectabile | reverse complement strand
TCCCTACTTTTTCAACTCCATAGTAGCACACTTTGGTACAATACTTGAGCATTAGCTTGCTTAAAGTAGGATTCTTTGTGGGGAACAAAGTAAATAGTTTTCCTTCTATATAGATAAGATGCCATTTTATGTCCCTGTGCTAAGTAGATACCAAAAATCAAGTAGTATTCTACGCTACATTTGGAAAAGCAAGAACTATAGAATCACATTCTTTGTATTAAAACCAATAAACATGTTTCCACAACCTAGAAATGTTTTATGTATGTGACACCTTGCTGGTTATACGTCTTGAGTTTCACAGGTCTCTTTTATGGGCTTATTAGGTGAGAGCTTGGCTGAAAAAACAAATGATGAAAAATGCAAAGAATAGAAAGTGGTTACTGGCAGAAAACAAGACTATTTTAAAGAGGTGGCCAAGAAGATCTGTTGCTCTAAGG
>NC_045739.1:13614329-13614870 GCF_008692095.1 Etheostoma spectabile | reverse complement strand
GTTGCACCACAACCTCAAATGGAATTTTTATGTAAACATTTACTTTTGTCATTTAAGTGACTAAAAAGTGTACTTGTCTAGCTAATCACAAACATATATGCTACATAAAGTGACGGTTCTGTCGCTGTGACAAGCCACTTATCATTGAAGACTACTAGGACTGAGCCAGCAGAGTGGTTTTCCAGCTGTGTATATCTACTTGCTTAGAGAGATAACATAGTTCACAGCTGACCACATGAATATCACTTATATGGAATGCTGTTTTTGTTCCACGTGGTTGCCAAACGTGCAAGGGTGAAAATCGCTGACGGACCAAACAGACGTCTGTTTGTTCTCTCAGAGACTGCCAGAAGCGAGGCCAAGTTTGTTGACACAAAAATGTGGGCACACAGTGGTAAGTAATACAGATTCTAGGCAGACAAACAGAGGATTGGTATTATTGGTAAAAAAGTTTAATAAACAAACACATGGTTGTATTTATTGGTAGAGGGTGTGTGTGTGTGTGTGTGTGTGTGTGTGTGTGTGTGTGTGTGTGTGTGTG
>NC_045739.1:13611492-13614319 GCF_008692095.1 Etheostoma spectabile | reverse complement strand
TGTGTGTGTGTGTGTGTGTGTGTGTGTGTGTGTGTGTGTGTGTGTGTGTAGTGACAAATTGAACTGATGAGTTGATGAGTCAAAAACCCAACAAACTAAAGGCAATTCATTGAAGAAGAAAAAAAAAAGAAAAGAAAAAAGACCTGTTGACATTTGCATTAAACATTCAAGCATGCATCCAACAACCAAGTGCACAAGTGCAAAATGAATGTTTGGTAAGAGGGCTGTTCCTTTTTTATATGGCAGGAAGGAGTGCCAGACAAGTAATGTTAGTGCTTGGAACACATTAAAAAAACTATGGTTTTGGTAACTTTTTAGTATTTTTGTGGAGATGCTTTTTTTTTTTCAAACATTAAAACTACTTAAAATGTGTTTCAGGTAACACAAATTAATCGGGAATTATTAAATAAAGAGGAAATACTTCTGGTAGATCCCATAGTTAGCTGCTGTGTTCATTTCTGGTTGGACATGGAAAGATGTATCCTGTCATAGGAAATATGACATTCTTTCTTAGCAGGGAGATTGCAATCAACAGGTCAGGAAAGCAGTCCTCGTCCTTTTTCTGTCTGAGCTCTGAGGCTTTTAATGCTGGATTTGTAAACATAATTTTACCACCCATAGTAACAAAATGTCTCAGATGGCTATATTATGAGTTACATAGCCATTATGAGTTATGGCTTCAAACATCCAGAAACAAAAACAGTCCCACCAAAACCCTCTGATGCAGTTACCATAGCAGCATAGTACACAGCTTTGGTTTCTTGTTAAACAAAAACAGAACTCTTACTTTCCACCTAAGTAGAGAAATGTCTATATTTTCTTTCCCCTAGCCCGCAGGAAATTATCCTGAATACATTTATGTTCAAAATTTCATTTCCACTTCCATTCGAAAAACAAAAACTTCAAGTTGACAGTTTTCAAAACATTCATACCAGTGCTCGACTCTGTTCTGCCCTGAATATCACGTTAGCCAGTGGTTTCACCAAAAGGAAATCCTCCTTTCTAAAAAAAGAGCCAGTTGGCTTTTGTGTCCAGCCTCAGAGTGGCGGCACACCCCTCATCTTTCGGATGATGTTGGCTATCCGCTTGGCCAATCCTGGGCTGGGCTCTTCTATCTGGAAGCTCCGGGTCAGTAGGTTATAGAGGGAGCCGTAGCCCACGGCCACCACAGTGCAGGTCAGGCAGATGACATTATAAGGCATGCTAAAGTCAGGAGTTGGCAGGTTGACCAGCAGAGGCTCTGTATAGACTCGCACAAAGTAGCTGGACTCTTCTTTGCAGGGAAAACTGGAAAGAGATGGGAAATTTGATCATTTGACCTTCCCCAACAAATGTGTTTCTCTATAGAAATTTAAAACATTTATGAGTAGCAACATATATATCAGCAACATATGACTCAGAAAAAACAACTCTTTACTTACAAGCTGCTGAAAAGTGGCTGTTCCCTAGTGCTGTTTATATCCATGGCAACAATACTTGGTACAAGAGAGCTGATTACTGAAGACCTAAATGTTTAAGAAACAGAAACATTAATACAAAGCTTTCACAGATGTTTCAAACCACCTACTCTTACATCCCTCAAAACCATACAACACTTCCAACTTTTGAAGGGACACAAGTAGTAACATGTGTATCTGCATTTGTTTTTTAGCAACTTCTGGGAAAAAAAAAATAGTTTTGAGAACAACTCCACATGCTCCATACCCAACATAGAAGCCATGGTTGGGATCAGGGGTGTATTCAGTCCACTTGAGCAGAGCCCTCTCAAACTGCATGGTGACCTCGGTGACGGAGTTCGGAGGAAGCTGGACCAGCATCTCCAGCAGGTGGGGCCTCACACGGTCCTTAGACGGCTGGTAGTGGATGTAGCCTGGTGAAGGAAAAAAAATCATTAGTGATCATTACAGTTCTTCTCAATTGCTAAAACAGTAAAACCCATTGGCTGAACAAAGTTCTCAGTTGCCTGAACTCATTTTGCTAATTGTGCAGTTTGTTGTCAATACCTTAAACCATTTCACATGGTAAAACACAATTTGCAGATATCACTTAGACTTTTCAGTGAAACTCTAAACACATTCTCATTCTCACAACACATTTAGAGTACATACGCTAATGCACATGTCATCTATACTGGTAAACACAAGTGGCAACAATCAAATACAAATAGAGGACACATGTCATCAGTTGAACACAACCACTCAAAACTGATTTCACTCGTTTCAAATGATGTGTTCAGAGAACAAACAGGTTGTTGAAGGTGGGAAAATATTGCTAGTGATGTTGACAAAGTGCTCTGGCCTGACCCAGCCCAAAGACAAGAAGAAGCACATTGGTCACATTTTTACTCCTTTGATTTGTGTCCCTTTCAGTATTGTATACTGTAGTACAGTGCATTGTAGGCTGTACACTGTACAATGAACACATGGTATGGCCTTGAACATTGTGATTTCCGTTTGTTAACAGTACTGACTGCTCAATAGATTTTGACTGGTTGCAGGTTCATATCATCAAAGAACAAGAATTACAGTATTACAGAGACAAAGGACAAATTTGTGAGATGCGCTGGGTACAGTACTGTAAACATAGTGGTACAAGGAGAAGAAAGAACAAAAAAAATTTCAAAGAGTAGAGCAGAGAAAAAATTTCTGATCAATTTTGATCTACTATGATAGAACATGTTTGCATTCATCAAAACAATGACAGAAAAATATGAAATTTGTTTTGAGATTGAAAGATTTACTTCTACCTAAGAACTACATTGGCTTGAACAAGTTTACACACCCATGCAAAAGTTGATTAAAAAGAGGAATAAAAAAAACATCTTTTG
>NC_045739.1:13586693-13611467 GCF_008692095.1 Etheostoma spectabile | reverse complement strand
CATCTTTTGGAAATTGATCTTAATGCCTAATTTTGGAAAATCCAACCTTTTAAGGACATCAATTTTCTTTGTGAATGAATAATGTATTAGTAAATAAATAAATGTTCTTTCTCAAAATACAGGGGGCATAAGTATACATACCCCTATGTTAAATTCCATAGAGGCAGGCACATTTTTATTTTTAAAGGCCAGTTATTTCATGGATCCAAGATACTATGCATCCTGATAAAGTTCCCTTGGCCTTTTGAATTAAAATAACGCCCCCCCATCATCACATACCCTTCACCATACATACAGACAGACATGGGGAACTTTCCATAAGATCATCTCTCAATGCAAATCAAACCGTAATCAATCTAACTGAAATAACACCATGCCAATCTCTAGTTTCACTAAGTTGAGACATATGATACAGTGGACAAAACTCCATACATTCATTAAAAATAATAAAAAATAATAATAATAATAGACAACTCTTATTTATATAGCACCTTTGATGAAACCCAAGGACACTTATACAGAATTACAGTGGTATACTAAGGAAGCCACTGTATGTATAGTGTTTGAGCAAGAACCAAGTACCAAGATAGGTACCGTAGGTAGACCAAATGTAAGTCTTCAGCTTTCATGACACAAAATATGCCTCATGTTCCTCCTCTGGTGAAATGATGTATCTGCATGGAACTACACAATACAATGATTCCTCTAAGGAAACTAAGAAGGTACAGTAGGGGGAACTCATGTACCTAGTACAATACTTTACCCATCAGTGTAGAGCCATATTTTTTTTAAGCAAACACTACAACACTATGGATTGTCTAAAAATGAAAGCATAGTAATCAATAAGTTCGCTGTCTTAGTAGAAGTACATTATCCTTCTTTCCACTAATATAAACCATTATTTTTATTTTCACATCAGCTCTACTTACCACAAAGTAGTGAAGCAAACACTAGTTAATCAGACTCTTCTTGTGTAACAGCAGCATTTACCAAAATCATGACATTGTTGACCCTTAAAATGTTTAAATCGGGCAGAAAGAGCCGTTTCTGTAATCTACGGTCACAGCAATGATTCCAACGTGTGAGTGGACGGTATTTGAAAAGACTTGTTCCCTGATTATAGTTTTTCAGGTAGTGTCTAACCTAGCTTTAAAGTACATTTACACAGAAATGTTACATTGGCTCATTTCACGTAGGCTAATATATTTTATAATGTCAAAAAGTAACCAGTAATGAGTGGCTTTTATTAATTTATCAATCATAGAAAAATTGTTCCAGCACTGGCACATTTGTAATTGTTTTTCTTACACCCTGGTTGCAATTTTGCGTGCACATGCATCCTAATGGCTTTCTAAAGTCACTCACTGGGCTTGTTGTCCTTTCCCTGCTGGTCACAGTGAGGGTGTGAATGTAGAGACGAAGGTACCAAGGCACAGACTCCAGCAGCAGCACAGGGAAGGACTGTAGGGGTGGTTGTTGTACATCAGCGTGTGAATCTCTCCGTCTGCCAGCCCGTAACCAGCCACAAACGCCACCGTGGAGCAAGGGACGCAGCATGTTCCTGCAGGCAGGGATTAGAGACAAGAAGGTATATGGTCGACCATGTGGAAACATTGCAGCAGAGACAAGAAAACACTAACACTGCATATGCTCAAATTTAAAAGAGAGTTAGAGAACATGATTTGAATGTGTTCTTTTGAAAACAGGACTCCAGTCTGTGGCTAAGGTTGACTTTTGTCTGGATAAACAGTTTCAATCAGTTTGAAAAATTAAGGAACCTCTAGGTAACAAATAAGCACGGTGTTGCTTTGATACAAATGCAACAATCTCGGACACAAGTTGTGTTTTCGTATTTGCTTTGCTCTAATGTTTTTTTAAAAATGGACACACGTTGCAATATGCAGTGTTGGAGCTTTTTAGCTTAAATGTATAATGCAAATCACACACAGTTTAAGCACATATAAACATTTTAAATCCAACAACAGTCACTTCAGCTGCTGCTGTTGAGGACTTTCTATCAGAAAACGAAAACGAATTGCAGATACAATGGTGATGCATACAAACCCAGAGTAAAAGAACAGTAGTTATCATAAAACCAATTGAGATATGACAAACAGTTTGAGTTGACATATTTTGTTAAACATGATGGTAGACATCTCTGTCCACCATCTCCTGGATTACAGACTTCCATCTTTATACTCCCACTCACCTCATTGCATTAAAAAAAATATTTAAAAAACTATATTATAGGAGTAGTACTCAGTATATGTATATTGTATTTACTATATCTTTATATTGTTTTATTATCTTGATATTCATAGATAATCAAATTTAAAGTGTATGCAAAGTTTTTTTTCTTGTAATCTGTATTGAGCTATTTAAATGTATTTTATTAACCTACAGTATCTATCTATTTATCTATCTATCTATCATTTTCCTTGTTTTTGCATTGAATTATTAACGACTACTGCATGTCCAGTCTCTTACACAAAGCTGTGTTCATGCCTTGCGTTTTTACTCACCCCACTGGATTTCCGGATCAACAGATTGAGGGCGGCACCAGTGCCAAAGGTGATTTGCGGGTCAGATCGTAGACAGAAAGGTTGTCTGTCCCCCAGCACCATTGCCTGGCTCAGCAGGGGAGTGGCCGGGTCACCTCCAAACTGCTCCCCCTGCATAATGACAATTCATTCTCTTCAATTGCACTCAACATACTGTGCACAGATATTACCTTCGACACCTTGCTACATAAGTTTCAAATCATCTTAAATGGTACCCTTAAATGGAGTTTTCTTGTATACAGGGTTATGTTTACATTAGTGTAACATATGTGTGTCCTGAGTCCCAATTGTGGTAGTGCATTCCATTTTGCAAAGCTGATTTTTTTTTTAAGCCTGCATAGTTTAAGTCCATGTTGTTGCTTGCAATTGTCTTTTAGCGCATTGCAGCATTTCTTAGCCAGCTCATAAATAAATGCTACAAGGTGTCAAAAAGGAACCTTTGAATATCTGCACCTTCATACTGCTTTGACAGTAAAATGAATCCTCTTTCTGTTAAGTTGCATTGAGGGAAATAACTAATCATTTTGAGTGGATGATAGCATATTATGTGAGAGTCAAACCTGAGGGTTGTCTGTGATGTCGATGTAGATTTTACTAGGGAGGCCAGTGGACAAGCTTCGGTCAGGGTCGAGAGAACATCTTAAACAGAGACCACTCTGAAGGAACAAACAGCTTAAGTTAACTAATGCCAAAAGGGCGTAATCTGTTTTTTCTACTACCACACACAACAAACCTCAGGAACTCTAAACCTAAATGAGAGATTAATGTAGGAAGAATGTGATTTTGCTCACCCGTTTGCCCTGTCCAGGGGTGTGCAGGTCAAAGACCACATTCATGTCTGTCTCAGCTCCCAGGATGTGGTTGTGCACTGCCAGTCCCGGCACGGGTCTGATGTGCACTGCCTGGGAATGAAAACTGCTGTGGAAGAGTTTCTCTGACTTTAACAGGACAGCAAGACCAGCCTGCAAGTGCAACATGAACACATAAAGACAAAAAGAAACTAAGTTAACTGCCGTAACCAACATTTGACACACTGAAATGGTTGTTGAAAATATTATCTTGAGAATTTTTGCCTCAAATGAGGTGCTTCAGACAAAAGCTCATGGATGTCACTATGTGCATCATCAACAAAGCGAGCACACATGGCATTTAAGTACTGCTGTGGTTCTGTGTGACAGAAATGGAGACACACACAACACCACACACACAAGACACCCACCTTGGATCCACATGGCAAGAGTTTCTTCCAGGGTGTCAAATTCTCAGTGCAAACAATCTCCTGGGAGGGTGGCATAGCGAAGAAAGCTGTGGTCCGTCACTTCAAGTGTAACACAAAAAAACAAGTCTGTAAGTAATGAAATGCTTCTTGGGCAGTATCTGTAGCACCTGCATGCTGCCAGAGTTTAAGGTGTCTAATCACACACATACGCTTTTATTCAGGCTCATCACTCAAGTGCTTACAAAATGCAAAGGGAGATTGAAAAAGCCTCTCTGTACCGTTGCCTATACCCAGTGGTTTGAAGGATGCACTGGGCTGAACAGTGTTGGTGGAGTCAATGAAGTTCAGTGAAGCGCAGAAGATCCCTGACAAAACATTTGTCAGCTCCTTCCAGGTACCATCGACACTGAAAAAAGGGCAGAAAATGGTACGAAAATACTAGATCGAGAAGTAGTGCTTGTTTATAGACTTGGTAACCCTGCCCACTCTGCCGCAATTTGATTTTGCCCTGCAGAAATCTCAAATCTATTGAGCTTTGCTTGGTCTGGTGGTAGCCAGACTAGCTTGTTTACCTTTTCTCATAATCCGCAAATACAAAACCTTTCTTTCACCTCCACCAGAAGGCCGTACTACTCGTCACAGAATCCTGGAACCAGACCCAGAGTTACGCCCCAGGAGGGGACGGTTAGAAAAGGCTGCCCCCATTGCAGGTCCTCCAGTAGCCCTGCGTGAAGGAGATGTGAGCTCTCGCACTGAGAACTTGGAGATGACTGGCCCAGGGACTTGGGAAAGAGCCGAAGTGGGACTCTGAGAATACAAAACAACACAAAGAAGAGAAGAAGATTAAAAAAAAAAGCTAAATTCATAACTGAAAGAGCAAAGGATTTTCACTGTTCTCATAAGTCTACACCAAGGAACCACACCTAGGAACCTGGATAAGAACGATACTGAACGTAAAAAAATACGAACTATACTACTGACATAATCGTCATACTTACATGAAGGGTATGAAAACGTCCATATGCATTCTATTAACAACAGTAACACTTTATGTTTGACTAAAATGAATGGCATGTTAAATCACTGCTAACAGTTAGCTTACCTTTGTTTCCTCTCATGAAATCAGCCTCCCAAAGTGTGCGGAACTGGAAGCTGGCGTAAATATCTCCCGAGTGCAGCGGTTGATAACTAGTTCCTCCTGAAAATCGTCTTTAGGCGGTGGTACGGGGGACAGCGGTTTCGGGGAGTAGAAGTGTCTTGTTTGTCGGTGTCAGCATCATCCGGAGTCGCCTCTTCAACCTCAGTTGCTTCCACAGCTGTCCACCGGAGGCTGCTGGCCGTTTGTCCCGCTGTTTTCTGTGGTGTTTGTGTATTGTCGACCGCAGTCACAGGTTATCGGCGGTTAGTGTCGTTTCTTGGCTTTCTGTACAACAAAATGGACAAACTACAAATAATAAGCAGCAAAGCCGAATAGCTGCACCTGTGAGCTGCCATCTTTCTCCTAGGGGGTGGTTAACTTCCGCATTAACGCGTATTCGTGGAACAAGCCAATGGGCTGCTTTCACATGTATTCCTGTGGCACTGATGTGAACCTTCTTTGTTTAGCAAAATAGAGTCATTTTAGATATTTGCGAGTAAATACTAATATGGAAGGATTGTATCCTATTTTAAGCATTATTATAACTTAACAGTATTGTAATAGAGTGTAGAAGTTATTTTAGATGCGAAAGCGTGGCCTTAATTATGCTTTTCATGCAATTGCTGTATTTTAGAGTAGGCGTTTTTATATAGCCTATTATGCTTCTAACAATACGCCTGCAACATGTTTTACGTCCTACCGTTGTATCATAGTTTACAAAATAATGAACAGATTTATGCATTCGTCTGCTTTGGGAGCGAAATATAGACATAAAGAAATTACAACGCTTATAGCCTACTGTGCTAATAGCCTACTGTAGATGTCCCGATCATTGCACCTTTTTGTTTCTGTAAGCTTAGAGTAGGCATACACACTAGGCCTACATCATCCGGTGACCGCTGTCCGGGTTCATTCTAATGCTTTAACATTAGATTCTAACTAATTAACCAATTACAGTCAAGTCATTAATGATCAGCCTATAACAATGCTTGCTCGACTTATGCTGGCATTTTATAGCGTTACCAGATAGCATCTTAAACAACCTTAGTGTGTGGTGTGTGTGTGGGGGGGGGGAGACGCAATAAAAATCATAGACTACTGTGTTGCAAAAATATTGTCACCATAAAAATATAATATTCCGTAATAGCTCAAATGTATCGATGTGTGTCGGATATTTGGTCGTGTTGCTGGACAGGGACGGGCATCATCGGGGGCACATCACCCTCCCACCACACATCATCCTGCACACAGCCCAGACACAGACACACACACGCACACAACGCACAAACACGCACACACACACTGAATTTCTGCTCAGCCATGGTCCCTGGTAGATGCTCAAAGCGGCTGTTGTCAGGCGAAAAATCTGCACTCGCTGCTTCCTCCTGACCTTGCCTGCCTCGTTGGGTTTTCAATATTTTATTCAGGATTCCTGTGCGTCTCCCCCATGGCTACATCGGATGGACTAGACGGCTGCTGCAACGAGGCAGATCTCAAAGTGACCCGAACATACTCACCGAACCGGCATCGATTTGGCTCATGGCACAGGTAAGATAAAAGCGACATTTTTTTCTGGATATTTTTGCTAGCCTATATGCAAGTGTTTTTTATGTTTCCAAATTCTTTGGTGATGTAGCGATCCCCAAAGGCATCATTGCTTGCCCAACGGGATATCGAAACACCGAGGGATAATTAGCGCATATGCTCAACCTGGACGTAAATAAGCGTAATATGATATTAACGCGTTGAGCTTACAGTACCACCTTGCATTCGCATGATGCCAACCTCCAAATGACTCTTGAGCGCGTATATTATCGTCACAAAATCGCATGCATGGTTATGATGTTGGTCGAACGTGTGTCTTATCTGCCAGCATTATAGCCTGGTTATTCAGAAAACACATGGGTTTTGGCTTTAGGTTTGGTGTGTTGCATTTTAAAAGGCACAAGCACATCTTGTTTGATATATGCCTAATCTGACCCCACACATTGACAGCTACCCCTCCACACACACACACACACACCACACAACACACACACACACACACACACAAACCACACACACACACACACACACACACACACACATACACACACAAACACACCCTTCCGCTTTCCCATACTGAAATCAACTGTGTGATCAATGACCGGCTATCCACGTGAAGTATAGGCTAGGGTGAAATGCCCTAATTCAGCACAGCCATGCAAGCGATCATTCACCAATTCATGCATCTTGCAGGTGTGCTTTCAACATGGCCCTTGTTTATCACTCTGTGGTTGTTAGTCATCCCCCTGCCTATGGAATAATGAATTGATCTTTCATTATAAGAAGAGAACACCAGGGAGCAGTCATGTTCTGCACTTCTCTGATATCTCCTGCAAATAGACTTCATGTGGTTCTTGGTTTGCTGTCAATTTCTCACTCTTGAATTACCAATTTATCTTCAGTGCAAATATGTTTGATTTTGTACGTAAGATAGGCTATTTATGGACATATCGTGGGGCTGGAAAGTGCATTGGTTTTAATCCTACGCATGGTGAGTTTTACACACACGAAGAATACTTGACTGAATGATTCAGAATTTTTTTTACCTTTCATCTGTTCGTTAATGCGGCCCTTTATTTTTCACATCTCTCAAATCACACCTGCCTGCAATCATCTATGCTCATAGCACATTTTAATGAACCCTTACTGAATCCAACCCTCTAATGGATGATTTAAAACATCATGAGGATGTGATAATTTCACATTGGGTTTATGACACACCTGAAAAAACAACCAGCAGTTTGGCAGATCTCTTGCTAGTGATGAGAGCTAAAACTATTTGGAACTCTGAATATTAGCCTCTGTTGCTGGCATATGCATCACTGTCAAAGATGTATACACAGTTGTCAATACACTGCAGGACAATGTCAGTGTCTGGTGACCCAAGTACACAACATCACCCCCCCCTCTCTGTGTGGATCATCACTGCACTAGCGTCAGGGACCCAGTCTTTGCCAAGAGATTACTTTGGCGAAGACTGCCTTTTTCCTCCAACACAGTGGCCCTTGCAGCTGCAGAGGCTGACACTGTATTCATCCACTTACTCATCACTGGGGAGAGGAGTCAATAGAAACAGCAGTCTCAGTGCCCTCACAGACAAACACAGAGAATCCAAGCAATGTTTCTCTTGAATGGAAGGCAGTAGTGATACAGCAGGACAAGTCAATCCTGCTGTCCTACGATCCCATCCTATTTCAAAGTGCTTACTTAGGCTCAACTAATGTTACTAACGACTTAACTTTAGTCTTTTATTCGAAAGGAACTGAATGGCGACGTCCTCCTTGAGCTCCTGATTTATATTTCACAGAATTTAGGAACGTACAAGGTTGGTAACAGGAGCAGCAGTGTAACAATTGTTAGTCAGTTTGTTCAGACAAAGACCTTTACATTCTTCTGCTAATAAAGTGTCACTTTCATCAAACTTCCACTTAGTCATTGCAGAGTGTTGACCAGGAGGTGTAGAGAGGACACCTTGAAGCTTTGCGAACAGGGGCGTGTCCAAGCAGGGCTGTCCTGTGCTTCTTCCACTAAGTATTCTCTGTCCTAGAGAAGGATGGACACAGGGAAACACTGGTGAGGAAGATTTAGGCAGGAAGTTTGAACAGAGTTACATCTACACAAATCAGGAGTGAGTAAGGATTGTAAAAAATATTCAGTACAGGAATCTATATATTATATATATATATAATATATATATATATTATATATAGATATAGTATATATAGATATGGATATATACTGTATGTATATGTGTATATATGTGCAGATATGGGTGCGATTTTTACTCTATAGAATGTCATAGAAGGTAATACGTGCTTATCAAAATTTCTCAGAGCCAAAGAGAATTTCTTCAGATTGCTTGTTTGTTGGACAAACACTTCAAAGCCCCAAGTATCAATGTACAATGATACAGAGAGAAGCAGCATTTCTTAGGAACTAACAAATGTATTTCCTTTGTGTGCTCCCTAAATTACGAAATTACAAAATAAATGATCAAACACTTTTGTTTACAGTATTGCTAAAACGATAAGTTGATAATCAAATCAAGTATGTTTTAGAAATACTGTAAGTGCAAATGACCATCTACTTCTTTTTTGAAAACCAGCGTTACAAGAAATGCTGGAATGGAGAACATTGTTTTACTGCCCTTCCATTGAGAAGTCAGAGTGCAGGTTAAACGAAAGAACAATGCCCTCACAGGAATTTGTCATCTTGCTCAGGCAACTTCAACATGTTGGATCTTAGCTTGCATGGCAGCCAAAACCCACAAACACAGAACCAATTTAGCGGTTGTAGGACAGTTTCTCATACCACCAGGCCCGCTGATCAGGGATCTTTAGGTCACAGCCTCCTTCGTACAGTCTGACTGACACCTGGATAATCCTCTAAAATATCACATCAGAATAATCTCTGAAGATTGCAGGTATAAATGGAGCCCCTCATGAACAAGGAGATATATCTACCCTGTGAAAGCTGATATTGAGCTGTAACAATGACTCACCCCAAACCAGAGCAGTGTCTTGTACGTAATAACCTTCCTTTATGCTAGGACAGGCCTTGACAAGGAAATATGGGAAAGTCAGCCGGTCTTATAAATGTGCCCCTCATTTAACACGGCTTTGTTAAAATATGTAGTAGAATGAAGCAAAATTGTATTAGTGCCACGGAATTAGTTACATGATAGTAATGTGTAAAAAAGCAAGCCAGTTTAAGGTTGAATGAGTGAACGAAAATATAGATGTTTATAATATGTACACGAAAAAATAGACCTACACATTTGAGCGTTAAACTAATACAAAACTGACCTGTATGCACACAAGAACTCTATAAACCATTCTATGATGATAAAATCTATCTATCTATTATCTATCTATCATCTATCTATCATCTTCTATCTATCTATCTATCTTTTTGTTTTCTTACATTGGACTACTTATCTATCACTGTAGATCTGGTTGTGATTGTGTCTTGCCCCAAAGACACTTCAGAGAACCTTGTGAAGAGTCACCCCACTCTCTTGCCTGTAGCAAATAGAAGGAACCGCTAGGAGAAGGTTTCTTTAGCTTAACATAAAACCTGGAAACAGGGGAAACAGCTAGCCTGGCTCAGTCAAAGTACTACTCCACTACCAGCCCCAAAACAACAAGTTAAAGTTTTACAGGGGTATGTGTCAGACTATTTCTGAGGTTGCTTGCCAGCTGGTCCCAAGACTGGCTAGCTGTTTCCCCATTTCCAGGCTTTTGCTAAGCGAAGTGAGCTGGTTGTGGCTGTAGCTTCATATTAACTGTAAAGTGCGGTACCGATGTTATCATCTACAGTAGCCTAACTTTCAGCAAGAAAGCCAGTTATGTATTCTTCAAAATAACTTTTCTTTTCTATCTGTTATTCAGAATAATTTTAACCTCCGAGTCAAGAAAACGGGTGTGAAATGTTGCATTCAGCTGTGTCTCAAACGTGTTAACTTGGATACAACAGAGAGAGCAACGTGACTGAGAGGTTTTCAGTCTAAATAAATGGGGAGAAGTGGGAATCTGACACTAGAAAAGTGTTGGGTGCAGCCCTAACTCAAGTGAATTTCTGGAAGTCCAATTTGTGCTCACGGGCCATGTGATGCAACAAGTAACAGGTACATTTCAATCTTGCAAATTTGTGCTTTTTGTTGTTGAATTGTTCTTCAGCTGTCTTCAAGGAGAACACAATATGCAGGTTGCACAAAAAGAGATGATACACATACAGAGCTTACAGTATCAGGATATACTGTAGCTAGATTTTCCTACCTACAGGAAGTCAGCCCATTAAGCTCTTACTTTTGTTTGCAGTAGTGGAGTTGTAATTCCCACCAGTGTCACTGCGTGTTCGTCAGGGTCAGCATTCAGGGACTGTGAGTGCAGTCAAGGCCACCTGTTAGTAGTAGCCACTGAAGAGTTATTTGTTCCTCCATTATGCTGTAAGGTCCCCACAAGGCCAAGGAGAAACATCAGCATCTAGAGTCTGAGAGTAGCTTCCTGGTTGCCTAACAAAATATCTGCCCTCACCATAATAAATGTTGTGTTTATTAATTGGTTTAGTTGAGACTGTGGGAAGCAAAGGATTGTATGATTTAAAGCGGAATTTGAATATATGAAACATGTCTTTCAGCCCATGGATACATGCATGGCTCATCAGTCATTTTATAGTTTACTTGGTAAGGTGGTCGGGCGGTATTATGTTCATAACATTATTCGTTTTTTTATACGTCACTATATACCATCTGAATGAATCATTTTAAAAACATACTTCTATACAGGGTATGTACAATACCTAAATAGTTTAATTAAAAGTATGCTGTATGCTTCATGTGTTGTGGCCTTCACAGTCATCAGGATTTGGAGTGGCCATGGAGGAATGGCATTCGTCCCTCCAGTTAAAATTCTTGGAGAATCAATTTCAAGAAGAATTGAAGCTGTTCCTACTTTTACAGTTAGTTTTTTTTTAATCTGTCACCAGCTTATCGATATGGTTAGGTCAATTCTACCAGAAAATGAATAATGTGCACCTAATACTTGCTCACTGATTTGCAACACATCCACATGGCTTAATTCTATAAAATTCTGGAAAATGTCAGAGAATTGTGGGAATAATTTAGTCACAAGAACGATCACAATTCATTACAAAATAGCTGTCAATGCTTGTTTGTAAAAGAAAAACTGTCCAAAAAGGACATTCAATTTACAAGGCAGCTAATATGTATATTTCAGAAGCTAGAGTCATTAAATGTTTGGCATTTTTGCTTTGTTTTGGTCTTTCTTTCTCCTCTCTGTCTGTAACATAACTGCATGTTGTACCAACTGTACTGACACAATAGTTTAAGCTGCATTTTGACGCCTTGCTGAGATCTGCTCTCTGTGGACGCCTTCACTGTCTTTCAGCCAACCATGAAAAAGGAGCACAAAAAGGATGACAACAACCAAAAGCTCTACATAATGCCTGCTCTCTGTGGAGCGGGAGCAAATTAGGCATTTGACAGTGTTTGAGCCATGTATGGCTATGCCTGTTCAGAGACAGACAGGCAGTTGAACTGACAGCCCTTGGAGATCAAGAGATGAAGACCCAAGCAGCCTTAACAACTGTCAGAGAACCCAAGCTAAAGGCAGTATGTAATGGAGCTAGTATTTAGCCTAAGGTGAGGTTAACTGGAATTCAGGAAGTTTGTATGCAATATGTGTGAAGGTTAAAGAGCTAAGTGATGAAACTCCTCGGGTATTGAGTCCGTAGAAACAGTGGTGACATTTTTGGGAAGGAAAGGAGAAGAAAAACGACAAGGAGGCTTAATCAGTGTGGGAGAGAGGATATGCGGAGAGGGAAACAGAGCAAAGAGAGAAAGTGATGAGGAGGTGGCCTATGTTGAAAAAAAGCCAAGAACTGTCCATATGCTAACTGGCCACGTTGAGATGATGGATAGCCTAGTCTCAGGAGACCATTAACAAAGAGACGGGTCTGTGTGGGTCTGATTTGGAAAGCCTCTGCATACTGGACATTTTCTGTGGGTCCTATGAAGTGATTCCACAATAATGCTGAATTCCTCTTTGTACATTAACTAGATGATTTTGCTCTTCAGGGATTTTTTTCTATATTACTTACTTAGCTTTGGCTGTATCATACGGTGCATCCAAGCGTCTTTAAGCTAATAAAATGTGACAACTTGCAGAGACTTGAAACTTGAGATGGATCAGTCAATGGAGAATATTGGTTGTATTTATCAAGTTCAGTTATTGTTGTGAGCAGGTACTGTTTGGCAACGCTTACTTCTAGGTGCGTTCAGTAAAGCTTGACATCAGAGTTATCATAATCTACTAATCTGCTGAAAAACATGACAACCTTAAGACATTTGTTAGAGAAATTAACTGATGAAAGACCAATTAATTCTTCTATAATAACTTATTTTTTTATCAATCAATCAGTTATTAGACAATGAAATGTAACAATAAAACAAGAAATGCTCTTATTTTCCCATGGTGACATTTTTCTAAAATTTGGAAAACCATAATTACATCCTTGATACTAGGAAAGCACCACATTCTTGTTTCAATTGTGCATAACAATTTTCCTCAATTTAGCCTACCAAATTTCTCTCCCTGCAAATCCTACTAAAGCTGTTTTTCTTGGCCATTTGGGGCCAGATATATTCACTCCAAATATTGGAGCTCTGTTTTTGGTGTCCACCAACTCCTGGAAATAATCTGCCGCTGTAGAAGCTAAATGGTCCACTGTGTTCAGCGGTCAGTCGCTAATGTGTCCGTGTTTGGTGCTGGGCAGGTAGCATGCAGAGGGTAAGGGTTTTTCAGAGGTTTTTTGCGGAAAGAGTTGCCGTTGCTGCCAAAGCGACTAAAGCCGAAAGCAATGAGAGCGGTGCGAGTGAACCAGAACAGTAAAATGGTGAGTTCTGAAACCAAAACAGGACTGAGGACTGAAAGACGCATCATTGCATACATTCTTCTCTCATTCAATAGTCATGTGAATTACCCTTAATATAAAAAATTTAATACAGCTGTGTAGTAAGGCAGGTCTAATACAAAAGGAAAAAGGTCCTTTTTACCTTCTTGCTCCAACCTCTCCAGAGCATTACTGAGCAGCACCTCTGGTGTCTCCTATCTCCCTCTTCTTCCACACACAGAAAATCAATGTATTTCATCTTACACCGGTGCATGGCGCTGTGTCCCTTTCTCCTAACAAACCTGCCAGTTCAGTTAGAGATAGATGAGAGGGCAGAGGGGAGTCCCGGGCCCCATCACCAATAAACACCCTGTCTGGGACAGAGAAAAATAGGGCCCCGCAGGAAGGAGGAATAAATTAGGGATGGAAAGAGGAAGAAAGAAGACAAGCCCAAAGCAGGTAAAGCTTCTAAAGTAAGGGAGGGTTGATGAGGCAGACTGACAGACTTTAACCACACAGATATGAAAGAAAGGGGTGTGAGGTTTCATAGAGTGACTGTTTGATAGGCACTTAACTAACAGTATTATTAAACATCCCTGCAAGGGCCTCTCAGGAGAAAATACATAGCAGATCAGATAACTGTACTAGAAGTAATCAGTCAAAAAGGGAATGAATAGAAGCTTTTCATTTTGTTTTTGGAATGATTTTATGTAAGGTAAAGAGAGTAGCTGGCAGGGAAGTGAATGAAGGGTTAGAGAGTCTTTGGCTGTGTTTAAAAGCACTCTGCTTTTCACTCATTCAATATCCCCCACATAATAAATACTCAATATTTGACTCTATATTTTAAAATGGGCGGATGCATCTAGTGATATGAGAAGTGACAATTACAAACATAGCCTTCTATTTTCATTTTCAATTATTATAGCAGAGGGCGTTTCAGCACCATGGGACAGCATCAGCCTTTCATTGCAGCAGGCGCTGAACCAAGCACGCGGATGTTCAGTGTGCCGATAAGCTGCCCTGGATCCAGGTGCTTTAACTCAGCGGCTCTTGACTGCTGGACCCAAAAATATTTGTTTTTGACACATTAATGAGGAAAACCACATTGTGCAGATCCAGGCACAACTTCTATTAATTTAATCATCCATATGTCCATGTAAGCCAAAAGCTCAAATCCAATCTTATAAAATGGCTAGAACTGTGGCCAAGCCTGTAGTACAGAGTTTTCATTACTGATGATCGAGTGGTTTCTAGCAACTTATCCATCAACATGGTTCACATATGGCCAAAACCTGTTGACGTACAATAATGTCTTTTTTGTCACATCACCCCATGCAGAATCCCATGCATCAGACGCAGGTGGCTTGTTTTTCTTGGGTCACAAAGTGAATGTGGCCACTGGCAGTTATCCTGTCTACCATCAATCCCAAACAGCTCTAAACAACAAATTCTACTGTAGGACTGACTAATATTGCTCCAGACCAAAACAAATGTTCAAAACAGCAACAATTTCTTTCTGTTAAAATCGTTCCAGGCAAGAGATACATAATCTAGATCTGGATCTACGTAGGTGTTATAATTGAGTGAAGGCATAAAACCAACTATAATATATATTAGACACACAGCACATTTCTATCTTAGATCTCTAAACAGAAAACCAGCAAGCAGCGTATTTGTTTGACACCAGTCCTGCGTAGTTGTTCCATGTATGCATGAGATGGCTATTGACATGGTTATACATGGTATAATGACAAAGACAACCATGTATGAACGCATGGCCAGATTAAGTATATCTGGATGTCCCTGACAAATGAGGGTTACTGGACAATGTAGACACACGACTCATGGTCTGTACTGTTGGCACAACAAAAATTAGTGTTGGCCACTGTTCATCCTGGGGATGATCTATTTGAGGTCCGCACATGGTAAACCCAGCTTTTCGGACGAAACATAATGAAATGGCTCCCTGCCTCTAGTTCCAGCCACTGCTCGGGTGATACATCAAGTTGTTTTAATAGGCCGACACGTCCTACACTTGCACACTGAGGGAATCCAATGTGAGTGGCATCTTTGCTGTGGTAACTTGTTTGAAGATTACAGTGCTAACAGTGGTGATTTGTACTGTTCCTGCTGTTACCTCCCATTGTCTTCCCGCATGGGGCCGGGATGTGCTCTCCTCCTGCAGAGTGGACGGGATCCCAGTGGAACTGAGCTATAGATTCTGTATCTAAGTGTAGACCACAAAAACATGCGACACACTCATGTAGTCACACGATGTGGGGTGCAATGAATTGACCCTGATTTCCACCAAGTGTGGAACAGCACTCCGGAAAGCGGTGGAGTCAATAGGTTCCATTATAGTCAATGTGTGTATTTTCACTGACTGCGTTAGTGCGTTTCACGCTGCGTTTCACGCTGCTTTCCGGCGGCGTTCACGCTGCGTTTCACGGCTGCGTTTCACGGTTTGCGTTCCGACTCCGTCATTGCTCCGGCGAGCCACAGCCCTCCGGTGCTGATACGCAGAGCTTCTACTTTTGCCGGATGTTGGAGAGCTCAAAGGAGATTGTGCAGAACAGGAAATCAAGCACAGTAACAAAATAAAACATCTGGTTAATTTCAAAACAAAATAAACCGTGCTCACAACAGGTCCTGGTCTTGCCCTACACCTTGAAAAGGTCATAGTGGGCAGAGATAGGCCTGAAGTCAAACAGGTCAGAGGTTTTGTGGTTCTGTTTATAGAAACTGTACCCTTGATATTGCGCAATCACATGTGAATTTGTGAGATTCGTCGTCGTCCCTGTGAACAGCGGTCAGGCAGTTCCACACACAGTTCCAAATATTCAGACTGTGGGTATGAATGATGGCGGAAAAGCACGCAGCCAAACACGCATCAGAGCGGTCTGCAGGTGGCTGGCAATCAGGATTGGACTCTCCTATGCTGCTCCTCTCTTGTCTATGCACACACTCTTAAAATAAATGTGTCGGCAAGCATAAATCAGTGGAACAACAAGAACAAAAAAATTACACACCATTGCTCACCCACGACTTGAACTTGAGTCTATGACTAGCCTTGTTGAATGAACGCCTACACACATTGAAGACCCATGGTGTATTAACCTGAGCAATAAAGTTTGAGAGTAGCGGCTGCGTCCAAGAAGCAATGACCGAACCATTTACATTTGCTGGGATCTCTGAGGAATTAAAAAAGACTTTTTAGGATATGTTGAAGGAGCTGAAGGTCTTTTGATGACACGTTGCAACAGGAAGCTATGCCTTTTTGTGCTGGGAAAGTCTTTGGAAACTAAGGCACCCGCCACTTTAGTAACTCACGTATAAAAGTGTGTAACCTTCATAATTAAACCATCTCGGGGAGAGGAAATATTTTGCAAGCAGCACGTTGAAACTATGAGGAGCGAATGAGTCCCAAATGAAATCTTTTTAGATTAAGTGATAGACTGCAGGAGCAGCCCAAGTTACAAAGATGGAACCAAAACTTCCTTACCGATTGGAGCAAGCTTTTTATTTGATTAGGCTGACGATCTCTTATAAGGGAACTTAGCCCAACACTTAACGATGGACTCAAGACTAGTGTCTTTCTGGTCACATCAGGGGTTCGTTCTTCTAGTGGTGTTGTGGGTGAGCAGGTGGAATGACATTTTTCTGGGCTCAACCTATCGGTGTGGGTGACAGGAAAAGACTTATCGGAACATTTTCGGCCCACTGCGTGGATGTGATGCTATGACAGTCTTTATTTGGTTGGAATGCAAAGGTATTGTCTGTGTAAATGTGGTCATAAAAGCATCAGATCCGGAGTTGTTTCTTCTTAATCAGTACGTTTATCAGTTGATTATTGTATCATTTTATATTAAATATTATTTCTTATCCCAATAGACAAAAAGCTATTAAAATGAAAAGGAAAAGAGAATATAAACTAAAGTCTGAACAGTTTGGTATTCACTTAAGGTGGCTCCTAAGCGAGTTTGGTGAACGGCAACTTTTGTTGACGTTTTTTTCAAAACGCTATTTTCACAACAACTAGGGTAGCCTGCCCAACCCACCCTCCTCATCCCATCCCCTCCTCCTGTCCTTACGATTCCGTGCCATAACCCTACAATCCCCATCCGCCAAGTCCTTCTTGTCGTTATTGGCTGAAACATATGAAGGCTGTTTGTATGTTGGTGGTGCAGGTGGCACAGATTGTTGTTGTTGCCGTTTAGACCGCCTGGGGTTATACACAGACTGTGTTTTTATCTTGTGTGTTCTGGGGACAGGCAGCTCGCGGATAGTGGAAGATGATTGCCTGTATGTGACAAAAAAATATGTGCCTCAAACTTAAAAAGAGTGAATCGCTTAGAGCACCTGTGAGATTTCCTTTTGTGTGTTGTGTCTGTACTTTCTCACTTGGTTTGAATGTGGGCGAGGCCCAGCTGGAAAAATATGGTGTTGCACATCGTGCACAACACAATATTATAGCCACATTCAAATCAAAAATGTGATGCAGTTAGTGTGTTGGTTCCATTCCCACCCCACCCGAACTGATGAAGCAGATGAGTTTCTGACTGTTAAACTCTTGAGAAGTCAATATAACTAAGGATAAAAAAGTTTTTTGGTGGGGAATTTAACTTGCTTGCTGCTCATTTATTAATGACATATAGTATAAATTAAATAAGATAACAAATGTTGTAGAAAAAATACTTTGGCAAAACTAAATGATTAGTTGTCAGAGATTGAGCTAAATGTTACATAATTACTTTAAGTGGAATGAAGATGTTTGTGCTTTTAAAGAGGCAGGCCGTGGTTTTGAGGGAACAGGGGTGCTGGAGACGCTGATATGATTCCCACTGTATAAGTCAGGCTCAATAACATTTTTAAACATTTCGTGCCCCCAGCTTTCTCAACAAAGGCTTTCAATAAAAGTCCCAAGCTGAACCCAAATCGTAACCATGTTGACATACAGGTGTAATCATTATCAACGACTTGACAAAGCATCAGAGCCACAAAACACATCCTACAAGTTTACAGGCGAAGTAGTACGGTATTCCATGACACTTCACAACTATACTTAATGTCTAAACTGGAGTTTTGGAAACATTATTTTAAGGTACAAAAGAATCTGTGGTTGTGGCTTTAATTGCACTGCTGATAAAGATTGTGGGAATTTCAGTTTTGACAAAAAGTAATAAGGAACATTCCTGTAATCGCCCAAAATCTAATAAGGTAGATGGGTGTATACTTGTCCCAACATCTATCTATCAACCATATTTCATGGACGTGTGAAAAACAGAGGAAACAGCCTATCATTAGAAAACTGAGAAGAACAGGTTTCTACTTTCACTTGTTGATGCTGCAGCAAAGCTAAACACAAAAGCCAGCACACCGTCTCATTTCAACACCAACATATGGTAGCAAACAAGGGCCTGGGCATTTTTCAATTGGTTGGCTGGCTCACTGACATCATTTCATTCTGTTGATGCCCGCATCCCACCCGCTGGAGTTACACTTGGGCTGTAAATCACTTGTGATGTCTGGAGGCTTGACCTTGCACGGACCATGTAGCATGAAACCATGCTATCGGTTTGTCCAGAAACTATTTATTTCATAAACAAGTACAGTACAGATACCATGTTGGAGTGATGTCATCGACACACGAACGCCATTTCACTGAGAAAACAACAGCTAGTTTTGGTTTGTTTTGGCCAGAAAGATTATTTATTAGGGTTATGGACAGCTCGTAGGTATAAAGGAATATTTATTACACTTAATATACATAATTTAATTTAATTGTCATTGTAAAAATGAGACTGGTTGTACTCTAGATGGAACTATTGTCTCCTCGCTAGTGAAGAAGCATTGCAGTTTGAAAAAGGAAAAAGACATACATAAAAAAATAGAAAACACAACGGACATGACCTCTGCAATCCTCAGTGGTGGTTATGGCCATCTGCTAATGAATATCAGTTTCAAGAATGTGTCACAAAAATGCATTTTTATAATGAACTGTCCTGAATAGACGAAGATATTTTAATCATTATCATTTTTATATTCATGTAATGTATTGGTGAAACACAGTCAATGGGATGAATATTGAGGAGTTGGACATGCAATATATACAGGAGGAATTGCCTGGACAACAATGAGAGCAGTGACAAAATAAATCTCGAAGAATGCTTATGCACAAGGCTTTCGAAAGTATTACAAGTCTGTGTTGGGGGGACTTGCTCTTTTTTAGAGGTGACTAGTCATGTGGTGATATTTCTCTGCTTTTCTTTCAACAAATAATCTGCACTTGACTACCATTCTGATCGAAGCCTTTGTCCCTCATTCAATTCTCATTTTTGTCATGCCTCAGCCCTGCTCTCACTATCTCCTGCGAGTTGTTAACTGTGTGCCGTGACTGTGCCTGGGCCCCCGAGGCAGCGGGGTACCAGAACAGATGGCAGCCACAGTGTACAGCCAGGGGGTGTAAAGTGAGGAGGTTTAGCTGGCGTGGCAGAGGGTAACGGAGGTGGTCTATTCAAGGGCACATTGTCAATTGGCCTGCCTGGAAGAAGCAGGGTGGCTTTAGGAAAACCACAGGGCCACCGTTGGGCATGGTAAAGATTGATGGGAGTCAAGGTTCATCATGATGTTTTTATAGCTGGGATGAGACCACGGAAGCACCAAACAGTGTGTGAGCAGAAAGGTGCACGTTAGATTATTTTTGGGTAATAGCAACAGGTTTGTTCAGTGGGGCCTGTGGCAGGGGACGTGTAGTGACACGATTGACACCAGACTATTATCGAGTTGTGTGAGGCTTTGTGAGGCTTTATGACACCAGCCCTGACTTTAGGCAAAATGTAATGCTGGCATGGCAACGTGCTCACAATGACAATGCTAAGAAAAGCTCATTTTTACCAGGTTATGTGTTTACCAGTAACAATTTTAGTTTGCATGTGGAATGCTAACATTGCTAAATCAGCACTAAATACAAGTAAGAGTAGGCTGATGGGAATGTCATGACTTTTGTAGGTAGTTGGTCATAAACAGTGTGGAAAGTTTAAACTATCCTACCAAATGGCTAAAAAACTTCCTATTTTGGACTCTGTGCTCGTGGTGTGCTAAGTGTGTGTGTCGGTCTTATAAGTAACAGAACTCTAAATAATGAATCATATATTGAGAACAATATGTAGGCATAAGATGAAGCAAGCGATAAAGCTTTGATGTTGCGGAAGGGGTATGTGGTCTATTTTTGTTTTATACAAAATTACTTATTTTATACATCAAGGCACTTTTGGAATTATGATGACATTGTTACAAGAGGGCAAAATGGATCGTACCAGTACTTAAACAATCAGAAAATCTGGCAATGTAATGAGGGCGTAGAAGAAAGTTACAAAAAAGGATCCTCAAAGTTCAATAGTTACAGTTACAGTCATCCGAATTTAGCTGCCGACAAGAATAATAGTATTTCGAATCATTTGACAACCCTCCGAGGGCGTTTTCTACTGGCAGAGATCTGAGTGTGATTGTGGAGTTTACAACACCTGCTTGCAAAATAAGATGATGACAGTACAATGTGTCAAGTACTTGTAATGCATTCGAAAGTGCAAACATCGTTGACTAATTTGGGGGGAGTCCCAGTAAACTATAGATTAATCTGTAGTAGTGTTGTTTTATTCTAATGTATCTTTTAATACTACAGAGAGAGCTTTAAAAACATTAAACCCACACATTAGATCCAACTTTACAGAAACAAGCCTGCCTAGAAGGCTTTACTTGCTGAAACTGTGCATTGATATTATCCATCCCATCAATGTGAATCCCTTAATTGCAAAAATCTGAAAAGGCACATACAGATTCAGAGTTGTATCATGCCCTAAACATCTTTGCCTTTGTGATGTCCAGTGTTTTCAACAGTTTGCCCACATGATGGCACTGGAGAAATGGGTGTGCTCAGTGGTGTACATGTGGTAAGATCGTGTGATCATGAATGTGCTGACAGCTGGTTAAGTGGGGTGTGGTCCCTGGGGAACACAAGCCCACTCTGATGTAGCCTTCTTGCCAAGTCCATTCTATATTGCCTACTTTATCCATCAAATCATTTTGGAAATCACATGCACTAAGCAGAATAGAAGTGTAGCATTCAAAGTTGATATTTGCCTGGCACCCCTGAGCTTGTTTATGAATTATATTATTTTTCTATTGGGAATTTAATCTTTAACTTGTGTAAGCCGCCATCACCTGATTGGAATACAATGTGTGGAGACTTGCGTGGAGGGACTAGGGGCATAGAGCAAATGGCTATTGGTCTACTGCATCACGGACGTGGATTTAATACAAAAAAATTTTCCTATTTGCGTTAGCATAATAATAGAATCGCACATCATCGCCCTGGTGAGTTGTAGGAGTATTCTGTCTGTGACCACACATGTTGATTAATCCCCTACTCCGGCGGATGAAAGAAATCTCCATGGGCATTGCATTGTTTCAACCTAGGTCCTGTGCTTCTGTTCTTTATATTACAACCACCCCTTCTATGAAAAATGAAGAGTTACTTGATATGCATATAAATAGCTGCTTCATGATAGCTGCCTCCTGATTGACGAGCCCAGATTCTACTTCATGATCTTCGTATAGCAACAAGCCCCTCCTATCACTCCTTCGTCCTCTATTCTCCCTGGAATCCCCTTTCCTCTCTCCCACAGCATCTCTTTTCCGTTGTCTAAACCAGCCGCAGACGGATATCGTCCTCATGTGGCTTCCACCCCCTACCCACAAGGCACGGGTACTATACATGGCTTGAGAAAGTGACAGGCAGTTGTCTGTTCAGGGGGCTCTTCTGCTCTCCTTAAGCTACCGACTGACTGATCTCCCGCTCTGGCTCCCACTGCTGCTGCAGCATCTGGATGGAGACTGTGGTTGGGTAGCTATGGCAACAGCAGCGGGCCTGACCCAACTCCTCTCCCTTTTCTTTGTCTCACACCACACGCTGCCTCTCAAACAGGACCCAACGCCTCTACCCCTCCTGCCCCCCTTTCTTCTCTATAAGCTTTTTCTTGAACGATGGGGCATTCCTTCAGCTTGACCTGGATTCCTGTTGTGTGGACAGTTTTAGTGATGATGACACTGTTGTGAGGGGTGTGCAATGGTCAAACTGACCGGTTCAAGGAACTTCGTGGGTCAATATTAACTTGAAATTTAACCATGTCATCTCCTATAGTATACTTGACTTTCCATCCTGTTTCTGCATTCGTTTTCCATTTCTTATTTCTTTACTTTATCTACTCGTTTCCCAAAATTGTTCTTCTAGCCACTGCATTTGCTTTACTCTGCTCTCTTTTTTCTCATCTACTTCCTCTGCTTTCTCGGATATCCTTTCCTTGTTTAAACGCATTATTATAGCCACAAGCATTTATTTTTATTTTCTCTCCTGTCCTTTGTTTCTTATAGCCTTTCCTCTTAATACTGTTTTTTTTCCTCTCCTTTCATTGTTTATCCTCTTCTGCTCGTCTCTTTTTCCCCAAGCAACCACCCACCATTCCTCTTTTCTGCTCCAGACAATGTGCTAGGGAAAAAGGAAAGGAATGCAAAAAAAGCATGAAAAGAAGTCAGCTGTATTCTCTCCTCCATCACCGATACTCACTCAAAACCTGAGCCCTCTACAACCACCTTCACAATCACTTCCTCTCCACAACCTCCCCATCATAAATACTTGCCTCCTCCTCAGACTGAATATTTAAACAAAGATCTCAGCTCCTTAAGGCAAAAACAGGCTGCAGTTGTGTCACATGGACGCATGTAGCTCTTTACAGGCAGAATGTATTGGAATTTCCTATTTCTTTGGCTATCATTGTGCCTACAACCCAGCAGCACGTTCCACACATGGATCTGTAGACCCCCACTTTCGCCATGAGTCACAGCCTTCTTTAATGAAATACTCAGTCCTTTAAGAAAGAAAGGCTCTCTGTGCCGGGATGGGCAGAAAGAAGATGGGGACATCTCATCTATAAAATATATCATGGATGCATACTCATGATAGACCATAGAAGATCAGCAAGCACTCTTGGGAGCTAAGTGGGATTCCAAAAAAGAAAAAGATGAAAAGATTGCCTGTATGCAAACATAACATGAAAATGACAACATGTGGTTTCAGGCATCCTAGACATAGATCTAGTGTGAATAAACACACACATATCATCATTCCATGGCTGTGGGGGATGAAATTATAAAAATACAGGCATGCTGCTCATGATTCTGCGTTGGATGGCATATGGAACATATGGATATTTGCAATCTTGGAGACCATGAGCACTTGGGGAGCCATTGTCTTTGGGAGAGCTAGGGACAGAAGAACATGATGAACGTGTAGCAGAGGGGTGGTATATTAGAAACAAAAAAGGTGGCACATATACAACAATTAAAACAATTATCCTCTATGCGGTTTCTGGGAAACACCATGGCTTCACACCACTCTGTTGTGTTCCAGGGAAATAGCCTCTTTTGTAGCGTAAGGAGGCTGTCGGGTCTGGGTGCTCAGGTTCCCTGAAATTTGGTAGTGCGAGATTAGTATTAGAACGGTGGTATGGCCCAGTCGGTGGGGGGGGGAGTCACGGGATAATAAAGTTGTAAGGGATTGTGCCTTGATCAAATATTCTTTTCTAATTCAATCTGTTCACAGCATGGAGCATCAGGGTTTATCAGATAAGGTGAGCATACGAATTGTGCTCGGTTTCTCTCCATCCCTCTCTTCTGTCTCTCCACCTACTTTTGACGTTTTTTTCGTTCTTACCTGTGTCCTGACCTCCACTGACTGCTCTGGCTCGCCCTCCCTTTGCATCACATCCCTGCTTTTGTTCCTTATCCACTACATACCAATCACTCTTTCTTACCATATGCATCCTCCTGCCTATTATTGGGACCTCTTTTACTAACTCAACTGTCACTGCAGTAGAGTGGATGGACCAGCAGCTGTGCTGAGATGGTTGTCTGGTGTCCGGGGTTCCACACTCACACATCCGGAGACTGTAAACAGCAAGCTGGACACCCGGGGACGCATCTTCAAGCCATGGAGTGGAGGAAAAAGGAAAAATGAGAAGCTAAAGCAGAGTTCCACAGGTTACAGTGCTGGATGGGTGGGTTGAAGTGATTGTAGAGGGTTCTGTAGATCAAACACACACACACAACACACAAAACCGGACATAAAAACATCAAAAAAACACAAAACAAACAACGCAACACAAACACACACAAACACACAAAAACAAAAAAAAAGACATCAATTTTCTTTGTGAATGAATAATGTATTAGTAAATAAATAAATGTTCTTTCTCAAAATACAGGGGGCATAAGTATACATACCCCTATGTTAAATTCCATAGAGGCAGGCACATTTTTATTTTTAAAGGCCAGTTATTTCATGG
>NC_045739.1:13586550-13586683 GCF_008692095.1 Etheostoma spectabile | reverse complement strand
CTATGCATCCTGATAAAGTTCCCTTGGCCTTTTGAATTAAAATAACGCCCCCCCATCATCACATACCCTTCACCATACATACAGACAGACATGGGGAACTTTCCATAAGATCATCTCTCAATGCAAATCAAAC
>NC_045739.1:13586354-13586540 GCF_008692095.1 Etheostoma spectabile | reverse complement strand
ATCTAACTGAAATAACACCATGCCAATCTCTAGTTTCACTAAGTTGAGACATATGATACAGTGTGACAAAACTCCATACATTCATATAATTAAATAATAATAATAATAATAATAATAATAGACAACTCTTATTTATATAGCACCTTTGATGAAACCCAAGGACACTTTACAGAATTACAGTGGCTA
>NC_045739.1:13586212-13586344 GCF_008692095.1 Etheostoma spectabile | reverse complement strand
GCCACTGTAGTATGTATAGTGTTTGAGCAAGAACCAAGTACCAAGATAGGTACCGTAGGTAGACCAAAATGTAAGTCTTCAGCTTTCATGACACAAAATATGCCTCATGTTCTCCTCCCTCTGGTGAAATGA
>NC_045739.1:13586025-13586202 GCF_008692095.1 Etheostoma spectabile | reverse complement strand
ATCTGCATGGAACTACACAATACAATGATTCCTCTAAGGAAACTAAGAAGGTACAGTATGTGGGAACTCATGTACCTAGTACAATACTTTTACCCATCAGTGTAGAGCCAATATTTTTTTAAGCAAAACCCTACAACACTATGGATTGTCATAAAAATGAAAGCATAGTAATCAATA
>NC_045739.1:13577988-13586015 GCF_008692095.1 Etheostoma spectabile | reverse complement strand
CTTAGTAGAAGTACATTATCCTTCTTTCCTACTAATATAAACCATTATTTTTATTTTCACATCAGCTCTACTTACCACAAAGTAGTGAATGCAAACACTAGTTAATCAGACTCTTCTTGTGTTAACAGCAGCATTTACCAAAAATCATGACATTGTTGACCCTTAAAAATGTTAAAATCTTGGGCAGAAAGAGCCGTTTCTGTAATCTACGGTCACAGCAATGATTCCAACTTGTGTGAGTGGACGGTATTTGAAAAGACTTGTTCCCTGATTATAGTTTTTCAGGTAGTGTCTAAACCTAGCTTTAAAAGTACATTTACACAGAAATGTTACATTGGCTCATTTCACGTAAGGCTAATATAATTTTTATGTCAAAAAGTAACCAGTAATGAGTGGCTTTTATTAATGTATCGATCATAGACAAATTGTTCCAGCACTTGGCACATTTGTAATTGTTAATTCTTACACCCTGGTTGCAATTTTGCGTGCACATGCATCCTACATGGCTTTCTAAAGTCACTCACTGGGCTTGTTGTCCTTTCCCTTGCTGGTCACAGTGAGGGTGTGAATGTAGAGACGAAGGTACCAAGGCACAGACTCCAGCAGCAGCACAGGGAAGGACCTGTAGGGGTGGTTGTTGTACATCAGCGTGTGAATCTCTCCTGTCTGCAGCCCGTAACCAGCCACATAACGCTCACCACGTGGAGCAAGGGACGCAGCATGTCTCCTGCAGGCAGGGATTATGAGACAAGAAGGTATAATGGTCGACCATGTGGGAAACATTGCAGCAGAGACAAGAAAACACTAACACTGCATATGCTCAAATTTAAAAAGAAGAGTTAGAGAACATGATTTATGAATGTTCTTTTGAAAACCAGGACTCCAGTCTGTGGCTAAGGTTGACTTTTGTCTGGTATTAAACAAGTTTCAATCTAATGTTTGAAAAATTAAAGGAACCTCTAGGTAACAAATAAGCACGGTGTTGCTTTGATACAAAATGCAACAATCTCGGACACAAGTTGTGTTTTCGTATTTGCTTTGTCTCTAAATGTTTTTTTAAAAATGGACACACGTTGCAATATGACAGTGTTGGAGCTTTTTAGCTTAAATGTATAATGCAAATCACACACAATGTTTAAGCACATATAACATTTTAAATTCCAACAACAGTCACTTCAGCTGCTGCTTGTTGAGGACTTTCTATCAGAAAACAGAAAACGAATTGCAGATACAATGGTGATGCAATACAAACCCAGAGTAAAGAAGAACAGTAGTTATCATAAAACCAATTGAGATATGACAAACAGTTGTAGTTGACATATTTTTGTAAACATGATGGTAGACATCTCTGTCCACCATCTCCTGGATTACAGACTTCCATCTTTATACTCCCACTCTACCTCATTGCATTAAAAAAAATATTTAAAAAACTATATTATAGGAGTAGTACTTCAGTATATGTATATTGTATTTTACTATATTCTTTATATTGTTTATTCTATAGATATTCTATAGATAATCAAATATTTAAAGTGTATGCAAAGTTTTTTTTTCTTGTAATCTGTATTGAGCTATTTAAATGTATTTTATTAACCTACAGTATCTATCTATTTATCTATCTATCTATCATTTTCCTTGTTTTTGCATTGAATTATTAACGACTACTGCATGTCCAGTCTCTTACACAAAGCTGTGTTTCATGCCTTGCTGTTTTTACTCACCCTCACTGGATTTCCAGCGGATCAACAGATTGAGGGAGCGCACAGTGCCAAAGGTGATTTGCTGGGTCAGATCGTAGACAGAGAAGGTTCGTCTGTCCCCCAGCACCATTGCCTGGCTCAGCAGGGGAGTGGCCGGGCTCACCTCAAACTGCTCCCCCTGCATAATGACAATTCATTTCTCTTCAATTGCACATCATACATACTGTGCACAGATTATACCTTCGACACCTTGCTACATAAGTTTCAAATCATCTTAAATGGTACCCTTAAATGGAGTTTTCTTGTATACAAGGGTTATGTTTACATTAAGTGTAACATATGTGTGTCCCTGAGTCCCAAATTTGTGTAGTGCATTCCATTTTGCAAAGCTGATTTTTTTTTTTAAGCCTGCATAGTTTAAGTCCATGTTTGCTTGCTTGCAATTGTCTTTTTAGCGCATTGCAGCATTTCTTAGCCAGCTCATAAATAAATGCTACAAGGTGTCAAAAAAGGAACCTTTGAATATCTGCACCTTCATACTGCTTTGACAGTAAAATGAATCCTCTTTCTGTTAAGTTTGCATTGAGGGAAATAACTAATCATTTTGAGTGGATGATAGCATATTATGTGAGAGTCAAACCTGAGGGTTGTCTGTGATGTCGATGTAGATTTTACTAGAGGAGGCCAGTGGACAAGCTTCGGTCAGGGTCCGAGAGAACATCTTAAACAGAGACCACTCTGAAGGAACAAACAGCTTAAGTTAACTAATGCCAAAAAGGGCGTAATCATGTTTTTTTCTACTACCACACACAACAAACCTCAGGAACTCTAAACCTAAATGAGAGATTAATGTAGGAAGAATGTGATTTTGCTCACCTCGTTTGCCCTGTCCAGGGGTGTGCAGGTCAAAGACCACATTCAATGTCTGTCTCAGCTCCCAGGATGTGGTTTTGCACTGCCAGTCCCGGCACACGGGTCTGATGTGCACTGCCTGGGAATGAAAACTGCTGTGGAAGAGTTTCTCTGACTTTAACAGGACAGCAAGACCAGCCTGCAAGTGCAACATGAACACATAAAGACAAAAAGAAACTAAGTTAACTGCCGTAACCAACATTTGACACACTGAAATGGTGTTTTGAAAATATTATCTTGAGAATTTTTGCCTCAAATGAGGTGCTTCAGACAAAAGCTCATGGATGTCACTATGTGCATCATCATACAAAGCGAGCACACATGGCATTTAAGTACTGCTGTGGTTCTGTGTGACAGAAATGGAGACACACACACACACACACACACACTAGACACCCACCTTGGATCCACATGGCAAGAGTTTCTTCCAGGGTGTCAAATTCTCAGTGCAAACAATCTCTCGTGGGAGGGTGGCATAGCGAAGAAAGCTGTGGTCCGTCACTTCAAGTGTAACACAAAAAAACAAAGTCTGTAAGTAATGAAATGCTTCTTGGGCAGTATCTGTAGCACCTGCATGCTGCCAGAGTTTAAGGTGTCTAATCACACCATACGCTTTTATTCAGGCTCATCACTCAAGTGCTCTACAAAATGCAAAGGGAGATTGAAAAAGCCTCTCTGTACCGTTGCCTATACCCAGTGGTTTGAAGGATGCACTGGGCTGAACAGTGTTGGTGGAGTCAATGAAGTTCAGTGAAGCGCAGAAGATCCCTGACAAAACATTTGTCAGCTCCTTCCAGGTACCATCGACACTGAAAAAAGGGCAGAAAATGGTACGAAAATACTAAGATTCGAGAAGTTAGTGCTTGTTTATAGACTTGGTAAACCCTGCCCACTCTGCCGGCAATTTGATTTTGCCCTGCAGAAATCTCAAATCTATTGAGCTTTGCTTGGTCTGGTGGTAGCCAGACTAGCTTGTTTACCTTTTTTCTCATAAATCCGCAAATACAAAACATTTCTTTCACCTCCACCAGAAGGCCGTACTCACTCTGTCACAGAATCCTGGAACCAGACCCAGAGTTCAGCCCCAGGAGGGGACGGTAGAAAAGGCTGCCCCCATTGCATGGTCCTCCAGTAGCCCTGCGTGAAGGAGATGTGCAGCTCTCGCACTGAGAACTTGGAGATGACCTGGCCCAGGGACTTGGGAAAGAGCCGATAGTGGGACTCTGAGAAATACAATACAACACAAAGAAGAGAAGAAGATTAAAAAAAAAAAGCTAAATTCATAACTGAAAGAGCAAAGGATTTTCACTGTTCTCATAAGTCTACACCAAGGAACCACACCTAGGAACCTGGATAATGAACGTATTACTGAACGTAAAAAAATACGACTATACTACTGACATAATCGTCATTACTTACATGAAGGGTATGAATACGTCCATATGCATTCTATTAACAACAGTAACACTTTATGTTTGACTAAAAATGAATGGCATGTTAAATCACTGCTAACAGTTAGCTTACCTTTGTTTCCTCTCATGAAATCAGCCTCCCAAAGTGTGCGGAACTGGAAGCTGGCGTAAATATCTCCCGAGTGCAGCGGTCTGATAACTAGTTCCTCCTGAAAATCGTCTTTAGGCGGTGGTACCGAGGGGACAGCGGTTTCGGGAGTAGAAGTGTCTTGTTTGTCGGTGTCAGCATCATCCGGAGTCGCCTCTTCAACCTCAGTTGCTTCCCACAGCCTGTCCACCGGAGGCTGCTCGGCCGTTTGTCCCGCTGTTTCTGTGGCTGTTTGTGTATTGTCGACCGCAGTCACATGGTTATCGGCGGTTAGTGTCGTTTCTTGGCTTTCTGCTACAACAAACATGGACAAACTACAAATAATAAGCAGCAAAGCCGAATAGCTGCACCTGTGAGCTGCCATCTTTCTCCTACGGGGGTGGTTAACTTCCGCATTAACGCGTCATTCGTGGAACAAGCCAATGGGCTGCTTTCACATGTATTCCTGTGGCACTGATGTGAACCTTCTTTGTTTTAAGCAAAATAGAGTCATTTTATGATATTTGCGAGTAAATACTAATATGGAAGGATTGTATCCTTATTTTAAGCACTTATTCTAAACTTAACAGTATTGTAATAGAGTGTAGAAGTTATTTTAGATGCGAAAGCGGTGGCCTTTAATTATGCTTTTCATGCAATTGCTGTATTTTAGAGTAGGCGTTTTTATATAGCCTATTATGCTTCTAACAATACGCCTGCAACATGTTTTACGTCCTACCGTTGTATCATAGTTTACAAAATAAATGAACAGATTTATGCATTCGTCTTGCTTTGTGGAGCGAAATATAGACAATACAGAAATTACAACGCTTATAGCCTACTGTGCTATATAGCCTACTGTAGATGTCCCTGATCATTGCACCTTTTTTGTTTCTGTAAGCTTAGAGTAGGCATCACACATAGGCCTACATCATCCGGTGACCGCTGTCCGTGGTTCATTCTAACCTGCTTTATACATTATGATTCTAACTAATTAACCAATTACAGTCAATGTCATTAATGATCAGCCTATAACAATGCTTGCTCGACTTATGCTGGCATTTTATAGCGTTACCAGATAGCATCTTAAACAACCTATAGTGTGTGTGTGTGTGTGTGGGGGGGGGGGAGACGCAATAAAAATCATAGACTACTGTGTTGCAAAAATATTGTCACCATAAAAATATAAATATTCAGTAATAGCTCCAAATGTATCGATGTGTGTCGGATATTTTGTCGTGTTGCTGGACAGGGACGGGCATCATCGGGGGCACATCACCCCTCCCATCCACACATCATCCTGCACACAGCCCAGACACAGACACACACACGCACACACACGCACACACACGCACACACACACTGAATTTCTGCTCAGCCATGGCTCCCTGGTAGATGCTCAAAGCGGCTGTTGTCAGAGCGAATTAAATCTGCACTCGCTGCTTTCCTCCTGACCTTGCCTGCCTCGTTGGGTTTTCAATATTTTATTCAGGATTCCTGTGCTGTCTCCCCATGGCTACATCGGATGGACTAGACGGCTGTCTGCAACGAGGCAGATCTCAAAGTGACCCGAACATACTCACCGAACCGGGCATCGATTTGGCTCATGGCACAGGTAAGATAAACGCGACATTTTTTTCTGGATATTTATTTGCTAGCCTATATGCAAGTGTTTTTTTATGTTTCCAAATTCTTTGGTGATGTAGCGATCCCCAAAAGGCATCATTGCTTGCCCAACGGGATATCGAAACACCGAGGGATAATTAGCGCATATGCTCAACCTTGGACGTAAATAAGCCGTAATATGATATTAACGCGTTGAGCATTTACAGTACCACCTTGCATTCTGCATGATGCCAACCTCCAAATTGACTCTTGAGCGCGTATATTTATCGTCACAAAATCCGCATGCATGGTTCATGATGTTGGTCTGAACGTTGTTGTCTTATCTGCCAGCATTATAGCCTGGTTATTCAGAAAACACATGGGTTTTGGCTTTAGGTTTTGGTGTGTTGCATTTTTAAAAGGCACAAGCACATCTTGTTTGTATTATAGCCTAATCTGACCCCACACATTGACAGCTACCCCTCCACACACACACACACACACACACACACACACACACACACACACACACACACACACACACACACACACACACACACACACACACACATACACACACAAACACACCCTTCCGCTTTCCCATACTGAAATCAACTGCTGTTGATCAATGACCGGCTATCCACGTGAAGTATAGGCTATGGGTGGAAATGCCCTTAATTCAGCACAGCCATGCAAGCGATCATTCACCAATTCATGCATCTTGCAGGTGTGCTTTCCAACATGGCCCTTGTTTATCACTCTGTGGTCTGTTAGTCATCCCCCTGCATATGGAATAATGAATTGATCTTTCATTAATAAGAAGAGAACACCAGGGAGCAGTCATGTTCTGCACTTCTCTGATGATCTCCTGCAAATAGACTTCATGTGGTTCTTGTGTTTGCTGTCAATTCTTCTCACTCTTGAATTACCAATTTATCTTCAGTGCAAATATGTTTGATTTTGTACGTAAGTAAGGCTATTTATGGACATATCGTGTGGGCTTGGAAAGAGTCATTGGTTTTACTCCTACGCATGGTGAGTTTTACACACACGAAGAATACTTGACTGAATGATTCAGAATTTTTTTTTACCTTTCATCTGTTCGTTAATGCGGCCCTTTATTTTTCCACATCTCTCAAATCACACCTGCCTGCAATCATCTACTGCTCATAGCACATTTTTAATGAACCCTTACTGAATCCAACCCTCTAATGGATGATTTAAAACATCCATAGGAGGATGTGATAATTTCACATTGGGTTTATTGACACACCTGAAAAAACAACTCAGCAGTTTGGCAGATCTCTTGCTAGTGATGAGAGCTAAAACTATTATGGAACTCTGAATATTAGCCTCTGTTGCTGGCATATGCATCACTGTCAAAGATGTATACACAGTTGTCAATACACTGCAAGGACAATGTCAGTGTCTGGTGACCCAAAGTACACAACATCACCCACCCCCTCTCTGTGTGGATCATCACTGCACTAGCGTCAGGGACACCAGTCTTTGCCAAGAGATTACTTTGGCGAAGACTGCCTTTTTCCTCCAACACAGTGGCCCTTGCAGCTGCAGAGGCTGACACTGTATTCATCCACTTACTCATCACTGGGGAGAGGAGTCAATAGAAACAGCAGTCTCAGTTGCCCATCACAGACAAACACAGAGAATCCAAGCAATGTTTTCTCTTGAATGGAAGTGCAGTAGTGATACAGCAGGACAAGTCAATCCTGCTGTCCTACGATCCCATCCTATTTCAAAGTGCTTACTTAGGCTCAACTAATGTTACTAACGACTTAACATTTTAGTCTTTTATTCTGAAAGGAAACTGAATGGCGACGTCCTCCTTGAGCTCCTGATTTATATTTCACAGATATTTAGGAACGTACAGTAGGTCTGGTAACAGGAGCAGCAGTGTAACAACTTGTTTAGTCAGTTTGTTCAGACAAAGACCCTTTACATTCTTCTGCTAATAAAGTGTCACTTTCACTCAAACTTCCACTTAGTCATTGCAGAGTGTTGACCAAGGTAATGGTGTAGAGAGGACACCTTGAAGCTTTGCGAACAGGGAGCGTGTCCAAGCAGGGCTGTCCCTGTGCCTTTCTTCCACTAAGTAATTCCTCTGTCCTAGAGAAGGATGGACACAGGGAAACACTGGTGAGGAAGATTTAGGCAGGAAGTTTGAACAGAGTTACATCTAACACAAATCAGGAGTGAGTAAGGATTGTAAAAAATAATTCAGTACAGGCATATATATATATATATATATAT
>NC_045739.1:13576762-13577978 GCF_008692095.1 Etheostoma spectabile | reverse complement strand
ATATATATATATATAGATATAGATATATATAGATATGGATATATACTGTATGTATATGTGTATATATGTGCAGATATGGGTGCGATTTTTACTCTATAGAATGTCATAGAAGAGTAATACGTGCTTATCAAAATTTCTCAGAGCCAAAGAGAATTTCTTCAGATTGCTTGTTTTGTTGGACAAACACTTCAAAGCCCCAAAGTATTCAATGTACAATGATACAGAGAGAAGCAGCATTTCCTTAGGAACTAACAAATGTATTTCCTTTGTTGCTCCCTAAATTACGAAATTACAAAATAAATGATCAAACACTTTTGTTTACAGTATTGCTAAAACGATAAGTTGATTAATCAAATCAAGTTATTGTTTTAGAAATACTGTAAGTGCAAATGACCATCTACTTCTTTTTTTGAAAACCCAGCGTTACAAGAAATGCTGGAATGGAGAACATTGCTTTTTACTTGCCCTTCCATTTGAGAAGTCAGAGTGCAGGTTAAACGAAAGAACAATGTCCCTCACAGGAATTTGTCATCTTGCTCAAGGCAACTTCAACATGTTGGATCTTAGCTTGCATGGCAGCCAAAACCCACAAACAGTCAGAACCAATTTATGCGGTTGTAGGACAGTTTCTCATACCACCAGGCCCGCTGATCAGGGATCTTTTAGGTCACAGCCTCCTTCGTCAGTCTGACTGACACCTGGATAATCCTCTAAAATATCACATCAGAATAATCTCTGAAGATTGCAGGTATAAATGGAGCCCCTCATGAACAAGGAGATATATCTAACCCTGTGAAAGCTGATATTGAGCTGTAACAATGACTCACCCCAAACCAGAGCAGTGTCTTGTACGTAATACCTTCCTTTATGCTCAGGACAGGCCTTGACAAGGAAATATGGGAAAGTCAGCCGGTCTTATATAATGTGCCCCTCATTTAACACGGCTTTGTTAAAATTATGTAGTAGTAATGGAAGCAAAATTGTATTAGTGCCACAGGAATTAGTTACATGATAGTAATGTGTAAAAAAGCAAGCCAGTTTTAAGGTTTGAATGAGTGAACGAAAATATAGATGTTTATTAATATGTACACGAAAAAATAGACCTACACATTTGAGCGTTCATACATTAATACAAAACTGACCTGTATGCACACAAGAACTCTATAAACCATTCTATCTGATGATAAACATCTATCTATCTATCTATCTATCTATC
>NC_045739.1:13561763-13576752 GCF_008692095.1 Etheostoma spectabile | reverse complement strand
TCTATCTATCTATCTATCTATCTATCTTTTTGTTTTCTTACATTGGACTACTTATCTATCACCTGTAGATCTGGTTGTGATTTGCTTTCTTGCCCAAAGACACTTCAGAGAACCTTGTGAAGAGTCACCCCACTCTCTTGCCTGTATGCTAAATATGAAGGAACCGCTAGGAGAAGGTTTTCTTAGCTTAACATAAAACCTGGAAACAGGGGAAACAGCTAGCCTGGCTCAGTCCAAAGTTAACCTACTCCACCTACCAGCCCCAAAAACAACAAGTTAAAGTTTTACAGGGGTATGTGTCAGACTATTTCTTGAAGGTTGCTTGCCAGCTGGTCCCAAGACTGGCTAGCTGTTTCCCCATTTCCAGGCTTTGTGCTAAGCGAAGTGAGCTGGTTGCTGGCTGTAGCTTCATATTAACTGTAAAGTGCGGTACCGATGTTATCATCTACAGTAGCCTAACTTTCAGCAAGAAAGCCAGTTAGTGTATTTCTCAAAATAACTTTTTCTTTTCTATCTGTTATTCAGAATAATTTTAACCTCCAGAGTCAAGAAAACGGGTGTGAACTTGTTGCATTCAGCTGTGTCTCATACGTGTTACTTGGATACAACAGAGAGAGCAACAGTGACTGAGAGGTTTTCAGTCTAAATAAATGGGAAGAAGTGGGAATCTGACACTAGAAAAGTTGTTGGGTGCAGCCCTAATTCTCAAAGTGAATTTCTGGAAGTCCAATTTGTGCTCACGGGCCATGTGATGCAACAAGTAACAGGTACATTTCAATCTTGCAAATTTGTGTCTTTTTGTTGTTGAATTGTTCTTCAGCTGTCTTCAAGGAGAACACAATATGCAGTTGCACAAAAAGAGATGATACACATACAGAGCTTACAGTATCAGGATATACTGTAGCTAGATTTTACCTACACCTACAGGAAGTCCAGCCTCATTAAGCTCTTACTTTGTATTTGCAGTAGTGGAGTTGTAATTCCCACCAGTGTCACTGCTTGTTCGTCAGGGTCAGCATTCAGGGACTGTGAGTCAGTCAAGGCCACCTGTTAGTAGTAGCCACTGAAGAGTTATTTGTTTCCTCCATTATGCTGTAAAGGTCCCCACAGAGGCCAAGGAGAAACACTCAGCCATCTAGAGTCTGAGAGTAGCTTCCTGGTTGCCTAACAAAATATCTGCCCTCACCATAATAAATTGTTGTTATTATTAATTGGTTTAGTTGAGACTGTGGGAAGCAAAGGATTGTATGATTTAAAGCTGGAATTTGAATATATGAAACATGTCTTTCAGCCCATGGATACATGCACTGGCTCATCAGTCATTTTATAGTTTACTTGGTAAGGCTGGGCGGTATTATGTTCCATAACATTATTCGTTTTTTTATACCGTCACCTATATACCAATCTGAATGAATCATTTTAAAAACATACTTCTATACAGGGTATGTACAATACCTAAATAGTTTAATTAAAAGTATGCTGTATGCTTCATGTGTTGTGGCCTTCACAGTCATCAGACCTTTTGGAGTGACATGGAGGAATGGCATTCGTCCCTCCAGTTAAAATTCTTGGAGAATCAATTTCAAGAAGAATTGAAGCTGTTCCTACTTTTACACGTTAGTTTTTTTTTTAATCTGTCACCAGCTTATCGATATGGTTAGGTCAATTCTACCAGAAAATGAATAATGTGCACCTAATACTTGCTCACTGATTTGCAACACATCCCACAATGGCTTAATTCTATAAAATTCTGGAAAATGTCAGAGAATTGTGGGAACATAATTTAGTCACAAGAACGATCACAATTTCATTACAAAATAGCTGTCAAATGTCTTGTTTTGTAAAAAGAAACTGTCCAAAAAGGACATTCAATTTACAAGCGCAGCTAATATGTATATTTCAGAAGCTAGAGTCATTAAATGTTTGGCATTTTTGCTTTGTTTTGGTCTTTCTTTCTCCTCTCTGTCTGTAACATAACTGCATGTTGTACCAACTGTACTGACACAATAGTGTTAAGCTGCATTTTGACGCCTTGCTGAGATCTGCTCTCTGTGGACGCCTTCACTGTCTTTCAGCCAACCATGAAAAAGGAGCACAAAAAAGGATGACAACAACCAAAAGCTCTACATAATGCCTGCTCTCTGTGGATGCGGGAGCAAATTAGGCATTTGACAGTGTTTGAGCCATGTATGGCTATGCCTGTTCAGAGACAGACAGGCAGTTGAACTGACAGCCCTTGGAGATCAGAGAATGAAGACCCAAGCAGCCCTTAACACCTGTCAGAGAACCCAAGCTAAAGGCAGTATGTAATGGAGCTAGTATTTAGCCTAAGGCTGAGGTTAACTGGAATTCAGGAAGTTGTATGCACTATGCTGTGAAGGTTAAAGAGCTAAGTGATGAAACTCCTCTGGGTATTGAGTCCGTAGAACAGTGGTGACATTTTTGGGAAGGAAAGGAGAAGAAAACGACAGGAGGCTTAATCAGTGTGGGAGAGAGGATATGCAGGAGAGGGAAACAGAGCAAAGAGAGAAAGTGATGAGGAGGTGGCCTATGTTGAAAAAAAGCCAAGAACTTGTCCCTATTGCTAACTGGCCACGTTGAGATGATGGATAGCCTAGTCTACAGGAGACCATTAACAAAGAGACGGCGTCTGTGTGGGTCTGATTTGGAAAGCCTCTGCATACTGGAACATTTTCTGTGGGTCCTATGAAGTGATTCCACCAATAATGCTGAATTCCTCTTTGTACCTTAATCTAGATTATTTTCTCTTCAGGGATTTTTTTCTCATATACTTACCTTAGCTTTGGCTGTATCATACGGTGCATCCAAGCAGTCTTTAATGCTAATAAAATGTGACAACTTGCAGAGACTTGAAACCTTGAGATGGATCAGTCAACATGGAGAATATTTGGTTGTATTTATCAAGTTCAGTTATTGTTGTGAGCAGGTACTGTTTTGGCAACGCTTACTTCTAGGTGCGTTCAGTAAAGCTTTGACATCAGAGATTTACATAATCTACTAATCTGCTGAAAAACATGACAACCTTAAGACATTTTGTTAGAGAATTTAACCTGATGAAAGACAATTAATTCTCTCTATAATAACTATTATTTTTTAATCAATCAATCAGTTATTTAGACAATGAAATGTAACAATAAACAAGAAAATGCTCTTTATTTTCCCATGGTGACATTTTTCTAAAATTTGGAAAACCATAATTTACATCCTTGATACTAGGAAAGCCACATTCTTGTTTTCACATTGTGCATAACAATTTTCCTCAATTTAGCCTACCAAATTTCTCTCCCCTGCAAATCCTACTAAAGCTGTTTTTCTGGCCATTTGGGGCCAGATATATTCACTCCAAATATTGGAGCTCTGTTTTTGGTGTCCACCAACTCCTGGAAATAAATCTGCCGCTGTAGAAGCTAAATGCTCCACTGTGTTCAGCGGCTAGTCGCTAATGTCTGTCCGTTGTTTGGTGCTGGGCAGGTAGCATGCAGAGGGTAAGGGTTTTCAGAGGTTTTTTGCTGGAAAGAGTTGCCTGTTGCTGCCAAAAGCGACTAAAGCCGAAAGCAATGAGAGCGGTGCGAGTGAACCAGAACAGTAAAATGGTGAGTTCTGAAACCAAAACAGGACTGAGGACTGAAAGACGCATCATTGCATACAATTCTTCTCTCATTCAAATAGTCATGTGAATTACCCTTAATATAAAAATATTTAATACAGCTGTTGTATGTAAGGCAGGTCTAATACAAAAGTAAAAAGAGTCCTTTTTACCTTCTTGCTCCAACCTCTCCCAGAGCATTACTGAGCAGCACTCCTGGTGTCTCTCTATCTCCCTCTTTTCTTCTCACACACAGAAAATCAATGTATTTCATCTTCACACCTGTTCATGGCCGCTGTGTCCCTTTCTCCTAACAAACCTGCCAGATTCAGTTAGAGATAGATGAAGAGGGCAGAGGGGAGTCCCGGGCCCCATCACCAATAAACACTCCTGTCTGGGACAGAGAAAAATAGGGGCCCAGCAGGAAGGAGGAATAAATTAGGGATGGAAAGAGGAAGAAAGAAGACAAGCCCAAAGCAGGTAAAGCTTCTAAAGTAAGGGAGGGTTGATGAGGCAGACTGACAGACTTTAAACCACCACAGATATGAAAGAAAGTGGTGTGAGGTCTTCTATAGAGTGACTGTTTGATAGGCACTTACACTACAGTATTATTAAACATCCCTGCAAGGGCCTCTCAGGAGAAAATACATAGCCAGATCAGATAACTGTACTAGAAGTAATACAGTCATAAAAGGGAAATGAATAGAAGCTTTTCATTTTGTTTTTGGACTGATTTTATGTAAGGTAAAGAGAGTAGCTGGCAGGGAAGTGAATGAAGGGTTAGAGAGTCTTTGGCTGTGTTTAAAAGCACTCTGCTTTTCACTCATTCAATATCCCCCACATAATAAATACTCAATATTTGACTCTATATTTTAAAATGGGCGGATGCATCTAGTGGATATTGAGAAGTGACAATTACAAACATAGCCTTCTATTTTCATTTTCAATTTATTATAGCAGAGGGCGTTTCAGCACCATGGACAGCATCAGCCTTTGCATTGCAGCAGGCTGCTGAACCAAGCAGGGCCATGTTCAGTGTGCCGATAAGTCTGCCCTGGATCACAGGTGCTTTAACTCAGCCGGCTCTTGATCTGCTGGACCCAAAAATATTTGTTTTTGACACATTAATGAGGAAACCACATTGTGCAGATCCAGGCACAACTTCTATTTAATTTAATCATCCCATATGTCCATGTAAGCCAAAAGCTCAAATCCAATCTTATTAAAATGGCTAGAACTGTGGCCAAGCCTGTAGTACAGAGTTTATCATTACTGATGATCGAGTGGTTTCTAGCAACTTCTCCATCAACACTGTTTCATCATATGGCCAAAACCTGTTTGACTGTACCAGATAATGTCTTTTTTGTCACGGCAGCATCCCTCTGGCACTCAGCAACTGCAGGGTGAGCTTTTGTGGTCACACAAGTGAATGTGGCCACTGGACAGTTATCCTGTCTACCATCAATCCCAAACAGCTCTAACAACAAATTCTACTGTAGGACTGACTAATATTTGCTCCAGACCAAAACAAATGTTCAAAACAGCAACAATTTCTTTCTGTTAAAATCGTTCCAGGCAAGAGATACATAATCTAGATCTGGATCTACTTGTAGGTGTTTATAATTGAGTTGAAGGCATAAAACCAACTATAATATATATTATACACACATCACATTTCCTATCTTAGATCTCTAAACAGAACCAGCAAGCAGCGTATTTGTTTGACACCATGTCCTCCGTATGTTTTCCATGATATGCATGAGATGGCTATTGACATGGTTATTACATGGTATAATGACAAATACAACCATGTATGTAACGCATGGCCAGATTAAGTATATCTGGATGTCCCTGACAAATGAGGTTACTGGACAATTAGCACACTGACTCATGTCTGTACTGTCTGGCAACACAAAATTAGCTGTTGGCCACTGTTCATCCTGGGGATGATCTATTTGAGGTCCAGCACATGGGATAAACCCAGCTTTTCGGACGATAACATAATGAAAAATGGCTCCCTGCCTCTAGTTCCAGCCACTGCTCGGGCTGATACATCAAGTTGTTTTTAATAGGCCGACACCGTCCTACACTTGCACACTTGAGGGAATCCAATGTGAGTGGCATCTTTGCTGTGGTAACTTGTTTGAAGATTACAGTGCTAACAGTGGTGATTTGTACTGTTCCTCTGTGTACCTCCCATTGTCTTTCCCGCCTGGGGCCGGTGATGTGCTCTCCTCCCTGCAGAGTGACGGGATCCCAGTGGAACTGAGCTATCAGCTTCTGTATTAAGTGTAGACACAAAAACATGTAGACACACTCATGTAGTCACACAGATTGTGGGTGCAATGAATATTGACCCCTGATTTCCACCAAGTGTGGAACAGCCACTCCGGAACGGCGGTGGAGTCAATAGGTTTCCATTATAGTCAATGTGTGTATTTTCACTGACTGCGTTTCACGGCTGCGTTTCACAGCTGCATTTCACGGCTGCGTTTCACGGCTGCGTTTCACGGCTGCGTTTCACGGCTGCGTTTCACGGTTGCGTTCCGACTCCGTCATTGCTCCGGCGAGCCACAGCCCTCCGGTGCTGATACGCAGAGCTTCTACTTTTGCCGGATGTTGGAGAGCTCAAGGCAGATTGTGCAGAACAGGAAATCAAGCACAGTAACAAAATAAAACATCTGGTTAATTTTCAAAACAAAATAAACCGTGCTCACAACAGGTCCTGGTTCCTTGCACTACACCTTGAAAAGGTCATAGTGGGCAGAGATAGGCCTGAAGTCAACAGGTCAGAGGTTTTGTGGTTCTGTTTATAGAAACTGTACCCTGTTATATTGCGCAATCACATGTGAATTTGTGAGATCTCGTGTGTCCCTGTGACTTCAGCTGTCAGTCATTGCCACAACCGTTCCACAACTAATTCAGACCTGGTGGGTATTGAAGGATGGCGGAGCACGCAGCCAACACGCATCAGAGCCGATCTGCAGTTGGCTGGAAATCAGGATTGACTCTCCTATGCTCTCCCTCTCTGTCTCTTGCACACACTCCTTAAAATAAATGTTTCAGGCACAGGCCTAAATCAGTGGAAATAACAAGAACAAAAAAATTACACACCATTGCTCACCCACCTGACTCTGACACTGGAGTCTATGACTAGCCTTGTTGACTGAACGCCTACATCCCATTGAAGACCCATGGTGTATTAACCTGAGCATAAACTTTGAGAGTAGCGGCTGCTTCCAAGAAGCAATGACCGCCACATTTACATTTGCTGGGATCTCGAGGAATTAAAAAAGACTTTTTAGGATATTGTTTAAGGACGCTTGAATGTCCTTTTGATCGACACGTTGCAACAGTGAAGCTATGACCTTTTTGTTGCTGGGAAAGTCTTTGGAAACTCAAGGCCACCCGCCACTTTTAGTAATCACCGTATAAAAGTGTAACCTTCATAATTAAACCATCTCTGTGGAGAGGCAAATTTTTGCAAGCAGCACGTTTGAACATATAGAAGGAGCTGAATGAGTCAAAATGAAATCTTTGTTAGATTAATGTGATAGACTGCAGGAGCAGCCCAAGTTACAAAGATTGAACCAAAACTTCCATTACCTGATTGGAGCAAGCTTTTTATTTGATTAGGATGAGATCTCTTATAATGGGAACTTAGCCCAACACTTAACTATGACTAAGACTAGATGTCTTTCTGGTCACATTCAGGGGTCTTCTTCTTCTAGTGGTTGTTGTTGGGTGAGCAGGTTGGAATGACATTTTCTGAGGCTCAACCTATTGTGTGGGTGACAGGAAAAGCACTTATCAGGAACATTTTCGGCCCACTGCGTGGATGTGATGGCTGATGACAGTCTTTATTTGGTTGGAATGCAAAAGGTATGTCTGTGTGTAAATGTGTCATAAAAGTCATCCAGATTCGGAGTTGTTTCTTATAATCAGTACTTTTATCCAGTCTGATTATTGTTCATTTTATATTAAATATATTATTTCTTATCCCAATAGACAAAAGCTACTTAAAATGAAAAATGAAAAGAGAATATAAACTTAAAGTCCTGAACAGTTTTGGTTATTTCACTTAAAGGTGCTCTAAGCGATGTTTGGTGACGGCACTTCTTGTTGACGTTCAAAGTATTTTCCAACAAAACGAGGCTAGCCTGCCCCTCCCTCCTCCTCATCCCATCCCCTCCCCTTCCCTTCTACGCTTCCGTGCACTAACCCTCCAATCCCCATCCCCAAGTCCTTCTTGTCGGTTATTGGCTGTAACACTTGAAGGCTGTTTGTTATGTTTGGTGGTGCAGGTTGGCACAGATTGTTGTTGTTGCCGTTTGTAGACCCTGGGTTGTCTACACAGACTGTGTTTTTTTATTGTGTGTTCTGGGGACAGGCAGCTCGCGGATAGTGGGAAGATGATTGCTGTATGTGACAAAAAATATTGTAGCCTTAAAAACGCGTGACATCGCTTAGAGCACCTTTGAGATTTCTCTTTTTGTGTTTGTGTCTGTACTTTTCTCACTTGGTTTGAAGTGGGCGAGGCCCAGCTGGAAAAATATGGTGTGCACATCCGTGCACCAATCACCAATCATTATAGCAACATTCAAATCAAAATGTGATGACAGTTAGTGTGTTGTTTCCATTCCACCCCCACCCAGACCTGATGAAGCAGATGAGTTTCTGACTGTTAAACTCTTGAGAAGTAATAACTAAGGATAAAAAAGTTTTTTTGTGGGGAATTTTAACTTTGATTGCTGCTCATTTATTAATGAATATAGTTATAATAATATAAGATAACAATGTTGTAGAAAAATACTTTGAAAAAACTAAATGATTAGTTGTCAGAGATTGAGCATAAATGTTTACATAATTTACTTTAAGTGGAATGAAGATGTTTTGCTTTAAAGAGGCAGGCCGTGAGTTTTGAGGGAACAGAGGGGCTGAGACAGCCTGACTATGAGTCCCAAGTATAAGTCAAGCTCAAATAACATTTTTAAATGTCGTGCCCCCAGCTTTCTAACAAAGGCTTTCAATTAAAAGTCTCCAAGCTGAACCCACGTAACCATGTTGACATACTAGGTGTCATCATTATCAGACTTGACAAAGCTCATCAGAGCCACATAACACATCATACAGTTTACAGGCGGAGTAGTACTGTACTTCCATGACAATTAAACTATACTTAATGTATAAACATGGATGATTTTTGGAAACATTATTTTAAGGTACAAAAGAATCTTTGGTGTGGCTTTAATATGCACTTGCTGATAATAGATTTGGGTAATTCAGTTTTGACAAAAGTCATAAGGAACATTCCTGTAATCGCCACCAAAATCTAATAAGGTAGATGGTGTGTACTTGTCCCAACATCTATCTATCAACCATATTTCATGGACGTGTGAAAACAGAGAAACAGCCTATCATTAGAAACTGAGAAGGAACTGGATTCTTACTTCTCCTTGTTGATGCTGCAGCAAAGGCTAACACACAAAGCCAGCCACCAGTCCTCATTCTCAACACCAACATATGGTAGCAAACAAGGGCCTTGGGCATTTTCAATTGGTTGCTGGCTCACTGACATCATTTCATTCTGTTGATGCCAGCATCCCACACGCTGGAGTTTCACACTTGGGCTGTAATCACTTTGATGATCTGGAGGCTTGACCTTTGCAGACTCATGTAGCATGACACCATGCTATTCGGTTTTCCCAGAAACTAATTTAATTCCTAAACAAGTTACAGTACAGATACATGTTTGGATGAGTCATCGGAACGCATTTACCTGAGAAACACAGCTAGTTTTGGTTTGTTTTGGCCAGAACGTATTTATTTATTAGGGTTAATATGGACAGCTCAGTAGAGTATACAAGGAATATTTATTACACTTTAATATTCATAATTTAATTTAATTGTCATTGTAAAATGAGAATGTTGTACTCTAGATGGAACTATTCTTTCCTCGCCTAGTGAAGAAGATTGCAGTTTGAAAAATGGAAAAAGACATACATAAAAAAATAGAAAAACAAGGACATGACCTCTGCATCCTCAGTGGTGGTTATGGCCATCTGCCTAATGAATATACAGTTTCAGAATTGTCAAAAATGCATTTTTATAATGAAACTGTCCTGAATAGAAGAAAGATATTTTACTCATTATTCATTTTTATTATTCACTGTATGTATTGTTGAAACACAGTTCAATGGGATGAATATTGAGGATTGGACATGCAAATCTATACATAGGAGGAATTTGCCTGGGACAAAATTCAGAGCAGTGACAAAATAAATCTCGAAGAATGCTTTATGCTACAAGGCTTTCGAAAGTAATTAAAGTCTGTGTTGGGTGGACTTTGCTCTTTTTAGAGGCTGAATAGTCATTGTGTGATATTCTCTCTGCTTTTCTTTTAACAAATAACTCTGCACTTGACTACCATTCTTGATCTCAGCCTTTGTCCCTCATTCATATTCTTCATTTTTTCATTGCCTCAGCCCTGCTCTTCACTCTCTCCCTGCGAGTTGTTAACTGTGTGCCCTGACTGTGCCTGGGCCCCCGAGGCAGCGGGGCTACAGACAGATGGCAGCACAGTTGTAAAGCCAGGGGGGTAAAGTGAGGAGGTTAGCTGGCGTGGCAGCGGGTAAGGAGGTGGTCTATTCAAGGGCACATTGTCAATTGCCTGCTTGGAAGAAGCAGGGTGGCTTTAGGAACCAAGGCACCGTGTGGCCTGGTAAAGATGATGGGAGTCAAGGGTCGATCTGATGTTATTTATAGCTGGGATGAGACCACGGAAGCACACACACAGTGTGTTGAGCAAGAAAGGTTGCACAGTTAGATTTATTTTTGTGTAACTAGCCACAGGTTTGGTTCAGTGGGGCCTGTGGCAGGGACAGTGTAGTGACACGATTTGACAGCCATGCTATACGAGTTGCTGTGATGCTTTGTGAGGCTTTATTGACACACAGCCCTGCTTTAGGCAAAATGCTAATGCTGGCATGGCAACGTGCTCACAATGACAATGCTAAGAAGCTCATTTTTACCAGGTATAGTGTTTACCAGTAACAATTTAGTTTAGCATGTGAGCATGCTAACATTTGCTAATCAGCACTAAATACAAGTAGAGCTTAGGCTGATGGGAATGTCATGACTTTTGTAGGTAGTTGGTCATAAACAGTGTGGAAATTGTTAAACTATCCTACCAAAGGCTAAAAACATTCCTATTTTGGACTCTGTGCTCGTGGTGATTAATGTGTGTCGTCTCTTATAAGTAAAGAACTCTAAAATAATTATCATATATTGAGAACAATTATTGTAGTCATAACATGAAGCAAGCTGAATAAAGCTTTGATGTGCGGAAGAGGGTATGTGTCCATATTTTTTGTTTATACAAAATACTTTATTTTATACATCAAGGCACTTTTGGAATTATTGATGACCATTGTACAGAGGGCAAAATGATCGTACCAGTACTTAAACAATCAGAAATCTGGCAATGTTAATGATGGCGCTAGAAGAAAGTAAAAGGATCCTCAAAGTTCATAGTTACAGTTACAGTTCATCCTGAATTTAGCTGCCGACAAGAATAATAGTATTTTCTGAATCATTTGACAACCCTCCGAGGCGTTTCTACTGCAGAGATCTGAGTGCTGATTGTGTGAGGTTTAAACACCTGCTTGCAAAATAAGATGATGAATACTGAATGTTCAATGTACTTGTAATGCATTCGAAAAGTGCAAACATCGTTGACTTAATTTGAGTCCCAGTAAACTACTAGATTAATACTGTAGTAGTGTTGTTTTATTCTAATGTATCTTTTAATACTACAGAGAGAGCTTTAAAAACATAAACCCACACATTAGATCCAACTTTCAGAACAAGGCCTTGCCTCAGACAGCTTTACTGCTGAAACTATGCCATTGATATTATCCCATCCCTCCATGTGAATCCCTTTAATTGCAAAATCTGAAAAGGCCACATACAGATTCAGAGTTGTATTCATTGCTCACTAACATTCTTTGCCTTTGTGATTGTCAGTGTTTCAACAGTTTGCCCACCTGAGGCACTTGGGAATGGGTTGTGCTCAGTGTGTACATGTGGTAAGAGATCGTGTGCTCATGAATGTGCTGACAAGCTGGTTAAGTGGGGTGTGGTCCCTGGTGGCACACAAGCACACTCTGATGTAGCCTTCTTGCCAAGTCACATTATCATATTGCCTACTTTATTCCACTCTTAAATCATTTTGGAAATCACAATGCACTAATGCAGAATAGAGTGTAGCATTCAAAGTTTATATTTGCCTGCACCCCTGAGCTTGTTTATGAATTATATTTATTTTCTATTGGGAATTTAATCTTTTAACTTGTGTAAAGCCGCCATCACCTGATTGGAATTACAATGTGTGGAGACTTGCGTTGGAGAGGACTATGGGCATAGAGCAAATGGCTATTGGTCTACTGCATCACGTGACGCATGGATTTAATACATCCTATTTGCGTTAGCATATTAATTAGAATCGCACATCATCGCCACATGGTGAGTGTAGTTCATTCATGCTTATGTGACACACATGTTGATACATCCTAATCCGGCGGATGAAAGAAATCTCCATGTGCATGCATCTGTTTTCACCTATTTCCTGTGCTTCTGTTCTTTTATCTTAACAACCACCCCTTCTATGAAAAATGAAGAGTTACTTGATATGCATCATAAATAGCTGCTTCATGATAGCTGCCTCATGATTGGACGAGCCCAGATTCTCCTTCATGCTCTTCCGTATAGCAACAGCCCCCTCCTATCCCTCCTTCTCCTCTCTTCTCCCTGGAATCCCCTTTCCCTCCTCCTCCCCCCGCCTATCTCTTTTCCGTTTTCTAAAATGCAGACCGATCTCGTCCTCCATGTGGCTTCACCCCCTACCCACAATGCACCGGGTGACTATACTGGCTTGAGAAGTGACAGGCAGTTGTCTGTTCAGGGGGCTCTTCTGCTCTCCTCTAAGCTACAGACTGACTTGCTCCTCCCGCTGGCTCCCACTGCTGCGGCAGCATCTGGATGTGGATGTGGTAGCTATGGCAACAGCAGCGGGCCTGACCCCACCTCCTCTCCCTTTTCTTTTTTCTCCACACACACTCTGCCTCTCAAACAGACCCAACGCCTCTACCCCTCCTGCTCCCCCTCTTCTTCTCTAAAGCTTTTTTCTCTGCACGACTGGGTGCATTTCCTTCAAGCTTGACCTGGATTCTGTGTGTGTGACAGTAGTGATGATGACACTGTGTGAGGGGTGTGCATGGTCAACTGACCTGTTTCAAGGAACTCTTAGGGTCAAATATTAACTTGAAATTAACTCCTTTCATCTCATATATTCTACTTTACTTCTCCTCCTGTTTCTGACATTCCTTTTCCATTTCTTTATTTTTCTTTTCCTTTAATCTCCTCGTTTCTCCCACCCTTTTTCTTCTAGCCACTGCATTTGCTTTCCTCTTCTCTCTTTTTTCTCATCTCCTCTCCTCTTCTTTCTCGGATATCCTTTCCTTGTTTTAAACTTCCATTTCTTATAGCCACAAGCATTTATTTTATTTTCTCTCCTGTCTTTGTTTCTTCTCTCCTTTCCTCTTAATTACTGTTTTTTTTCCTCTCCTTTCCTTGTTTCTCCTCTTCTGCTCTTCTCTTTTCCCCAAGCACCACCACCATCCTCTTTCTGCTCCAGACCCATGTGCTTCAGGGAAAAAGGAAAGGAATGCAAAAAAGCATGAAAAGAAGTCAGCTGTATTCTCTCCTCCATCACCGAATACTCCACATCACACCCTGAGCCCCTCTACACCCCCCTTCCCAATCCCTTCCTCTCCCCAACCTCCCCCATCATAAATACTTGCCTCCTCCTCAGCTGAATATTTCAACAAAGATATCAGCCTCCTTAAGGCAAAAACAGCTGCATTTGTGTCACATTGACGCATGTAGCTCTTACATGCATGGAATGTATTGTACATTTCCTATTTCTTGGCTCTCATTGTGACTACAACCCAGCAGCAATGTTCACACATGGATCTGTAGACCCCCACTTTGCCTTATGAGTCACAGCCTTCCTTTAATGAAATACTCATTTCCTTTAAAGAAAGAAATGGCTCTCTGTGCAGGGATGGCAGCACAGAAGATGGGGACATCTCATCTATAAATTAATATCATGGATGCATACTCATGCATAGACTCATAGAAGATCAGCAAGCACTTTGGGAGCTAAGTGGGATTCCAAAAAAGAAAAAGATGAAAAGTACTTGCCTGTATGCAACACATAACATGAACATGACAACATGTGGTTCAGTCATCCTCAGACATAAGATCAGTGTAGACATAAACACACACATATCATCATGGCTTTGGGGGATGAAATTATAAAAATACAAGGCATGCTGCTCATGATTCTGCCTGTTTTATGGCATTATGGAACATATGGATATTTGCAACTCTTGAGAACACTGATCACTTGGGGAGCCATGTCTTGTGAGAGCTAGGACAGAGAACATGTACTGCACGTGTAGCAGAGGAGTGGTATATTAGAAACAAAAAAGGTTGGCACAATAAAACAATAAAACAATTAGCCCTCTAATGCGGTTTCTGGGAAAGCACATGGCTCACACACCTGTTGTTTTCCAGGGAAATGCATCTTTTGTAGCGTCATGAGGCTGTCTGTGTCTGTGTGCTCCCATGTTCCCTCCAAATTTGGACTGTGCGAGATATTTATTTAGATACGTGACGTATGGCCCAGTCGGTGGGGGGGGGATTCACAGGGAAATAACAGTTGTAATGGAGTGTGCCTTGATCAAATTATTCTTTCTAATTCAATCTGTTCACAGCACTTGGAGTCCATCATGGTTTATTCAGTAAGGTGAGCATACTAATTGTGCTCTGGTTTCTCTCCCTCCCTCTCTCTCTGTCTCCTCTCACCTACTTTTGCACTTTTTTTTCTTTCTTACCTGTGTCCTGACCTCCATACTTCCTTTGTCCTTCGCCCTCCCTTTGCCTTCACTCCCTGCTTTTGTTCCTTCTCCACTACATACCCACTCCCACTCTTTCCTTACCATATTTCATCCTCCTGCATCTCTTGGACTTCTTTTCTAACTCCACTGTCACTGCAGTAGAGTTGATGGACCAGCAGATGGTGCTGAGGACTGGTTGTCTGGTGTCCGGGGTCCACACTCCACCCATCCGACGTAACAGCAAGCTGGCCACCCTGGGACGCATCTTCAAGCCCTGGAAGTGGAGGAAAAAGAAAAATGAGAAGCTAAAGCAGAGTTCCACAGGTACAGTGCTGGATGGGTGGGTGAAGTGATGGTAGAGGGTTGCTGTAGATTCACACACACACACACACACACACACACGCACATACACACACACACA
>NC_045739.1:13534052-13561753 GCF_008692095.1 Etheostoma spectabile | reverse complement strand
CACACACACACGCACACACACACACACACACACACACACACAAAATACACATTTCTCCTCATCTCTTCTAATGTATGAGATTAGGAAGAGATAATGAGAGGGTGCTGGTAAAAAGGTGTGGCATGTCATGCTCCAACTGTTTCAGTCCTCAATGTTAAATAACGCCTGTGAAGAATTTTATACAACTTGTTTTTTTTTATTGAGCCCATTTAAAAAGCTTGAGAAGAAACAATCAAACTGTGTTTGATGGCTTGCTGACTCATCTGAGATAGCCTAAGTGTGTGCCTGTCTATCAGAATCAGAATCAGCTTTATTTGGCATGTATGAGGACACATACGAGGAGTTTTGCTTTGGATAGTATTGATCACAATGCGCTTACTCATACTCATGCAATACACAAGAGTTAAAGATGCAGTAGGTTAGACTTATAAAACTTACTTTCTGTGGTATTTGCTGCAACTGACCCTATATTCCAGTAGATCTACATTAATCATGTAATTAAAAAAGAGAAATCCAGCTCCTCTGGCACCACCTACAGCCTGTAGAATGATTGGCAAAAATCCACCACTCCCTGTCCAGATGCACCAATCAGGGCTAAAATGTTTTTTGGCTAAGTCCTTCAAAAGATTTTAGACCTGTTTCCCAAGTTACGACTATTTCCTGTCAAAATTCCATATGTCCTTGCTCTTTTTTGTACAAAGCAAGAAACAATATGAAAACATTTTGCTTGAAAATAAAGAAACATCAAAATCTTAAACAACTTTCCAATGATTTAAAAAAAAAAAAAGGATTTTTAATTTTTTCATTTTAACAAATTAAAGGGGTGTTCTGGAAACACCTTAATTTTTCAGATTTTGTCTGGTATTTATTTTTATTATTATTATTTTTTTTCTAACTGTATGTTTGCTTTGTGACTCAAATTTAAAGCAACACATAGGAGATACAAGCTCAGGCTAATCTTCATTTACAGTTCTCTTCTAATCATTAATTTGGACAACGATTTTATTTTGTAAAATGATTACACGATACAATCAGATCGTCATGATACAATTCCACTGAAAGTTGATATTTTTAGTCATCTTGTGTGCTTGCTTTTAAAACCAGGCATAGCAGGTATCTAGAGTATGAACACGTGGCTAAATGTGATGCTCTTGCTGTAATGGAGAGTGCTATTGAATCAAGGTGACAGAAAGTGAATGTCATTTAGGGAAATGGTAGTCTCGCACTGCCAAACCTTCCTCCACAGTGCTGCAGAGGAGGGTCTGGCTAGTCCACACAGCATTCCAGGAGAAGAGAAAAACGTGTTCTGGTTTCTTTAAACCAATCACAATCATCTTGGTCAACCAGTTTAGAATGCCAACACAAAGAAAGTGGAAGGTGAGGGACATCCGGTGGAACTTCCAGCATCACCGGAACAATCCTGTAAATGAAACGTCATCGATATAGACTAAGGAAATGGTGACAGTTGGTCATATCAGAGGTCTGTTGCAGTGTTTCTCAGTCCGTCCCTCCAGTAGCTGGACCTGCCTTTTAATTGACTAATATCCCCCTCTGATAATATACATTTATTTAACCAAAAATATATATGTATTTTCATTCACATTATATTTACGTTTGGAAGTTGTTGTTTTTTAATTGTCATTTCTACATCATTGGGCACAAGGTGAAAATAAATCCTCAAATCAACCCAATTATATTGGTTTAAACTAGGCCTGCACGATTTATCGTTATAAAATTGTGATCTTGATTTACCCTGTTCACAATTTAATTATTTAATAACTTTGAATTAAAAAAAAAAAAACTTTTAATCTCATTTAATTTTACAAGCCAACTGCATCTCAAACACTACTACTTGCTTCTGTGAGTTTTAAACAGACTGTAGAAAAGGTTTTAAAGTGCCCTCCCTTCTCTTCATTGAGGCCTCTCTTTGTTTACAGGCTTGTGGTGATGCGCAATGTGCTATAGATGCCAAAAACAGTCTATGTTTGGTACTGCCAATTTGTTTTGTTTTGTCATGGTTCATGTGTACAATAAACATTACACTTTGTGAGAAAAAAAAACATGGCAGAGAATCGTGATATCAATTCAAAGCTAAAAAAAAAGCAAAAAAATTGATTTATATTCATATTTTTCCCGAATTTTGCAGGCCTAGTTTAAACTACGCAATATAACTGGCAATACTCACATCAAGGAAGTAAGACGGTCTCAAAAGGCTGTTTTATAGATCAGCCGTCTGAAAAGAGACAAGTAGAAATGGAAGAGATTAAGCAACAGGAGGAATGCATTAATTAGTGCTGATGATTCATATGAATATCACATAGTTTTGTTTTTCCACAACAGAAAAATCACAAAATGACATACTTCTCCCGTCATATCCTCTCACAGATGTAGCATTATCAAGCAGTCTTCTATGCCACGACCCGAACTCTCCCACCCAGGGCTGCTGCTCAGATGGTGCAGTCCTGCTTGGAGGATTCGGGGGACCTTTGAACCCAAACTTCACAGTCAGCAGTGTGGAATACCTTGGTCCTGAAGAGGAGCTTCCCCCTCCAGGTAGGACAATCCCTCACAGTACTCAGAGTCAACCAATGGACATTATTAATCTGCAAAAGCATCAGAGGAGGGGAAATTGGGTTTTTTAAAGTGGCTGGGTGTGAATTTCCTCAGCTGTATAGTAGATCAATATAAGAGTGTACAGTGTAAGATTACTGTGAAACCAATCTGAATGAAGGCAGCGAGAGATTTAGACTGTTTTCTTACAGCAAAAGTGGTTGGTGTTGTGATATAATTTAATTAGTGTGTATATGTATGTATTCTGAGTAAAGTTTTGACTTAATTTTGTTCCTTTTTTATTTTTATGTAATCCACAAAGCTATTGCTTTATGAAACTGAGACATTTGTTTGTCAATTCTGTCAGTGTTTCCCTACCCGTGTACCATTAGAGGGCAGCAAAGACTATTAAATGACGCTCTTTGCCTCTACTCTCTTCTGCCATGAGAGGTCTACTATATGCATATTTGTATGTAAAAAACCAGAACAATACAGTTTATTCCCATATCGTTGGTCATTGTAGAAAATGCTATTGGTAGAGCCTATACAGCTAGGCAAAAAGTTACATCTAAACTAATTTTACCTGAATTTTGAATGTTTTTTTCCCCTTCATTAATATACTCCAGTAGCTGCTCCTCTTCAGGACTGTGAACGAGTGGAGGAGAATGTACTACTCCCGGAGGACGAGGGTGGTGAGGAAGTGCACCCTGCAGGGGATTTACCTGAGGGGCTACAGGGTGTGGGCGAACTGACGGAAGAAAGACCAGAGGAAGAGATTCCTTCAGGAACGTCCCCACCACAAGTACCTTCGAAACTTTTGCCCCAGCTGAGTACTGGAGATGGTGAGTGCTTGTAAGGAAACGTCACTATATCTTATATAACATGAAGCTGAGGGGTCCTGAGATGATCAATGGGAGGGGAACAAAAAAACAAACAAAATTCTACTTTTTGGACTTTTTGACTGAAACCCCGGGCCGCCGCTTTAAGGACTGAGCCTTAGTTTATGGGGCGCACACTCAACCAGATGAGATACCAAAGCGCCTCATCTTTCTCCAAGCTTGGTTTTTTTGTGTGAAATATTGGACAATTAGACCTCTTTGGGCCTCAAACTCTTATTATATGAGAATGCAGCTGACAAATTGGCAAAGTAGTTTTCTCTCTATTTTCATAGCCAGAAAACCTGAGGAAATGGTCTTTCTGTGTTCACATTTTCCTACCTGATGTTAAATTTTACGCTCATATTAAACATATGTGCAAGTCAAGTGTACTAGGGGTTTCCAAGTAGAGATGTACATGTGTTTCCCAAACTTCAGCTAAGTATAAGTAAGATAAACTCCGGAAAATTAAAGAAAAAAAGAGATTTTGTTAATTAACCTCTAATGTTCATCTGGTCATCCCTCCCTTTCAGAGTCAGGCCCTGTGTCGCTCCCCACTCACCTGCCAAACTCCTACCTCCCCAAGGAGCCTCCACCCAGGGCCACAGAAAGCATGGCTTCAATGACCCTGCCACTACGAGGGCCCATGGCCAACATCTCAGGGTCCCCACATATAGGCAATTTGATGCACCCTCCCATGCCCCCTAGCTGCATTATGGAGGAACTGCAGAGAGCCTTCGCTTCCAAGAACAGACACGAGATGTGAGTCCTGAGGTTGACCCCATACATCTGTTTGTATTAGTGTCCTCACTCAGACATACTGGAAATGTGAATAACAATTGTTGCTTTGTTCAGTACTACTGGTGTTAAAGGTAATGCTTAGGTGACTATAATGAGGTTTGCTAACAAATCTTGCATTTCTGACAATACATCCATTTGTTAAAATATCTCCCTGAACAGATTAAGTCTTATTTTGTGAAATGACACCCTTAAAATATTTAAATTACAGACGTTATCCTTCCACTGTTATCAACATTCATCCTACATTTTCCCTCCTCCCTGCGTCCCCTCAGTGTCCATGAAGGGTATGAGCAGGCCTCACCCCCAAGGCTGTGGTGTTCAGACGGACGGCTCTCCCGCTCCTGCAGCTCTGAGAACCAACACACATCATCTTTCGGAGGCAGCTGTGTGGGAGGTGGAGGGTCCGACTGGCCCAAGAAGGAGGCAGAAGAGAATAAGGAGAATGTGCGGCTGGACCAGTGCTTCTCAAACGCCTCAGGCCTGCCCACCGACTTGGAGGGCTGGAATGACTCTGTCATCTCTGGTGGGTTGAAGAGCTTAAAAGTGTGATTTATAATGCAGTCTGTAAGCATTTCCACATTTTTTGTTTTGGCTCTGTACTGTACATATTGGATTTAAAATAAGATAATGACTATGAGGTTAGATGGGGCACTTACATTTTAATGTGCTCACATCTCAAATACCACAATTATTATTATTATTATTATTATTTAACTTTTCACCATTCCAAATCCTTAATTATGTGAATTATGTAAATAATGTATAATAACATTCCTTTATGTAAATACCGTACGTATCCAATTCCTTATATTTCTTTATTTCTTGTATTTCTACTCTATTTATAATATTGTGCAACTACAACACAGAGTTTCCCTTCGGGGATCAATAAAGTATTTCTGATTCTGATTCTGATTCTGATTTATACTGGTAGCACTCCATCCTTGTCTTACTGCACTGTTTTGTCACGAGACCAACAAAGGATCCTATCAGAGCTAAAATGATATAAATATTGGACTTACATTGTCAGGTGGCTCAAAACACAACTCCAACTAAATGTTAAAGCAATTGTTCTGTGGCTGCTGTGTGTGTGAATAGTCAACTGATGTTTACAATTTTACCCTACCGTTATAAAGTGGAAAATAGGATCAATTAATGTTGATTTAACACATAAAGTCATTGTTTAGTTTTCTTTTGTTGCAGTTTGGAACCATCTGTACAATCTGATGTGTTTTCTATTGTTTTTGCTCTGTACTGCTGCAATCACTTGGCGTAAATGTTTGGTGACATTAAATGGTCATGGGCATTTTGGGGACGAGGGTTTGGAAGGCTTAATTCAATTACACTATGATTTTTCCATATAGTTAATATATGATTCTTACAAAGAGTAGACAAAGAAAGTTAGAGTTTCCTGTGTGTTAATGCGTATATGCATGGTTGCAGGCACACTTCCTCGCAGGCTAAGGAAGGAGCTGCTAACTGTCAAACTACGAAACAGACCCAGCAAGCAGGAGTTGGAAGACAGGAACATCTTCCCAGCCAGGAGCGACCAGGAGCGCCAGGAAATTCGCCAGCAGATTGAGATGAAACTTGCAAAGTAAGAAAGGAAATGTTTTCTACATTGCTATCTGAGTATTAATGTTATAATTATGAAATGTTTTAATTATAATAGTAAGAGAATATTCTATTTATTCGTTATGTCCTTGCTTAGATATCCTTTATTATTACTCTGCAGTTAGTTAATAATTTCCTGTTTATGCATGGTGCAACAACAACACATGACAGATCTGGGAAATCCTTTTTGCAGTGTAAACCTGAATGTTTAATTGCTTCTTGGATAAAAATAAATAAATATGTAACACTATAACCCAACACCTACTGGGTAAGTCCTCTTAACTTACGGTACAATATCGTTGTATGAATCAGTACATATAAATACCTACTGGTTTCTACTGGTACTTAAATGTAGGTACAGCGGAACAAGGGAGTAACAATTGGGACTTTTAGAGTAAAGGAGAAACAACTTACTGTAAGTATTTTAGTATTTCAGTAAGTAGGCTACTGGGTAGACTACTTGGGGGTACTTGTGGGTGTATTTTAGAAGAAATGAGAAATTACTTATTGCCTACTGTAGCCTCGAACTGTAAATGAAAAGGCTCCTCGCTGCCGCAGGTGTGGATATTGACATGATATGTGTAGGCTAAATCAATTTAAAGCAAACTTTACTGCACTTTACGAGTAGGCTCGGCTATCTCTCACTTGATTTGCCCCCCTGAGGGTTTTCCTCATAGTTACATTGGCAACACTTTCCAATTGTATAGACACACTTCATGTGTCTTATGTAAAAAGAGTAATTTGTGAAGTCCTTGGATGACAATAAGAGTCTTCCATAGCTGTGTACTTGAGAAAGGTGTTTTATACTCCAGCTTCCAAATATGAGCTGCTGCAGTTCTGGATAAACATGTCAGCTAGGAGGTTATTTTCTAAAGTATACACCAAGTTTGAAAGTTCTCAGCTCATTATTTTTCAAAATGTAGTAGAGGACATATGTATAATAAATCCCTGTAGTGTGGCTATAGCTTGCCTGCCGAAGACACACTTGTAATAAATTATTGTCTGCTATGACAAGGGCAGAAAAAAAAACGTTTTTACTATACTTTATCATTAGTATATACTGTATATGCTTTTGTAGCACATCACAACTGTGAATTATGTTATACCATAATTATTTAAGAAGTACCCGGTACTTACGATATAAGTAATTTGTCCTTTCCTCCAAAGTACCCCGTAAGTACCCAGTACTTACAAAATACAGTACAAGTTATTCTCCTTTCCTCTAAAATACCCCTGAAGTACCCAGTACTTACTTATTCTACTCACAATATGTGATTTCTCCTTTTGTCTAAAAGTCCCAATTGTTAGTTCTTGTTCCGCTGTACTTACATTTACTGTAAGTACGAGTAGGAACCAGGATGTATGTATCTTAGACTGTAAAAATGATGAATAGCATCAGTGACATAACCCATTGGTTTGTGGACTGCCATTTTTAAAACTAGAGTTTGAATTTTGGCTGTCGCCATCTTGGTATTATGAAGCCTGAAGTGAGCATATTTGGTCAAAGGGGTGAAGCTGGGAAGGATGGCGCTAAGCAACAGTTGCTGTAACACTGTAATTTTCCCATCTATCTTTTATCTATCTAAGCAAATGTTGTGTACGGTTTCAATGGCGCTGTGCTAAATGCTTAGCTTAAAGTCACCTAATTTCAACCAGCTGATGCGAGTCATCAAGCGGAGTTTTGCGGGCAGGTCAATGGGGACCTCCAGGCAGTGGCGCCATTCATTTGCCTGTATGGCAGGACACTGACCAAGCTAGTTTAAAATTGGCAAAGTTTCCCTTAAGATACCACCTAATTCTAGCACTAGCTTTGGTTAACAAGGTGGCACAAAATGCTGATTAAGACATTTTTAGTTAGCCAAAATGTTCCAATTAACTTTGATGAAAAGAAAACACACTGTGAGAAGGTCAAAGTTTAAGAGGAAAACACAGAGAACACCCACAAGTTAACGGGTATTTGAATGTAGATAGTGCCATGACTAAGCATTGCAAAGCCTCTGTCCTGATTGACAGGTCGACGAATAGCCCCGCCCTAAATCATGCACTGGTTTATTGTCTATTTTAAAATAACTGGGACCAAAATTTACAAACTGAACATCATGCTGTATTGGATACTTAAAACTTGTGATTGAGACCATAAACTTGTCAGGAAAATGTTTACTGAGGTTCATCAAGTGAGAAGTAGGGTCACTTTCTTTTTGTAGCAAGTAAAGTCACTCCCAGCTCGAAATTAGACAAAATGCAAGTTTAAGGTACTTCCCTTTGGCTTTATATTTCAGGCCCGGAACTTGCAGCTTGGGTACGGAAGTGCACTCATTGCCAATCCTTGTACTGGGAAGCATTTTTTTTATATTCCAGCATAGCACTTAACCACTAAAACTGAGAAGATTCCAATGTGGGGAAATGGTATATCCATTCAAACTAGTAAGGAGGCCAAATGGAGTAAAGTCCTTTGCTGCAACAACTAGTTCTCAAAAGCAACAGCAGTCATTCTGTAGTGCAACGATGACAGACAGACCCTGCTTCTAGGAAATCTCTCTGTGCAAGTCGCACTGTTGATGATGTGCTCCCCTGCCAGGACATGAATAGAACAACTGGCTTCTCTCATACAACTGAGAAATTAATGTGCATAGACTGAGGCCAGCAGTCCTGTGTGTGAATGTGTCACAAGACCCAAGTTCTTTAACACCAGCGTATCAAACAGGGGAACGCCACAGAATTACATAACCTGCTGTGCAATAACTCGCAGCCAGGCACTGAGTGCCACCCACACTTTTCAGAGAACAAGATCTATCATCTGTCTGTGAGAAAAGTAAGAATACTGCCTCCCTGATGTATTCTTAGATTCACTGGAGGAGCATATTTTATTGTTATTTGTGAAATGTATAGGTGTTCACAAACAAAACTTTTAAAAAGGTGAGGATGGAGCATGACTGTAGCTTGCATAGGAGCCAGCTGGGTCTGTTTTGAAGACAGAGGTTCCACAGCTGCTTGTTACATAAAGACATAGTTCTACACAGCACCAGGTTCAATTGATCTTGAACCAATCCTTTTGTTTTCAGGAGGATCAACAAGAATTCTTAAGCTTTATTGGTGGGCTTCATGCTGACTTTGCTGAAAAAACAACTCTAGGATTTTAAAGGCTGTGTTAAATGTATGTACATGTAAAAGGATTTTGGCATCTGTTCAAGTTTGTTGCTTTGTCTGGAGTTATTATCTGTATAGGTTTAAAATAACTTCAAATAATTTATAATATTATTTCTTCACCTACAGTATCAAGCAAATGTAAGAAAATGCCTTTTCATCCTACAGTACAGTATATGTGTACATTGAAGGCATACTGCAGACTTTTGGAAGGAAATCCTGGCTAAATATAGCTCAAAATGGTAGGAGGAAAAAAGCTCATTTCCCCTGGGCATTCATGATGAATGACAAAACAATCCATCCCACACTCCCACACTATCCCGCCATAGATTCCATCTGCTTTTTTCCCCGTCCTATCTGCAGCTCACAATGAAAACCTACCGTTACATTTGATGCTGATCAAGCAGAAAATGGATAATGACACCTTGTCTGTCCGTTATATGTCAGTGATAGATGACCTTTCTATCTTTAGAGACTCCCAGACTATCACTTGTGCTGTGGCCCTTTTTCTAATCTTAGCTCATGAAACTGTTCAATAATGCATCTCCCTTTTCTCCACAAATGTGTTGTCGGGGAGTTACTGTCTATCAGAAGAAATAAAGTAGGCTTGCTACTGTACTTAAAGGGAGAATGCTGGGAACGGCTAAATGTATCTCCTTGCACAGTTGGCAGCTGATATTAAAGAACAGACTGAAAGCCTCTGCCACCCACTCATTGCTTTTGTATTCCTTAGTTTGGATTTTTCATTCCTCCCTTGGCTGGCATAATTAGATTTTCTAGTCTAACTCATTTTGTTTCAGAACATCCTGAGGGGGAAATGGAAACCCTCTTGCCCTCAGGCATTTATGCATCATCATCGTATTCTCGGGATACCTTTCAAAATCTTATTTATGAAATCATACCCTAAACCCAGATATAGAAAGCAGTGGGTGAGACAAATCTTCTGTCAGCTGCGAGCAGTAGTGTAATAAGGTTTTGTGAGCCACGTGGCTCACAAAGAATAATATCCAACGTTTAACAAAATAGTGTTTCATATCGACAGCGATCTCTGATTTATTCCTCCAACCAGCAAAGAAAGTGGTCTGTTGCTAAAAATAGCAACAGACGCTCTGTAAAACACATACAGCTCTGTGTGCAACAGTGAAATCCCCCATTAGTGTGTTGCTAGGGAAAAGTGTTGTTGCTAAGCAACTCAGTAGCCAGGTCAATAATACAGTGGATGGTCATATTCGCTGGGGCTTTGGAAGTGATTTTCTGTTTCATCTGTTTAAAAGGTAACACTGTAAGAGCTCTGGGAACACACAGTTGGTTTGTTGAAGAGTCGTGAAGCACAACATTTGTGTTGGGTTGTTCCCCACCTGATGACATTCTAAGAAAGCACCCAGTAGTAGTAACAACTACACTTTGATAATAGGGAAACCTCACAGAGAAGAAAGATAAAAAAGCAAACAGGACAAAAAGAAAATCAAGTTTCAATGTACAGATTATTATGCAAAATGCCAAATTTTTTCAAGACCACTTTCTTAGTGTTTGTGTTACATTTTTACTCATATTCCACATGTTATTCCAGGATGTCTAGTCATACATGTATTAACACTGACCTAATTGCTTGTGTGTACTCATTACTGAATAGATATCTACAAGTGTGTTTTTGTGTCTGTGCAGCCGGCTTTGTTTCCTCTGCCAGTGTTTTTATGAAGAAAACAAATCTAGGATAAATGCTTGTTACATAATGCAGTTTATTACGGATGCCTTTCTGTTTCGATGGTGGCATCTGTTGACACACAAATTTGGTTTAAAGTTGGTGTAAGTCTCACTTTAAAGATAAAAACAGGGTTTAGAAGTGCCCCACACACACATTGAGCCCCCTGATTTATGGGTGCCCAGGTCTCAGTCCATGTGACCTAACTTTGATCTTCTAAAGGACAGAACTATAAAGTGTCCAGTGTTATCTTGGGTCAGGAGGATGAAGAGAGTCCTGCTGTGTGGCGGTATTCTGTCCTTTCTGTCCTTTCAGCCTTAGAAGGTGTGCCGTGGGGAGTGGCACATGCTGTCTGGAGCTGAGCCCATGTTGTGCAGCTCGCATGTATTATTCATACAAAGTATCAATAGTTAAAGCACGCGCAGGGGACTCCGGGAAAACGCTGGATTTTGGAGACCTTTTAAATGCTTTGATAGTGGGAGAACGTGACAGCTTCAAAGGAATGCACTACTGTACATGTAATCTGAATGTTTAAACTTGGTTATTAGAGCAAAGAAGAGATTGGAATTGTATCACATCATAGAATAGTCAAAGTAATATTTACAATCTATCAAGTATTTTATTTCCTGTTTGAATTAGATTTTTCTTGCTTTAAAAAAAGGTGTTTACGTGACTGAAATGAATAACAACGTGGGTAAAATGTGTGTGCCAGTAGCCTAGTGTACCCTAGGAGGAGGTTGGGGATGCCGTAAGTGGGAGCCTTCTAAGCTCCGCCTCCTACTAATTATGTATGCAGTAACCGGGGAAACTAGGGGAGTCGCGCACCAGCAGCCCATCACGACTCAGTTCAAAAGCGCCTGTTGTCTGTGTCGGATAGTAGAGAGGAGTGCCCGAGCTGCTGCTGCTGCTGCGGTGTACAGCAAACGCAATACGACAGCTACACCTGAGATGCAGCATCTTGAAATCTTAAAATAATTCGGTGGTTAACTCTCAAACAAGAGATTTGCGCTTTTTTTTACTATTCCAGATGTGGGGAGCGCCTCTGCAGAAGCATCACAGCCGGGGTTTGGATGCGAGATGGAGACATAGGGGATTCCTCTCAAGAACGCGCACAGTGAAAAAACTACAGCCGGTTTAAAGAGGATAGGACAAGGGAACAGTTGAAGTCAAAATGGTTCAAAACGTGGTTTTGGTGTTTCTCCGCAGGAGGCTGAGCCAGAGACCGAATGTGGAGGAGCTGGAGAGTAGAAACATATTGAAACGTAAGTTCAAACACTTCCATTTCTGTCTCCAAACTACCGTCTCCTCACCCGAATACTAATGTTTATAATTTAAAATATATATGTAAATGGCCTTCTCAAAAACCAGGGCAAGATGATGCATTAGTGACAGCACGGATTTCCCAGTGTAGCATATTATTGAGGAGCAGAAGAATGCATGAGTGCACATTTCTTCTCTTCACTGGGAACCCTGTTCAATAGTATAACAAACTTTATATATATAGTTTTTAAAGGTGATGAATCTATATTTGTAAAATCATTTAATAAAAATAAAACCCTAATTTATATATTGTGAATTTCTAATTTGGCTGTTTTCTTTTTCCCCAGAGAGAAACGACCAAACAGAGCAAGAGGAGAGGAGGGAGATCAAACAGCGGCTAAACAGAAAGGTACAACATTTTGAAAATGAGTGTATTTTCCAAATATTTTAAAGATGTCTTTCCACTGTAGGCTATGCACAATGCACATGGAGACTCTTGTAGCAGTCAGCTATCAATGTTTCATTCCAGCTCAACCAACGGCCTACAGTAGACGAACTACGAGACAGAAAGATTCTGATCCGCTTCAGTGACTATGTGGAGGTGGCCAAAGCTCAGGACTATGACAGGAGAGCAGACAAGCCCTGGACTCGGCTCTCAGCAGCAGACAAGGTGTGTATTTGTATGGAATACAGAGACAAATAATATTAGACGGTGAAGAAAAAAACAGCTGTATATATGTCTACTTTTATAACCTGTCACAAATTCAGCATTTAGGCCTTAGGTCTTATTACAAAATTCCATAAGTTCTTTACCCTTTTGCTCATCAAGACTTTGCATGGCATGTTGTTGTTATCGGCTTATCTTGCTGATTCCCCCATATTTAAAAAAAAAATGTTTAGGCTGATTTTGTTTCCTCTTCCTGCTGCTGTTAAGAGGTTACAGCACCTCGGTGGCTCACGATGTACTTAGGGATGCACTAATGTTGTTTTTCCTCTTCACCACAGGCTGCAATCCGAAAAGAGCTCAACGAGTTCAAAAGTACAGAGATGGAAGTGCATGCCTCAAGCAAACATCTAACGAGGTTAGTATTCTGGATTGTATGTCTGTTAGTAGTGTTTTGGGGAATGCACGCATGTTCTATTCTAGGCTGCAGTGGTCTAAATTTAGCTCTCCTTGCTCATCCAGAGAGCTCCGAGGAGCTAAAGATAGATGGGAGTGCTTGTAAAGGGAAGGGAGGGGGTTGTCCTCCAAGCAGAGAGAAATATTAAAATGCCATGGTGTCCTTGGCTAAGCTTGTTACGGAAGCCGGAGTCCTTGTTGTGACAACAACAGAACAGAACAGTGACACAAGAGGGAAGACTGGATGCAAGTGTGACGGTTTGTACTTTTCCCCTTTAAACACGGTTCCCCTGCATCTTTGTCTCTCCAGGTTCCACCGGCCATGAAAGCAGGGAGTTTCTTCTGTGAAGAAATGCTGAGTTTGGACATTTTAAGAAGCTGCTCAGCGGTGGAAGGTTTAAAGAGCCTGGAGCCTTTTCGTCTTCAGTATGTCTTTAACATTCTTCCAGCACCCGCGACTATCATATCATCTGTATGAGGGCACGAGTGTGGGAGAGACGATGATGGTAATGTGTTTCGTCAGTGCGTCCTGGAGACTACTGAATGTCGCCATATAGAAGCTGGCTGGTGGAAGCGGACTCTGGTGGATCCTCCGACTCTCAGGATGACAGTGGAGGAAAAAAAACAATCTTGTCATTCAGTCATTGTTTTGTTTTTTTGTACTATTTCATGAACTCCTTTGACAAGGCGGCGTGGATCCGTGTAGTGGGAACAAGTTGTGCATGTGACCAGCTTCACCTTTTCTTAACTGATAATGTGTCACTTGGACTGTGTAAAGACTGTGCAGTCTGGGGGAGGTGGTATTGGGGATGAATTTGATAATAACTGTACATACAGTATGTCAATCTGAATGGGACTGTTAATGTCTTCACTGAAAAGAGAAATACCTTTGTAAGCACTACTTGTCTTCAAAATACAAGGTCTTTTTTAAGAATGGCTTGTTTTATTTTCAATCAAGAATCCAGTTGAAAGTTATTTTAAAAACAATAGATTTAACAATTTAAATGTTTAATTGGTAATTTTTCAGTACTTAACTAACCTTCATGAATAAATCAGGAATTTGTGTTAAAAAAAAACAGTGGCAAAAATTACCTGTACTTTCTATCAAATAACACTAAAATTATTAAATTCGTAAATGTAATCAAATATCAGAATAACATGACATTTCAGATAAAAAAACATTGAGAAACAACACATCCATGTCAGAATAAAACCAAACATCCAACGTACAATAAAAGCAGAACTAGGAACAATCAACACTTCAGAGAAACATTTTCATATAAAACCAGCACAGCTGAAGTACACAGCGCAGTGTACATCATGTGATGAAATGCACAACCTTGTTTATAGTGTAGAGACCCGTGGCAGGAGTTTGTTCAGGTCAAAACGTGGCTCCATCAGGGGAAAAACAAAGCATGCAGGCCTCTTTTCACACTCTGGATCTCACCCTCTTGCTACAAAAGGCAAACAAGTACAAAGAAAAGATTCAGGAAATACACTTAATTTAAAATCTTACACAACATCATCTGAGTCACACATTCTCTCAAGACTGTTAAGTTATTTACAGGCTTTCAAATGAGCATTGTTCTGCTGACAGAGTGCAGGACACAAAATATAAACCAGCCTAATTGTTCTGGTCTAATCCACGCTGAAGGGCCACCTGGGTCCTGTTCTGCTCACCATCTCGCTGAGGAGTCTGTCCTGAACTGACTTCATGTCTTTTCTTATCAGGCCCATCTGAGAACAGCAGGCAGATCAGCAGGATTTTGAATATGACACAGTCAGGACAAGCAGGAGAAGGGTTGACACATGAGACAATGAGATAAGCAAAATGTTATTTAGGCCACTCAGCAAAAAATCATTGGACAGTCAAGTTGACAGGCTAAGGGTAGGTAACCACATAGGCATTTTTTCCCACTCTTGGACGCTTGCCGCTTAACTAGCAGTTATCAACTTCTCTTCAATGACCACTGACAAACAAAGAAAACAAGCTACACCCGCCTACAACCACATTGGCTGCACCCGATTGGATGAGCGCTTCACTCGTGGGGTGCCTGCTCCCAGGTTTCAAACAGGAACACCATGGGGGCTTGTTTTACAGAAAGTTTAGTATTTGTATTTATTTGTATAAGTGTTTGTTTCTGAAAGCATTTTATGCGAGAAATACACAGTTGCTGAATCTGAGTCAGTTTAAACGATTTTTGGAGACGCAGCAAGTTGAGCTGTATGCCCCGGATTTGCATAAATATGCAAATAAGGACCAGGCAACTTGATGCCCCGCTTCTCAAAAGTCAACACAACACTACCAGAATGCATACCCCGGGTGCTTACATAGACACGTACCATAAGGTGAAATGCTCTATTTAAAAACTTTATTCTAAGCAACATGAGCACTGGATTTACTGGATTAAAAAGTGTAATGCTTGGGCAACTATATGGGTCACATTAGATGTTAACTGTGAAGGTTAGGCCTGAGGATCACACCTGGGATGTGAATATTCTCTCCTCATACTCCAAGCTGTGACACACGTTGCTCTGAAGGGCTTTCTTCAGGTCCTCATTTCTGGAGGGAAGAACAGACAGACAGTCACGCAACCAAATGAGGGAGAGCAGAAGAAGGTGGAAGAACACAAGCTCAAGGTAAAGGAAAAAGGCAAATATACTGCATGTTAAAGGGGTAACACTGATAAACTACATGTATTTCTTTCTGAAAAAGTGCAGTCAGTGTGGAAAAGGATTTCTGGTTGACAGAATGGTAGTATTTATTTATTTATTAGTCATTTAAAATGGTTTAAAGATGTACTTGATTTGCTTTACATGTTTTTCATATGTCTCAACAATTTGAAAGTCAAACCACTAGACGCTTTGATTGCATGTCAGTGATTCCGAATCAACCACAACACATAAATTCTACAGTTTTAGGCATTTATGCGAGCAGCAGCTCACCCATCTAACACCAACACTTCTCTGATGCAGTTCAGCAGAAGTAACTGAGACACTCGACTCATATACAGACAGAAGGAACAATTTCGGGGTCAATATAAAAGAGCAAAGTCAGACAGAGGGGTTATTTGTTACTCTTGATCTTGTCAAATTGCTTCAGTGACTGCTTTATCTCAATCTGCTTTTGCTTCCAAAGGCTGCTTGAAAGCAACCTGAATAAGGAATTGGGTTAGTTTTTTCCTTGTCCCGGTGATAGGCACATCTAAGTGATGCCCTCGAATGTGAGTTACTATGTTGGTTGTCTTTCTATTCACATACCCCATAACAGTGGAGCGACGCAGACACCGTTGCTGATCTGCAGGTCTTTCAGCTCCGCCATTTCATTAGCACTTGCCATAATCTGACTGATTTGCACGCCAATCAGCTTGTTGTGCTAACGTTGCATGTGAATGTTATCTTATTAGTAGCAAGGTGTACGACGTTTTGTTTTCTTTCCTCACAACTCACTGACTGATTTGCAAGACCTGTACTGTTTTCTAACATCCAAGTCACACTAAAGTATATTGTAATGTCACACAAAGTACATTTATTTATGACGTAATGATAAGCATTTAATCGTATGAAAGGACAAGAAAAAATGTAAGACCTTTGTAAAAATAAAGTCATATTTTGTAAACGTACTTTAAAGGCCTTAGTTTTAGAATATAAAATGTAATACTTTTGAGACATGGTAGATACCCTTGAATAAACAAGTGTGTTATTCAATCTCTTATAAAACATTTTGATCAGTAGTGGCACAGAAACATCATCAAACTAACACTATGGCTCTTTCAGTGCTCACACAAACACACATAGAGGTCTAAATTTCACCTTGTGGTTGCCTGCTCCTGGTAGGAATGGAAAGCCACGGTCTGCTTTTTCCAGTACATCTGTGAGAGAACAGAGACCAAATACTGATCAGAAACTTGTCAAATAAACATAGTGACAATCTCATTTCCACGTTTCCACCCCGTTTTAGTTAAAAAACTCGGGGGTTGCGTTTTAGTCTGAACGGGCAGAAATGGAGACTTTTGGAATCAATAAAGCAGCCAACCACGTTTGCTCCTTCATTCGTCATATGACCCTTTTCCAGAAGAAAACAGACATCAACATCAGGTTAATTTACCTTCCTTGACTGACCTTGTTGTCAGTGCTATCAGCTGTTAAATTCTGCCTTTTATAATGCTAATATTGTCTACATGAGCAGGAGGCAAGCTATTATTCAAGCAATTTGCGGCAATTCCCATGTCCAGTGCCATTATCAGCCTGGACGTGAATGGTCTGTGATTTGCATTGTTTAGGCGTGTTAATAAGGACAACATTAGTTCTAAAACTGTGCTGAAACTAGTTAGGATGGACATCATTTTCGTCTTAAAACAGTTTCAAAATGAAAACGTAGTACTGTGGATGAAGACACGTATATTTCCCAATTGTAGGATGAATAAAGTATTATCTAATCTAATCTAAGTCTAAGAAAGACAGAGTGACATACAGTCAGGTCTTTCTCCATGCTTTTCAGAACAGTGTCATCCTGCTCCAGTTTGTGGATCTCATCCAAGAGGACCTTCTGAACCTGTTCAAGCCTCTGAGTCCTGTACAAGAGAAGAGAGAATTAACCAGTGAAGCGTACATCTAAAATGTAAAGCAGGACACTGTAAAGTTGGAGCCTGTAAAACACACAAATACTTCTGTATTTAACAGAGTAAACTGAGAATAACTTTGGGTAATGAATTAGGTAATATCTTATAGGTAAAAACATCAAATTTGCATATTCATTTTGTAATCTATAAGCCTATATGGAAAGTGGATGGAAAGCTTGTTAACTTTACAACACTAACTACACACTAACTGACCTGTATTTGGTAACTTGCATGCTGAGGGAGGAGACATGTTGCTGGACGGTCTTCAAAGAATGCTTGTTGTAAATCTCCACCATATTAAAACGGTTCTGAATGCAAACACATTTAATAGATAGTAGTTCAGCAAGGGCATCTTTTAACAACATTTCAGTGGCTCAAGATTATGAGAAACGATGAGAAATTCTGAGACTATATCAAGTCTAAACATCTGTCACAGCTTTCTCAAACCAACAGGGTCACCACCAGGGCCTGAAGTTAACTTTTTGACAGGTGGATTTAAAAATCCACATACCACAGTCACTTTTTCTCTATCTTTGATAATTATTGGACTTTAACTTATGATTGCACCTATAATAATGTAGCTATCCTCAATTAGGTCATCCTGTACATTTCATTGGCGGTTTTTCCTGCATCTACCATGTATGATTGTGTGTGTGTGCGTGTGTGTGTGTGTCAATCACGGGGGGAACGCAGGAGCCGACAGGAATGAAACAGCAGCAACTTTCAGCAGCTTTATAGTGAAAAAAACGTTACAGTGTACCTTGATGTTAAAATATATACATGTTGGCAGGACGGTCTGAAATGTTTTGCATGGTCTTTCGCTGTATGTTTTGTTGGTGAGATGTCACACTCTCTTTATATCAGAAACACGGAAATTAAATTGACCTGTTCTCACTCCCATTTGGTTAGTGACTGCCCACATGGGACTGCTGGGATTGTCACGAGTAATGAAAATGCGATAGACGGCCCCAGCTGTCAATCAATGTCATCCAGTGATGCGGGCCCCTGATTGGTCCGGGCCCGTAAGCAACTGCGTACCCCGCTTACCGATAGTTATGCATCTGAATCACTCCATTCTCATTGGCTACCTGCCAATGTGGCAGGTAGATTGACAGTGTTACTTGCCAGTTGCAAATTGGTCAGGTGTTAATTTAAGGTCCTGGTTACCACATCTAAAAAACACATTATTTTTTGAAGTGTTAAGTGAATTTTGATATTCCTTAAGAAAAACTGGAGCTAAACACTGCTGCATATTCTCTTTCCCTGTTGACTATTTAAATGTCATGTAAAGTGTGTGTGTGTGTGTGCACGCGTGCATTTCCAACCTGGAACTTCTTCTTCAACTCAGAGCTGATTTGCTGGCACAGATTTCTCGGGTTTACAGCTTTTTCTTGCAACTCTAGATCCTCATCCATGTCCATGTCTCCTTCCCCCACTTCAGCCCCCCAGTGACTGGAGCTCATTGAGTGGGAAGAAGACATCACGCGGCTCACCTCACCCTCAACAGACACCTCAGCGACTGAAAGTAACAGACAGACCCACTGATCCGTAAGCAAAGATAACATCCAAAAAAAACTATTAGTTACAGAGAGTATATATAAAATTATTTAAATTACCGGTATACAGGTTGCACATGGCAAAAGCACACACAATACCCAATCAAAATGACAAATATATGAAAATTAAGACTACGTTGCTTCTGGAGCTTGTTTAATCTGTCCCAGTGAGTCAGGACAATGCCAATAAAGTGGTTGCAAGTGTGAGACAAATTTGGGACGATGGTTGAAAGAAAAAAGCCCAGCTAACTTATAACAAGCTAACGAATCAACATTTGTATGTACAGTGAGTGAGCTGACAATAACCATATGAATAGTCAACCTCCGGTTGAACTATGTAGTGGAAAAGACGTGTAGTGGCTGCCTCCTATATAATTTTGGTAATTCTTGCTTTGTGCGTCTTCTACTTTGAGGGAGGGTCTCTCCCTCCAACTCTGAATCAGGCTTTGATTTCGCTTATCTTAAAGAAAGATAATGTCCAGAGAATTGTATTAGTTGGAGGCCTGGAGAATTGTTAAATTCAGATGTAAAACTATTAGCTAAAGTCTTGGCTTGTCAATTGGATCCATGCCAGCCAGATATCATCTCTGAAGATCTAACTGGGTTTGTCAGTGGACAACAGTTATCTTCTAATGTTAGAAAACTCTTAAATATCGTGCTTTTTCCTGACACTTCTCAGTCTGCTGAAGTTGTTATATCATTAGATGCGGAGAAAGCCTTTGATCGGGTTGAGTGGGACTACTTGTTTTGTGTTTTAGGTAAATTTGGTTTTGGGTCTAAATTTATTTCTTGGATACAGCTTTTATCTGCGCCTATGGCCTATGTAATAACTAATTCGCAGAGGTCCAACTACTTCCCTCTAACTAGGGCTGCCCACTCTCCCCGTTGCTCTTTGCTGTAGCTATAGAACCTCTCTCCAGTGCTCTTAAATCCTCCCTACTCCTTACTGGTGTCTGTAGGGCTGGATTAGGACATCTCATAGCTCTTTATGCTGACAATCTCCTACTTTATATCACCGACCCACTCAACTGCCTGGACATTATTCTGCAAATACTGGCAACATTTGGCTGTTTTTCAGGCTATAAGTTTAACATCAATAAAAGTGAGTGTTTCCCTATAAATGAGGCAGCAAAAAAATCCTGGCAGGTGCTTTACCGTTCCGATTGGCCGATACTGGTTTTCTGCCCAGACTTTTGTTTCTTTTCCAGTCTCTACCAATATTTCTGCCATTTCTGCCTTTTTTTCTTATGCTATATAAAACAATTTCGACATTGATATGAGCTGGTAAGAACCCAAGGGCGCCTAAAGTAATTCTGCAGGGAAACAAACGGAACGGGGGGCTTGCTTTGCCTAACCTGTTATTTTATTACTGGGCGACTAACATTGATAAAATTCGGACTTGGTGCAGTCCCTCTAAACCGGATCAGTGTGTCATGGAAGATAATTATTCTCGTTCGTCTTCACTGACAGCATCAGCCTTTGGGTTCCTGTTGTCCTTTGTACATCAAAAACACTATTTTACTCTCCACTGTAAAAACATATGGAGACAATTCAGGCAGCATTTCAAGCTACTTCACCCTTCTCCACGCAGCTCTATTTGTAATAATCACATGTTTCTCCTTCCTAAGTTGGATGCAATTTTTAGGGGTCCAAGCCCGAGGATGCGTGCACCGCGGTATCGCAAGGCGAGGTTTCCTTCTTCTCTTATTATTCTTCTCCGCATAAAAGTGGTGCTGCAGCCTAAACCGTACATGGTGGCGACGCGCCATTTTCAGGACTGGTCCAAAAGTCCGCAAAGACCTCAGCCAAAAAAATTGACCCACTTCCACCACTAGGTGGCGCTATAGCAGAGAAAAAAACCGTTTGGCCCTATAACTACCAAACCGTACATCGGAAATTTAAAAACCTTACATCCACGCGTTCCCTGGATCCTACTGAATCTCGTGATATAGGCCACGCCCATTTCCGCCTAGACTTTTATGCGTGAAAAATGGCGATTTATCAAAAACCTACTTTTTCTATCTCCTCCGAGACCGTGCAATGGATCTGCACGAAACTTGGCACATACCATCTCCAGACCAACCTGACAAAAGTTTGCATAAAGATTATTTATAGGATAAAAATTGTGCGTATTACGCGCAAACAAAGTTGTGTAGCTAGCTATGGAAACATTTCCGTTGCCATATCTCGGCCAAGACAAATGTTATCAAAGCCAAACTTTAGAATATTACTTGCTATGACCCCCTGAGGCTCTGTACCAAATTTGACGAACATTGGCCACTAGGGGGCGCTACAAATACAAAAAAGGTTGTTTTTCATGAACAAACTTTGCCATATTTCGGTCAAAATAAATGCTATCAAAGCCAAACTTTACAATATTACTTGCTATGATCCCCTGAGGCTCTGTAACAAATGTCACGAACATTGGCCACTAGGGGGCGCTACAAATACAAAAAGGTGTGTTTTTCACGAACAGACTTTGCCTTATCTCGGCCAAAATACGTGGTATCGACACCAAACTTGGGTTGATTGTTTGGCATGCCGCCGGGGGGCTTCATACCGAATTTGGTAACGATGGGCCATTAGGGGGCGCTATAATCAACGTTTGTTGGTTTTGTGGACAAAGTCAATGCATTTACATGGGAAATTTGCAATTGCAATATCTCTGCCGCAGTAAATGCTATAAAAACCAAACCGGTAATGATTGTTTCGCCCGCCGCCCGGAGGCTCACTGCCAAATTTGGTAAAGACAGGCCCTTAGGGGGCGCTCTGATCAACATAGGACATTTCCCCGGTTCGCTGGGGACGACTGGCGCGGGGAGGCTTGGACCCCGTTGAAACTGCGTGCAGTTCTAGTTTTATTTGTCATTTCTATTTTGTTTCATTTACTCTCTGGGGTTTGTGGTTGTTGCAAGGTGGTGTTATGTTCTACCACACCACAAACAGCTGGGGGGGAATACAAACAAAAAACAAAAACTGGTGCATCTCTGGTTCTCAATAAAAATACATAAAGAAAAACTATGAACAGTCAAAACTCCACAGCAAAAGCTCAAATCACACTACTCTAACTAATGATAATGTAGAAAAACTAAGATTTTAAATTTGGGATTGTCCACCTTCATTTCGGGAGAGCTTAGATTATATATCAGGATGGTTCTGAAAGGCTGGTGAAAGCCTGGAGGTTGTAGGGTTTTGGAGGAGAGAGGAAGGTAGAGAGGAGTTTAGGTTTGGACTTACTTATTTTTACAACTGAAAATAGTTTTTGTTATTACAGAGAGAAAGTACCCCAAAAAGGTACTGTTGGTACCAGTACCAAATAACAAGTACAAGTGTGCGGTGGAGAGAGACAGAGAAAGCAACAACAACAAAAAGATGAAGGTGCGTTTGTCGATGAGTATAAAGTAACAGTAACGTAATAGCCGTGGAAGCAGCAGTGCAGTGTGTGTTCAGTTTATCTGTTGGTGAATAAATGCTTCAACGATGGATGCATTAGGGCTACAACTCCTGAAGACCCAAGCCAACTTCCCATGTCTTGCTTTGCTACCAGCTGGTTAAAGTGAAGGGGATTAGCCACAGAGCTAGTGACAACTACAGCACAGACTCACTAACTTAAAGTGGGCTGACCCTTAAGGTTGACCAGCTTTTCTCATTTTAGTGAGAAGCCCCTCCTCCGGGTTTTGCTTGCTTGATTCTACCAAGACATTTGGAAGTGTGATTTTGGACTGAATTGACAACTAATTTAATTCACAGGTAACTGGACTTACAGGACTTGAACAACTTCCTTGGTTTAATCCGAGGAGAACGCTGCCCTCTCATCTTGCTTTTCTTCCTCTCTTCTTTATCTTCCTCTGAACTACTGGACGAGGAGGTGTGGCGCTTACGACTGGGTCCTGTAAAAAAAAACAGCAGTTATAATACATTACCCAGTATACCACTGATTTCTTAACACAGGGGTTCCCTTTGAAGCAGATCAGTGATTTGAACATGGAGCCCCATTTGGGAGAATTAATTCTCTTGATGACTATTACACAGATGTGATGTTATACTAATTTATTAAACATTGTTTAGGTGTAAATGGGATCTATCTGTGGGATTAGACTGTAGCAACTGATCTTTAATACGCCTGTCAACAACCAAGTTGAACACAAAAGGTCTTTTACCTGAGATAAGAAGCTGTTCAGGCTTTCGGTCTGAAGATGGTGTTTTCTGTCAGGATGGACAGTAATGCATTAGTTGTTTGTTTGATTGGCTAAAAATATTTAAAAAATCACCTTACATAACTCAGTGATTAGTGTCCTTTCAGTGCTCTCATCCCTCCATCCATTCAACTACAATCAATCAATCATAAAATATAAAGTGTGGTAAAGCCCTACCTCTGCTTTATGAGACACAGCCAGGGCAACTGGGCTGTCCTTTACTCTTCTTGTGAGTAATGATGACTTAGTGGATGATTGGCTCAGTGAAAGCCAGGATACTGAAGACACTTTACTAAAGCTATAATGGCTCCCGTGGTTGATGGTGTCTTCTGGGAGTGGAGACTGAGGAGGAGAGGGCATTGATGGCTTGTCCAGCTCGAGTAGTGTGGATGTCAACAGTGGCTGAGTGGACAGAGACAAAGGAGATCGAGGTGTTGAGGGTAGATGCTGCTGGATTGGACTTATCTGAAAACAAATAAAGGAATGGAGAGGGAAAGGAAGTGATGACAAAATAATGGACAATAAGAAATATGGCCACTCATTTAGTGGTTATCTAATCATCATGTCTGTCATAGATTAGGGACAGTAAAATTAAAAAGACATTATCAACAATAAATTAAGAGGCACAATAAATTGATGTAGTGCTATTAAATGCTCTGTCCGGAGTTAATCATATTACTAAATTATTTACATTATCATTTGCAATTTCAACATAATCTATTTAATTAAATGCATTTATCTGGTATCTTCTAATTTATCCTCTAATGTTGTCCATTAGCAGCTTAACAGTTGAGGGTTGGGCAGGTTGAGATTCAATGTAACTAATAAAAAAAACTCAAAACTCAAAAATGATTATTTACAGAGGGAAGTGTTACCTTATTACTTTCTCTGCCCATATTTTCTCATCTGGCCTGAGAATTACAGCCAGCAATGCTAAGGTCACAGACCCAATTCCTTAAATCCTACATAACAGTCTATGAACGCCTTAAGTCATCTAAAAATTCAAAACTCCATTCATGTCACTCTAGTGATTCTCACATGACTGTCAAGTGAAGTCAATGACTTCCATGTAGTGCAAAGGATATGTGAATCACTCAAAGATGTTAAATACCAAGAAACCCCCACCAATCATTAGAACTAATGAAAAGGTGAGTAGTTTAACATTTTTAAGATAATGAAGTCTAGCTGCAATTAACTACTTTAACGTATTCACAGATACACTGGCCACATTTTGTGTGTCATTGAGGTGAAAGGGAGCATGTGGTATTATAATACACTAAAAATCTTTAAATGTTATTGTAACCTTTAACACAGAATCCACATACTGTATGGTCATAAGACCTACAGTACATGGGTTGTAAGAGATGTGCTGTTTTACCTCTATTGCACAAGGTCCAGTGAGAGCACAGTGTGCAGGGGTTTGACCTATAGGGGTCAGTGAAGGGAGAGAGGGGATAGACTTGATGGATTGAGTTTTGGATGAGTTGTGCTTCTTTTCTGCACTGTTGAAAGAGCAGGCCCTGAAGTGTTCTTTACTGTTGACTGTAGAGCGAGGTTTGGGCAGCAGCAGGATTGGCGAGGGGGTGTCCTCACAGGGTGGGTCAGGGGAGACAGGGAGTGGGGACCCCCGTGGGGTGAGGAGAGGGGAGCAGGTCAAACCAAAGGTTTGGGCTGACCTCTCAGCAGCTGTGAGGGTCCAAAATAAGCACAGATGTTTAAGCAGCTGGCCTCAGAGTTTGGACAGAGAGCAGGAGGTCAATATATACATGCTTTTCCACATATCAATTTACAGTTAGGGGTTGGAGAGCAATAGGGTCATTTATGTAACAGTTTAAAACTCTTGAGCTAGTGAAATAAACATGCAGTGTCACTACAGTAAGTGAAAACCAAACATTATCTTGCTATACAATCTTTTCAATGCTGGGAAAAAAGTTCCAATAGTGTCAAGAGCTCTTAAGTAATATATGTGGTCACTGTTATAGAATTAGCAAAAACGTTTTCACCTACAATGGATCATGTAATATACATTTACTGATGTCAAAGGAGTGAAATGACTGTTATCTAACTGTTGAGTATGGGAGTTCCACAATCTTACATCTCATCCTCTCAATTAAAGGAGGAGACGGACAGAAAGAGGTCTGGCGGGCAGCCCAGGAATATTTCAATCCATTCATCTGTTCTTGGGCAGGGACGACATTTTTCTTATTTAACTTTCTGGAAGTTTCTGGAAGAACATTTTCCGGTCTCCGCTGCTGAAAAAAGAAAGTGTTTCACGTTCAAGACAAGGGTAACATCTTGATATGGTTTTGCCTTTTGATTTTTATATTCTATATATTTCTCTTTGCAGAATTTAATCAACATTTTCCAAATGGAACCAAAAAAAGTAAATCTTCACAATAAACTTTGTAACATCAGACGTGCTTTATTCAAAAAGCATACTACTTTTCAAAGGGTAAGCTGCAAGGACCTAAAGACAGGGCTGTGTTCCCACCTTGAGACCAGGTGGCTTTTTCAGATCTGATTGGTTGTTGCTGTCTTGTCTCCTATATGTATCTGGGGACCGCTCGGGGGAGATATTATTTCTCTTCTTTACCTCTGGAACTTCTAAACGGGTCTTCTTACTCTTCCCCTGCTGACCAACAAAATATTTCTGTTGGATGATAAACCAAAAGGAATGAAATGTATCTGCAACAGTCTACTACTAATACAGCCATGTTTAAATGATTTGTGTACTCTGCAGATTTCAATAAAAGTAGACTAAGAGGATGTGTGAACTGTCAACAAGCTTTACAGTTGAGACAAGCTTTTGTACATTTTTCTTGGACATTCTTTTTGCCAAAAGACAATTTGATTCCCACCCCTTCTTGTTGTTTGCCAGTGTGATTTTGTTTTAAAAACATTAGCTCTCTTCCTTTATAATGCTTGAACAATTATAACCATACTGTACATGTGGTAAGCCGGACTAGATGCTACCTAATACAGGCCCACTAGCTAAATTTGTTACCAGATTACAATTATGTAACAATATGAATGTCACTACCAAAAGTCACATGCAATACATGGTGAGCATGTGGTGTTACGGATATGTTTTCTGAAATATTTAGACATACAGATGACATGTACAGTGCCTTGCGAAAGTATTCGGCCCCCTTGAACTTTTTGACACATTTCAGGCTTCAAACATAAAGATATGAAAAATAAATTTTTGTGAAGAATCACCAACAAGTGGGACACAATTGTGAAGTGGAACGAAATCTATTGGATATTTTAAACTTTTTTTAGCAAATAAAAAACTGAAAAGTGGTGCGTGCAAAATTATTCGGCCCCCTTGCGTTAATACTTTGTAGAGCCACCTTTTGCTGCGATTACAGCTCCAAGTCACTTGGGGTATGTCTCTATCAGTTTTGCACATCGAGAGAATGAAATTCTTGCCCATTCTTCCTTACAAAACAGCTCGAGCTCAGTGAGGTTGGATGGAGAGCGTTTGTGGAACAGCAGTTTCAGTTCTTTCCACAGATTCTCGATTGGATTCAGGTCTGGACTTTGACTTGGCCATTTAACACCTGGATACGTTATTTGTGAACTATTCCTTTGTAGATTTTGCTGTATGTTTGGGACATTGTCTTGTTGGAAGATAAATCTCCATCCCAGTTCAGGTTCTTTGCAGACTCCAACAGGTTTTAACCAGAATGGTCCTGTATTTGGCTGCATCCATCTTCCTTCAATTTTACCATCTTCCCGTCCCTGCTGAAGAAAGCAGGCCCAACCCATGATGCTGCCACCACCATGTTTGACAGTGGGGGGTGTGTTGAGGGTGATGAGCTGTGTTGCTTTTACGCCAAACATATAATTGCATTGTGGCAAAAAGTTTGATTTTGGGTTTCATCTGACCAGAGCACCTTCTCCACATGTTTGGTGGTCTCCCGTGGCTTGTGGAACTTTAGACGAGACTTTTTTGGATATCTTTGAGAGAATGGCTTTTCTCTTGCCACTCTCATGAAGGCCAGATTTGTGCAGTGTACGACTGATTGTTTCTATGGACAGACTCTCCCACCTCAGCTGTAGTTCTCTGCAGTTATCCAGAGTGATCAGGGGCCTCTTGGCTGTCATCTTGATCAGTCTTCTCCTTGTCTGAGCTGAAAGTTTACAGGGACGGCCAGGTCTTAGTAGATTTTCAGTGGTCTGATACTCCTTCCATTTCAAAATGATCACTTGCACAGTGCTCCTTGGGATGTTTAAAGCTTGGGAAATCTTTTTGTATCCA
>NC_045739.1:13525245-13534042 GCF_008692095.1 Etheostoma spectabile | reverse complement strand
TAAACTTCTTCACAACAGTATTACGGACCTCCCTGGTGTGTTCCTTGGTCTTCATGATGCTCTCTGTGCTTTCACAGAGACTATCACAGAGCAGGTGCATTTATACAGAGACTTGATCACACACAGGTGGATTCCATTTCAGCTTCACACTAAGATATAAAATGTTATTTTTTGTGAAAATCACCAACAAGTGGGACACAATTGTGAGTGGACGAAATCGATTGGATTTTTAAACTTTTTTAGCAAATAAAAACTGAAAAGTGGTGCGTGCAAAATTATTCGGCCCCTTACTTTCGTGCAGCACCTCACTCCAGAAGTTCAGCGAGGATCTCTGAATGATCCAATGTTGTCCAATGACTGATGATGATAAATAGAATCCACCTGTGTGTGATCAAGTCTCTGTATAATGCACCTGCTCTGTGATAGTCTCTGTGAAAGCACAGAGAGCATCATGAAGACCAAGGAACACACCAGGGAGGTCCGTAATACTGTTGTGAAGAAGTTAAAGCCGGATTTTGGATACAAAAAGATTTCCCAAGCTTTAAACATCCCAAGGAGCACTGTGCAAGTGATCATTTGAAATGGAAGGAGTATCAGACCACTGAAAATCTACTAAGACCTTGGCCGTCCCTGTAAACTTTCAGCTCAGACAAGGAGAAGACTGATCAGAGATGCCGCCAAGAGGCCATGATCACTCTGGATGAACTGCAGAGAACACGCTGAGGTGGGAGAGTCTGTCCTAGACAAACAATCAGTTCGCTCACTGCCAAATCTGGCCTTCATGGAAGAGTGCAGAGAAAAGCCATTTCTCAAAGATATCCATAAAAAGTCTCGTCTAAAGTTTGCCACAAGCCCCGGAACACACCAAACATGTGGAAGAAGTGCCTGGTCAGATGAACCAAAATCAAACTTTTTGGCCACAATGCAAAATGATATGTTTGGCGTAAAAGCAACACAGCTCATCACCCTCAACACACCATCCCCACTGTCAAACATGGTGGTGGCAGCATCATGGTTTGGGCCTGCTTTCTTTCAGCAGGACAGGGAAGATGGTTAAATTGAGAGGAAGATGGATGCAGCCAATACAGGACCATTCTGGATAAAACCTGTTGGAGTCTGCAAAACCTGAAACTGGATGGATATTATCTTCCAACAAGACAATGATCCCAAACATACAGCAAAATCTACAAAGGAATAGTTCACAAATAAACGTATCCAGGTGTTAGAATGGCCAAGTCAGTCCAGACCTGAACCAATCGAGATTTGGAAAGAACTGAAAACGGCTGTTCACAAACGCTCTCCATCCAACCTCACTGAGCTCGAGCTGTTTTGTAAGAAGAAATGGGCAAGAATTTCATCTCTCTCGATGTGCAAAACTGATAGAGACATACCCCAATGACTTGGAGCTGTATCGCAGCAAAGGTGGCTCTACAAGTATTAACGAAGGGGCCGAATAATTTTGCACGCACCACTTTTCAGTTTTTTATTTGCTAAAAAGTTTAAATATCCATAGATTTCGTTCCACTTCACAATTGTGTCCCACTTGTGGTGTTCTTCACAAAATTTATTTTTCATATCTTTATGTTTGAAGCCTGAAATGTGTCAAAAAGTTCAAGGGGGCCAATACTTTCGCAAGGCACTGTACATGTCTTCTGTATGTCTAAATATTTCAGAAAACATATCCGTAACACCACATGCTCCCCATGTATGCATGTGACTTTTGTAGTGACATTCATATTGTTACATATTGTAATCTGGTAACAATTTAGCTAGTGGGCCTGTATTAGGTAGCATCTAGTCCCTTACCACATGTCCAGTATGGTATAATTGTTCAAGCATTATAAGGAGAGAGCTAATGTTTTAAAACAAAATCACACTGGCAAACAACAAGAAGGGTGGGAATCAAATTGTCTTTTGGCAAAATGTCCAAGAAAAATGTACAAAAGCTGTGTCTCACTGTAAACTTGTTGACAGTTCACACACCTCTTAGTCTACTTTTATTGAAATCTGCAGAGTACACAAATCATTTAAACATGGCTGTATTAGTAGTAAGACTGTTGAATACATTTCATTCCTTTGGTTTACATCCAACAGAAATATTTTTTGGTCAGCAGGGGAAAGTAAGAGACCCGTTAGAATTTCCAGAGGTAAAGAAAGAAATAATATCTCCCCCGACGGGTCCCCAGATCATATAGGAGACAAGACAGCAACAACCAATCAGATCTGAAAAAGCCCACTGGTCTCAAGGTGGAACACAGCCCGGTCTTTAGGTCCTTGCAGCTTACCCTTGAAAAGTAGTATGCTTTTTGAATAAACACGTCTGATGTTACAAGTTTTTGTGAAGATTTACTTTTTTTGGTTCCATTTGGAAAATGTTGATTAATTCTGCAAAGAGAATAATATAATATAAATCAAAAGGCAAAACCATATCAAGATGTTACCCTTGTCTTGAACGTGAAACACTTTTCTTTTTCAGCAGCGGAGACCGAAAATGTTCTCCCAGAAACTTCCAGAAAGTTAAATAAGAAAATGTCTCCCTGCCCAAGAACAATGAATGGATTGAAATATTCCTGGCTGCCCGCCAGACCTCTTTCTGTCCGTCTCCTCCTTATTGAGAGGATGAATGTAAGATTGTGGAACTCCCATACTCACAGTTAGATAACAGTCTTTCACTCCTTTGACATCAGTAATGTATTTACATGATCCATTGTAGGTGAAAACGTTTTTGCTAATTCTATAACCATGACCACATATATTACTTAAGCTCTTGACACTATTGGAACTTTTTTCCCAGCATTGAAAAGATTGTATAGCAAGATAATGTTTGTTTTCACTTACTGTAGTGACACTGCATGTTTATTTCACTAGCTCAAGAGTTTTAAACTGTTACATAAATGACCCCATTGCTCTCCAACCCCTAACTGTAAATTGATATGTGAAAAGCATGTATATATTGACCTCCTGCTCTCTGTCCAAACTCTGAGGCCAGCTGCTTAACACTGTGCTTATTTTGGACCCTCACAGCTGCTGAGAGGTCAGCCCAAACCTTTGGTTTGACCTGCTCCCCTCTCCTCACCCCACGGGGTCCCCACTCCCTGTCTCCCCTGCCCCCACCCTGTGGACACCCCCCTCGCCAATCCTGCTGCTGCCACACCTCGCTCTACAGTCAACAGTAAAGAACACTTCGGGCCTGCTCTTTCAACAGTGCAGAAAAGACACAACTCATCCAAAACTCAATCCATCAAGTCTATCCCCTCTCTCCTTCACTGACCCCTATAGGTCAACCCCTGCACACTGTGCTCTCACTGGACCTTGTGCAATAGAGGTAAAACAGCACATCTCTTACAACCCATGTACTGTAGGTCTTATGACCTACGTAGTGTGGATTCTGTGTTAAAGGTTACAATACCATTTAAAGATTTTAGTGTATTATACCACAGCTCCCTTTCACCTCATGACACACAAAATGTGGCATGTATCTGTGAATACGTTAAGTAGTTAATTGCAGCTAGACTTCATTATCTTAAAAATGTTAACTACTCACCTTTTCATTAGTTCTAATGATTGGTGGGGTTTCTTGTATTTAACATCTTTGAGTGATTCACATATCCTTGCACTACTGGAAGTCTTGACTTCACTGACAGTCATGTGAGAATCACTAGAGTGACATAATGGAGTTTTGAATTTTTAGATGCTTAAGCGTTCATAGACGTTATGTAGGATTAAGGAATTGGTCTGTGACCTTAGCATTGCTGGCTGTAATTCTCAGCCAGATGAAAATATGGCAGGAAAGTAATAAGGTAACACTTCCCTCTGTAATAATCATTTGAGTTTTGAGTTTTTTTTATTATTTACATTGATCTCAACCTGCCCAACCCTCAACTGTTAAGCTGCTAATGGACACATTAGAGGATAAATTAGAAGATACCAGATAAATGCATTTAATTAAATAGATTGTTGAAATTGCAAATGATAATGTAAATAATTTAGTAATATGTTAACTCCGGACAGAGCATTTAATAGCACTACATCAATTTATTGTGCCTCTTAATTTATTGTTGATAATGTCTTTTTAATTTTACTGTCCCCTATCTATGACAGACATGATATTAGATAACCACTAAATGAGTGGCCATATTCTTATTGTCCATTATTTTGTCACACTCATTCCTTTCCTCTCCATTCCTTATTTGTTTTCGAATAAGTCCAATCCAGCAGCATCTACCCTCAACACCTCGATCTCCTTTGTCTCTGTCCCCTCAGCCACTGTTGACATCCACACTACTCGAGCTGAAAAGCCATCAATGCCCTCTCCTCCTCCTAATCTCCACTCCCAGAAGACACCATCAACCACGGGAGCCATTATAGCTTTAGTAAAGTCTTCAGTATCCTGGCTTTCACTGAGCCATCATCCACTAAGTCATCATTACTCACAAGAAGAGTAAAGGACAGCCCAGTTGCCCTGGCTGTGTCTCATAAGCAGAGTGTAGGGCTTTACCACACTTTATATTTTGATGATGATTGTAGTTGAATGATGGAGGGATGAGAGCACTAAAGACCTAATCACTGAGTTATGTAATGTTGAGTTTTTAAATATTTTTAGCCATCAACACAAACTAATGCTTACTGTCCATCCTGACGAAACACCATTCAGACCGAAAGCCTGAACAGCTTCTTATCTCAGGTAAAAGACCTTTTGTGTTCAACTTGGTTGTTGACAGCGTATTAAGATCAGTGCTACAGTCTAATCCCCAGATAATCCCATTAAACCTAACAAGTTTAATAAATTAGTATAATCACATCTGTGTAATAGTCATCAGAGAATTAATTCTCCCAATGGGGCTCCAGTTCAAACACTGATCTGCTTCAAAGGGAACCCCTGTGTTAAGAAATCAGTTATACTGGGTAATGTATTATAACTGCTGTTTTTTTTTTACAGGACCCAGTCGTAAGCGCCACACCTCCTCGTCCGATTTCAGAGGAAGATAAGAAGAGAGAGAGAAAGCAAGATGAGAGGGCAGCGTTCTCCTCGGATTAACCAAGGAAGTTGTTCAGTCCTGTAAGTCCAGTTACCTGTGAATTAATTAGTTTGTCAATTCAGTCCAAAATCACACTTCCAATGTCTTTAGATCAAGCAAGCAAAACCCGGAGGAGGGCTTCTCCCTAAAATGAGAAAAGCTGGCCACCTTAAGGGTCAGCCACTTAAGTATGTGAGTCTGTGCTGTAGTTGTCACTATCTGCTGGCTAATCCCTTCACTTTAACCAGCTGTAGCAAAGCAGACATGGAAGTTGGCTTGGTCTTCAGGAGTTGTAGCCCTAATGCATCCATCGTTGAAGCATTTTTCACCACAGATAAACTGAACACACCCTGCACTGCTGCTTCCACGGCTATTACGTTACGTTACTTTATACTCATCGACAACGCACCTTCATCTTTTTGTTGTTGTTGCTTTCTCTGTCTCCTCTCCACCGCACACTTGTACTGTTATTTGGTACTGGTACCAACAGTACCTTTTTGGGGTCCTTTCTCTCTGTAATAACAAAACTATTTCATCTTGTAAAATAGTAAGTCCAAACCTAAACCCTCTCTACCTTCCTCTCTCCTCCAAAACCCTACAACCTCCAGGCTTTCACCAGCCTTTTCAGAACCCCTGATATATAAGTCTAAGCTCTCCCGAAATGAAGGTGGACAATCCCCATTTAAAATCTTAGTTTTTCACATTATCATTATTAGTAGTGTATTTGAGCTTTTGCTGTGGGTTTGACTGTTCATAGTTTTTCTTATGTATTTTATTGAGAACCAGAGATGCACCAGTTTTTGTTTTTTGTTTTGTATCCCCCCCAGCTTGTTTGGTGTGGTAGAACATAACACACCTTGCCAACCCAAACCCCAGAGTAATGAAACAAAATAGAATGACAAATAAAACTAGAACTGCACGCAGTTTCACACGGGGTCCAAGCCTCCCCCGCCAGTCTCCCCAGCGAACCGGGAAATGTCCTATGTTGATCAGAGCGCCCCCTAAGGGCCTGTCTTTACCCCATTTGGCAGTGGCCTCCGGCGGCGGGCGAAACATCCATTACCGTTTGGTTTTTTATAGCATTTACTGCGGCAGAATATTGCAATTGCAATTTCCCCTGTAATGCATTGCTTTGTCACAAACCAACAAACGTTGATTATAGCGCCCCTTAATGCCCATCTGTTACCAATTCGTTATGAAGCCCCCCGGCGCATGCCAACATCAACCCAAGTTTGGTGTCGATACCACGTATTTGGCCGAGATAAGGCAAAGTCTGTTCGTGAAAACCACCTTTTTGTATTTGTAGCGCCCTAGTGGCCAATGTTCGTGACATTTGTTACAGAGCCTCAGGGGATCATAGCAAGTAATTTGTAATTTGGCTTTGATAGCATTTATTTTGACCGAAATATGGCAAAGTTTGTTCATGAAAACAACGCCCCTTTTTTGTATTTTGTAGCGCCCCCTAGTGGCCATGTTCGTCAAATTTGGTACAGAGCCTCAGGGGTCATAGCAAGTAATATTCTAAAGTTTGGCTTTGTAACATTTGTCTTGGCCGAGTATGGCAACGGAAATGGTTTCCATAGCTAGCTACACAACTTTGTTTGCGCGTAATACCACATTTTTATCCTTAATAATCTTTTCTGCAAACTTTTGTCAGGTTGGTCTGGAGAGGTATGTGCCAATTTTCGTGCAGATCCATTGCACGGTCTCGGAGGAGATAGAAAAAGTAGGTTTTTTGATAAATCGCCATTTTTTCCACGCATAAAAGTCTCGGCGGAAATGGGCGTGGCTATATCACGAGACTCAGTAGGATCCAGGGAACGCTGGATGTTAATTTTTTTTAAATTTCCGATGTACGGTTTGGTAGTTATAGGGCCAACGTTTTTTTCTCTGCTATAGCGCCACCTAGTGGTGGAAGTGGTCAATTTTTTGTGCTGAGGTCTTTGCGGACTTTTGACGAGTCCTGAAAATGGCGTCGCCACCATGTACGTTTAGGCTGCAGCACCACTTTTATGCGGAGAAAATAATAAGAGAAACAGGCAACCGTCGCCTTGCATAACCAGCGGTGCACGCATCCTCGGCTTGGACCCCTAAAAATTGCTCCAACTTAGGAAGGAGAAACATGTGATTATTAACAAATAGAGCTGCGTGGAGAAGGGTGAAGTAGCTTGAAATGCTGCCTGAATTGTCTCCATATGTTTTTTACAGTGGAGAGTAAAACATAGTGTTTTTTGTGTACAAAGGACAACAGAACCCAAAGGCTGATGCTGTCATGAAGACGACGAGATAGTTATCTTCCATGACACACTGATCCGGTTTAGAGGGACTGCACCAGTCCGAATTTTATCAATGGTAGTCGCCCAGTACATAAATAACAGGTTAGGCAAAGCAAGCCCCCCGTTCCGTTGTTTTCCCTTCAGAATTATTTAGGCGCCCTTGGGTTCTTACCAGCTCATATCATTGTCGAAATTGTTTTATATAGCATAAGAAAAAAAGGCAGAAATGGCAGAAATATTGGTAGAGACTGGAAAAGACCAAAAGGTCTGGGCAAACCATATCGGCCAATCGGAACGGTAAAGCACCTGCCAGGATTTTTTTGCTGCCTCATTTTATAGGGAAACCCCTACTTTTCTTGATGTTAAAACTTATAGCCCTGAAAAACAGCCAATGTTGCCAGTATTTTGCAGAATAATGTCCAGCAGTTGGTGGGTCGGTTGATAAAGTAGAGATTGTCAGCATAAAGAGCTTGAGATGTCCTAACCAGCCCGTACAAGACACCAGTAAGGAGTGGGGGATTTAAGAGCACTGGAGGGTTCTATAGCTACAGCAAAGAGCAACGGGGGAGTGGGCAGCCCTAGTTATAGGGAATAGTTGGGCCTCTGCGAATTGTTATTACATAGGCCATAGGCCCGATAAAACTGTATCCAGAAATAAATTTAGACCCAAAACCAAATTTAAATAAACACAAAACTAGTCCCACTCAACCCGATCAAAGCTTTCTCCGCATCTAATGATATACAACTTCAGCAGACTGAGAAGTGTCAGAAAAAGCACGATATTTAAGAGTTTCTAACATTAGAAGATAACTGTTGTCCCTGACAAACCCAGTTAGATCTTCAGAGCTATATCTGGCTGGCATGGATCCAATTGACAAGCCAGACTTTAGCTATAGTTTTACATCTTGAATTAAAACATTCTCCGGCCTCCAACTAATACAATTCTCTGGACATTATCTTTCTTTAAGATAAGCGAAATCAAAGCCGATTCAGAGTTGGAGGGAGAGACCCTCCCTCCAAAGTAGAGACGCACAAAGCAAAATTACCAAAATTATATGAGGCAGCCACTACACGTCTCTTTCCACTACATAGTTCCCCGGGTTTGACTATTCCAATGGTTATTGTCAGCTCACTCACTGTACATACAAATGTTTGATTCGTTAGCTTTTATAATTAGCTGGCTTTTTTCTTTCCAACCATCGTCCCAAATTTGTCTCACACTTGCACCACTTTATTGCATTGTCCTGACCTCCCTGGACAGATTAACACTCCAGAAGCAAACGTAGTCTTAATTTTCAATATATTTGTCATTTCTTGATTGGTATTGTGTGTGCTTTTGCCATGGCAACCTGGTATACGGTAATTTAAATAATTTTATTATACTCTCTGTAACTACATAGTTTTTTTTGGATGTTATCTTTTGCTTACGGATCAGTGGTCTGTCTGTTCCTTTCAGTCGCTGAGTGTCTGTTGAGGGTGAATCTCTCTCAACCACAACAACGG
>NC_045739.1:13514846-13525220 GCF_008692095.1 Etheostoma spectabile | reverse complement strand
ATGTGTCAAAAGGTTGAAAAGTTCAAGGGGGGCGAATACTTTCGCAAGGCACTGTAGCATGCAGAATAGATAATCAATCGATCACAACATGAGATATAATAACAATGACTTCTACCTTGGGAGTGGTTGGTTGCTCTGACACAGACTCTGACTCTGACTGACTGCTACCTAGCTTCCTATTGCTTTTAGTTGGTTGTTTGCTGCCAGCCTTTTTCTTTGTCACCTGAGCAGCCTCGTGGGTTTTCTCAATATTCTCCAGATGATTAGGGAAGTACTGTTATTGTGCAGACAAAGACAGTATAGTTTTAGTATTTTTGCAAAAGCACTATAATGAACTTCTTTGTAATATTACATGGAAATTTTGCACAAGACATAGTGTGTGTGCTCCCAATGGCATGAAGTGAATCACACCAGTTAGGGCTGCACGACTATGGCCAAAATGATAATCACGATTATTTTGATCAAAATTTTGATCGCAATTATTCTCACGATTATTTGTTGATTTTAACCAAAACAAATGTTATCGTCACGTAGGCTATTTATAACTGCGAGAGGGAGTGTGATGGACACTACTCACAGAGAGACGGCTGACTCATTATGAACAGGTCCAGCACGGGTCGAATGGCGGATACACACGTCGTGTGTATGAAACGTTTGTATCTTCACTGAGCTGCATTTTTATGACCTATGATATTCTGGCTATGGGTCACATCTCTGGCCCAGGTCCAGCAGCTCCGTCTCACACGCTGTTACTCTACCACCGCGCAGCCACACTTCTGACATTTGTCCACAGTTTTAATTTTTATTAACACAGCTGTATATTGAAGTATGAGGGGCAAACCTTTATTTGTACCAGTGTTCCATGGTAACTCTGCTATCGCGGCCGCCACGCGAAGAACACAGAGAAGTTATTGATGCAACTAACTTCAGTTGGTAGAGTACAGCGTGTGAGACGGAGCGGCTGGACCTGGGCCAGAGATGTGACCCATAGCCAGAATATCATAGGTCATAAAAATGCAGCTCAGTGAAGATACAAACGTTCATACACACGACGTGTGTATCCCCATTCGACCCTGCTGGACCTGTTCATAATGAGTCAGCCGTCTCTCTGTGAGTAGTGTCCATCACACTCCCTCTCGCAGTTATAATAGCCTACGTGACGATAACATTGTTTTGGTTAAAATCACAATAATCGTGAGAATAATGTGCGATCAATTTTGATCAAATAATCGTGATTATCATTTTGGCCATAGTCGTGCAGCCCTAACTGTTGTATTCACTTCATGCCATTGGGAGCACACACACCTATGTCTTGTGGCAAAATTTCCATGTAATATTACAAGAAGTTCATTATAGTGCTTTTGCAAAATACTAAAACTATACTGTCTTTGTCTGCACAATAACAGTACTTCCCTAATCATCTGGAGAATATTGAGAAAACCCACAGGCTGCTCAGGTGACAAAGAAAAAGCTGGCACAAACAACCAACTAAAAGCAATAGGAAGCTAGGTAGCAGTCAGTCAGAGTCGATCTGTGTCAGAGCAACCAACCACTCCCAAGGTAGAAGTCATTGTTATTATATCTCATGTTGTGATCGATGATTATCTATTCTGCATGCTACAGTGCCTTGCGAAAGTATTCGCCCCCCTTGAACTTTTCAACCTTTTGACACATTTCAGGCTTCAAACTAAAGATATAAAATTTATTTTTTGTGAAAATCACCAACAAGTGGGACACAATTGTGAGTGGACGAAATCGATTGGATATTTTAAACTTTTTTAGCAAATAAAAAACTGAAAAGTGTGCGTGCAAAATTATTCGGCCCCTTACTTTCGTGCAGCACTCACTCCAGAAGTTCAGCGAGGATCTCTGAATGATCCAATGTTGTCCATGACTGATGATGATAAATAGAATCCACCTGTGTGTGATCAAGTCTCTGTATAATGCACCTGCTCTGTGATAGTCTCTGTGAAAGCACAGAGAGCATCATGAAGACCAAGGAACACACCAGGGAGGTCCGTAATACTGTTGTGAAGAAGTTAAAGCCGGATTTTGGATACAAAAAGATTTCCCAAGCTTTAAACATCCCAAGGAGCACTGTGCAAGTGATCATTTGAAATGGAAGGAGTATCAGACCACTGAAAATCTACTAAGACCTGGCCGTCCCTGTAAACTTTCAGCTCAGACAAGGAGAAGACTGATCAGAGATGCGCCAAGAGGCCCATGATCACTCTGGATGAACTGCAGAGAACTACAGCTGAGGTGGGAGAGTCTGTCCATGACAACAATCATTCGCACTGCCAAATCTGGCCTTCATGGAAGAGTGGCAGAGAAAGCCATTTCTCAAAGATATCCATAAAAAGTCTCGTCTAAAGTTTGCCACAAGCCACCGGAGACACACCAAACATGTGGAAGAAGTTGCCTGGTCAGATGAACCAAAATCAAACTTTTTGGCCACAATGCAAAATGATATGTTTGGCGTAAAAGCAACACAGCTCATCACCCTCAACACACCATCCCCACTGTCAAACATGGTGGTGGCAGCATCATGGTTTGGGCCTGCTTTCTTTCAGCAGGACAGGGAAGATGGTTAAATTGAGAGGAAGATGGATGCAGCCAATACAGGACCATTCTGGATAAAACCTGTTGGAGTCTGCAAAACCTGAAACTGGATGGAATTATCTTCCAACAAGACAATGATCCCAAACATACAGCAAAATCTACAAAGGAATAGTTCACAAATAAACGTATCCAGGTGTTAGAATGGCCAAGTCAGTCCAGACCTGAACCATCGAGACTTGTGGAAAGAACTGAAAACGGCTGTTCACAAACGCTCTCCATCCAACCTCACTGAGCTCGAGCTGTTTTGTAAGAAGAAATGGGCAAGAATTTCATCTCTCTCGATGTGCAAAACTGATAGAGACATACCCCAATGACTTGGAGCTGTATCGCAGCAAAGGTGGCTCTACAAGTATTAACGACAGGGGCCGAATAATTTTGCACGCACCACTTTTCAGTTTTTTATTTGCTAAAAAGTTTAAATATCCATAGATTTCGTTCCACTTCACAATTGTGTCCCCACTTGTGGGTGTTCTTCACAAAAATTTATTTTTCATATCTTTATGTTTGAAGCCTGAAATGTGTCAAAAAGTTCAAGGGGGCCGATACTTTCGCAAGGCACTGTACATGTCTTCTGTATGTCTAAATATTTCGAAAACATATCCGTAACACCACATGCTCCCCATGTATTGCATGTGACTTTTGTAGTGACATTCATATTGTTACATATTGTAATCTGGTAACAATTAGCTAGTGGGCCTGTATTAGGTAGCATCTAGTCCCTTACCACATGTCACAGTATGGTATAATTGTTCAAGCATTATAAGGAGAGAGCTAATGTTTTAAACAAAATCACACTGGCAAACAACAAGAAGGGGTGGGAATCAAATTGTCTTTTGGCAAAATGTCCAAGAAAAATGTACAAAAGCTGTGTCTCAACTGTAAACTTGTTGACAGTTCACACACCTCTTAGTCTACTTTTATTGAAATCTGCAGAGTACACAAATCATTTAAACATGGCTGTATTAGTAGTAAGACTGTTGCAGATACATTCATTCCTTTGGTTTACATCCAACAGAAATATTTTTTGTCAGCAGGGGAAAGTAAGAGACCCCGTTAGAATTCCAGAGGTAAGAAAGAAATAATATCTCCCCCGAGCGGGTCCCCAGATACATATAGGAGACAAGACAGCAACAACCAATCAGATCTGAAAAAGCCCACTGGTCTCAAGGTGGAACACAGCCCGGTCTTTAGGTCCTTGCAGCTTACCCTTTGAAAAGTAGTATGCTTTTGAATAAACACGTCTGATGTTACAAAGTTTTTGTGAAGATTTACTTTTTTTGGTTCCATTTGGAAAATGTTGATTAATTCTGCAAAGAGAATAATATAATATAAAATCAAAAGGCAAAACCATATCAAGATGTTACCCTTGTCTTGAACGTGAAACACTTTTTTTTTCAGCAGCGGAGACCGGAAAATGTTCTCCAGAAACTTCCAGAAAGTTAAATAAGAAAATGTCTCCCTGCCCAAGAACAATGAATGGATTGAAATTATTCCTGGGCTGCCCGCCAGACCTCTTTCTGTCCGTCTCCTCCTTATTGAGAGGATGAATGTAAGATTGTGGAACTCCCATACTCACAGTTAGATAACAGTCTTTCACTCCTTTGACATCAGTAATGTATATTACATGATCCATTGTAGGTGAAAACGTTTTTGCTAATTCTATAACCATGACCACATATATTACTTAAGACTCTTGACACTATTGGAACTTTTTTTCCCAGCATTGAAAAGATTGTATAGCAAGATAATGTTTGTTTTCACTTACTGTAGGACACTGCATGTTTATTTCACTAGCTCAAGAGTTTTAAACTGTTACATAAATGACCCTATTGCTCTCCAACCCCTAACTGTAAATTGATATTAAAAGCATGTAATATTGACCCTCCTGCTCTCTGTCCAAACTCTGAGGCCAGCTGCTTAACACTGTGCTTATTTTGGACCCTCACAGCTGCTGAGAGGTCAGCCCAAACCTTTGGTTTGACCTGCTCCCCTCTCCTCACCCCACGGGGTCCCCACTCCCTGTCTCCCTGCCCCCACCCTGTGGACAGCCCCCCTCGCCAATCCTGCTGCTGCCACACCTCGCTCTACAGTCAACAGTAAAGAACACTTCGGGCCTGCTCTTTCAACAGTGCAGAAAAGACACAACTCATCCAAAACTCAATCCATCAAGTCTATCCCCTCTCTCCTTCACTGACCCCTATAGGTCAACCCCTGCACACTGTGCTCTCACTGGACCTTGTGCAATAGAGGTAAAACAGCACATCTCTTACAACCCATGTACTGTAGGTCTTATGACCTACGTAGTGTGGATTCTGTGTTAAAGGTTACAATACCATTTAAAGATTTTAGTGTATTATACCACAGCTCCCTTTCACCTCAATGACACACAAAATGTGGCCATGTATCTGTGAATACGTTAAGTAGTTAATTGCACTAGACTTCATTATCTTAAAATGTTAACTACTCACCTTTTCATTAGTTCTAATGATTGTGGGGTTTCTTGTATTTAACATCTTTGAGTGATTCACATATCCTTTGCACTACATGGAAGTCTTGACTTCACTTGACAGTCATGTGAGAATCACTAGAGTGACATGAATGGAGTTTTGAATTTTTAGATGCTTAAGCGTTCATAGACTGTTATGTAGGATTAAGGAATTGGGTCTGTGACCTTAGCATTGCTGGCTGAATTCTCAGGCCAGATGAAAATATGGCAGGAAAGTAATAAGGTAACACTTCCCTCTGTAATAATCATTTGAGTGTTTGAGTTTTTTTTATTATTTACATTGAATCTCAACCTGCCCAACCCTCAACTGTTAAGCTGCTAATGGACACATTAGAGGATAAATTAGAAGATACCAGATAAATGCATTTAATTAAATAGATATGTTGAAATTGCAAATGATAATGTAAATAATTTAGTATATAGTTAACTCCGGACAGAGCATTAATAGCACTACATCAATTTATTGTGCCTCTTAATTTATTGTTGATAATGTCTTTTTAATTTACTGTCCCCATCTATGACAGACATGATATTAGATAACCACTAAATGAGTGGCCATATTCTTATTGTCATTATTTTGTCACACTCATTCCTTTCCTCTCCTTCCTTTATTTGTTTTCGATAAGTCCAATCCAGCAGCATCTACCCTCAACACCCTCGATCTCCTTTGTCTCTGTCCCCTCAGCCACTGTTGACATCCACACTACTCGAGCTGGACAAGCCATCAATGCCCTCTCCTCCTCCAGTCTCCACTCCCAGAAGACACCATCAACCACGGGAGCCTTATAGCTTTAGTAAAGGTCTTCGTATCCTGTCTTTCACTGAGCCAATCATCCACTAAGGTCATCATTACTCACAAGAAGAGTAAAGGACAGCCCAGTTGCCCTGGCTGTGTCTCATAAGCAGAGGTAGGGCTTTACCACACTTTAATATTTTGATTGATTGATTGTAGTTGAATGGATGGAGGGATGAGAGCACTGAAAGACGCTAATCACTGAGTTTGTAATGTTGATTTTTAAATATTTTTAGCCATCAACACAACAACTAATGCTTACTGTCCATCCTGACGAAACACCATTCAGACCGAAAGCCTGAACAGCTTCTTATCTCAGGTAAAAGACCTTTTGTGTTCAACTTGGTTGTTGACAGCGTATTAAGATCAGTTGCTACAGTCCTAATCCCACAGATAGATCCCATTAAACCTAAACAAGTTTAATAAATTAGTATACATCACATCTGTGTAATAGTCATCAGAGAATTAATTCTCCCAAATGGGCTCCATGTTCAAATCACTGATCTGCTTCAAGGGAACCCCTGTGTTAAGAAATCATGTTATACTGGTAATGTATTATAACTGCTGTTTTTTTTTTACAGGACCCAGTCGTAAGCGCCACACCTCCTCGTCCAGTTTCAGAGAAGATAAAGAAGAGAGGAAGAAAAGCAAGATGAGAGGGCAGCGTTCTCCTCGGATTAACCAAGGAAGTTTGTTCAGTCCTGTAAGTCCAGTTACCTGTGAATTAATTAGTTTGTCAATTCAGTCCAAAATCACACTTCCAATGTCTCTTAATCAAGCAAGCAAAACCCGGAGGAGGGGCTTCTCACTAAAATGAAAAAGCTGGCCACCTTAAGGGTTCAGCCACTTTAAGTATGTGAGTCTGGCTGTAGTTTGTCACTATCTGCTGGCTAATCCCCTTCACTTTAACCAGCTGGTAGCAAAGCAAGCATGGGAAGTTGGCTTGGTCTTCAGGAGTTGTAGCCCTAATGCTCCATCGTTGAGCATTATTTCACCAACAGATAAACTGAACACACCACTGCACTGCTGCTTCCACGGCTATTACGTTACGTTACTTTATACTCATCGACAACCGCACCTTCATCTGTTTGTTGTTGTTGCTTTCTCTGTCTCCTCTCCACCGCACACTTGTACTTGTTATTTGGTATGTACCAACAGTACCTTTTTGGGGTACTTTCTCTCTGTAATAACAAAACTATTTCACTTGTAAAATAGTAAGTCCAAACCTAACTCCTCTCTACCTTCCTCTCTCCTCCAAAACCCTACAACCTCCAGGCTTTCACCACCTTCAGACCTCTGATATATAACTAAGCTCTCCCGAAATGAAGTGGACATCCCCTTTAAAATCTTAGTTTTTCTACATTATCATTAGTTGAGTAGTGTGATTTGAGCTTTTGCTGTGGAGTTTTGACTGTTCAATATTTTTCTTATGTATTTTATTGAGAACCAGAGAGCACCAGTTTTTGTTTTTTGTTTTGTATCCCCCCCAGCTGTTTTGGTGTGGTAGAACATAACACACCTTGCCAACCCAAACCCCAGAGATAATGAAACAAAATAGAATGACAAATAAAACTAGAACTGCACGCGTTTCACACGGGGTCCAAGCCTCCCCCGCCAGTCGTCCCCAGCGAACCGGGAAATGTCCTATGTTGATCAGAGCGCCCCCTAAGGGCCTGTCTTTTACCCCATTTGGCAGTGGCCTCCGGGCGGCGGTCGAAACATCCTTACCGTTTGGTTTTTATAGCATTTACTGCGCGAGATATTGCAATTGCAAATTTCCCCTGTAATGCATTGCTTTGTCACAAACCAACAAACGTGATTATAGCGCCCCTAATGCCCATCGTTACCAAATTCGTTATGAAGCCCCCCGGCGCATGCCAACATCAACCCAAGTTTGGTGTCGATACCACGTATTTGGCCGAGATAAGGCAAAGTCTGTTCGTGAAAAACCACCTTTTTGTATTTGTAGGCGCCCCCTAGTGGCCAATGTTCGTGACATTTGTTACAGAGCCTCAGGGGATCATAGCAAGTAATATTGTAAAGTTTTGGCTTTGATAGCATTATTTTGACCGAAATATGGCAAGTTTGTTCATGAAAACAACCCCCTTTTTTGTATTTGTAGCGCCCCCTAGTGGCCAATGTTCGTCAAATTTGGTACAGAGCCTCAGGGGGTCATAGCAAGTAATATTCTAAAGTTTGGCTTTGATAACATTTGTCTTGGCCGAGATATGGCAACGGAAATGTTTCCATAGCTAGCTACACAACTTTGTTTGCGCGTAATACGCACAATTTTTATCCTATAAATAATCTTTATGCAAACTTTTGTCAGGTTGGTCTGGAGATGGTATGTGCCAAGTTTCGTGCAGATCCATTGCACGGTCTCGGAGGAGATAGAAAAAGTAGGTTTTTGATAAATCGCCATTTTTTCCACGCATAAAAGTCTCGGCGGAAATGGCGTGGCCTATATCACGAGACTCAGTAGGATCCAGGGAACGCTGGATGTTAAGGTTTTTAAATTTTCCGATTACGGTTTGGTAGTTATAGGGCCAACGTTTTTTCTCCTGCTATAGCGCCACTAGTGGTGGAAGTGGTCAATTTTTTGTGCTGAGGTCTTTGCGGACTTTTGACCAGTCCTGAAATGGCGCTTCGCCACCATGTACGGTTTAGGCTGCAGCACAACTTTTATGCGGAGAAAATAATAAAGAAAAGGAAACCGTCGCCTTGCATAACCGCGGTGCACGCATCCTCGCTTGGACCCCTAAAAATTGCATCCACTTAGGAAGGAGAAACATGTGATTATTAACAAATAGAGCTGCGTGGAGAGGTAATGAGCTTTGAATCTCCTGAATTGGTCTCCATAATGTTTTTTACAGTGGAGAGTAAAACAAAATAGTGTTTTTTCTTAGACAAAGGACAACAGAACCAAAGGCTGATGCGTCATGAGCGACGAGATAATTATCTTCCATGAACACAGCTGATCCTGTTTAGAGTTGACTGCACCAAGCCGAATTTTATCAATGTATCGCTCCATACTAAATAACAGGTTAGCAAAGCAGGCCCCCGTTCCGTTGTATTTCCCTGCAGAATTACTTTAGGCGCCCTTGGTTTCTTACCAGCTCATATCACTTGTCGAAATTGTTTTATATGCATAAGAAAAAAGGCAGAATGGCGAAAATATTGGTATAGACTGAAAGACCAAAAGTCTGGGCGAAAACCATATCGGCCAATCGGAACGGTAAAGCCCTGCCGTGATTTTTTTGCTGCCTCATTTTATGGGACAACACTCCTACTTTTTTGATGTTAAACTTATAGCCCCCCCTGAAAACGCCACAATGTTGCCAGTATTTTGCGAATAATGTCCAGCAGTTGGTGGGTCGTTGAATAAAGTAGAGATTGTCAGCAAAAGAGCTATGAGATGTCCTATGCCGCCCGACAGCACACCAGTAAGGAGTAGGGAGGATTTAACGAGTCACTGGAGCGAGGGTTCTAGTAGCTACAGGCAAGAGCAACGGGAGAGTGGGCAGCCCTAGTTATAGGAATAGTTGGGACCTCGCGAATTGTTATTACATAGCGCCATACCGCGATACAAACTGTAAATCCAGAAATAAATTTAGACCCAAAACCAAATTCTAAAAACACAAAACAGTCCCCACTCAACCCGATCAAAAGGCTTCTCCGCATCTGAATGATATACAACTTCAGCAGACTGAAAGCTTGTCCAGAAAAAGCACGATATTTCAAGAGTTTTCTAACTTAGAAGAACTGTTGTCCACTGAAAACCCCGTTAGATCTTCAGAGGCTATATCTGGCTGGCATGGATCCAATTGACAAGCCCAGACTTTAGCTATAGTTTTACATCATCTGAATTCAACATTCTCCGGCCTCCAACTTATACCATCTCTGGACATTATCTTCTTTAAGATAAGCGAATCAAAGCCTATTCAGAGTTGGGGAAGACCCTCCCTCCAAAGTAAGACGCCAAAGCAATAATTACCAAAATTATATCGAGGCGCCACTACACGTCCTTTCCCTACATAGTTCACCGGATGTTGCTATTCCAATGGATGTCAGCGTCACTCACTGTACATACAATGTTGATTCGTTACTTTTATAAGTTAGCTGGCTTTTTTCTTAACCATCCGTCCCAAATTTGTCTCACACTTGCACCACTTTATTGGCCATTGTTCCTGACCTCACTGTGACGATTAACACCTCCAGAAGCAACACGTAGCTGGCTTCAATTTTCATGATATTGCATCCGACTGGGCGTGGTATTGTGTGTGCTTTTGCCAGTGGCAACAGTATAACCGTAATTTAAATAATGTTTATTTACTCTCGTAACTACTGGTTTTTTTGGATGTTATCTTTGCTTACGGATCAAGTGGTCTGTCTGTTCACTTTCAGTCGCTGAGGTGTCCTGTTGAGGGTGAATCTCTCTCAACCACAACAACGG
>NC_045739.1:13514390-13514821 GCF_008692095.1 Etheostoma spectabile | reverse complement strand
GTGGCCGGGCGCGGAGTAAGAGGAGAGAGAGTAGAGGAGAGATTCAACACAGGCACGGTTTTCCAGACAAAATGGGTCATGTAACACAAAATTAAACCATCTCCATATAAACAGCGTTGCACCGGTGCGTCCTAGAGGAGCTAACAGCTAACAGACACTACTAGCACCGACTAGCACTGGTCACCGCTGTTGTCTGAAAAACAACAGACGGGACAAAATGTTGCGTTTACTGGTAAACTGGTAAACCTTGATACCGACGTATAACCGACTGCTATCTGTTGAGTTTTCCTCCCGTCACTCTGTCCTCCGTGACTGTCTACATCTAGAAACTAAGATGCGCGGGGTGCAGGGAACTACTCTGACTGGCTCATGAGCAGACGGGTTTACGAAGCCGTAGATTGGCTTTGCAAAAAACCCGGAGCGTTCTATGA
>NC_045739.1:13514183-13514380 GCF_008692095.1 Etheostoma spectabile | reverse complement strand
TTTAAAAAAAATAATCGCTCGATCACGCAAATTTGATCGTAGGAAGTCAAAATCATGATTGCGATTAAAATTCGATTAATTGTGCAGCCCTACCACCAGTGTTTGTTCATATACTAGGGATCTGGAATCTGCCAAACCAAAACTTTGCTGTATCATACTTAGTGCTTTGGGCTTTTTCACTTTGTAAACCTATAACA
>NC_045739.1:13481655-13514173 GCF_008692095.1 Etheostoma spectabile | reverse complement strand
AAGATATATAACACAATAAAGGAAAGGGAAAACGCCAAAAAGCACAATATGAACACTTCAACTAAATACTGTGTGTGACACCAACAGGTATTTGTTTTTTATAAAACTTAATTACTCAAATTGAAAATAATATTTTGTTTCAGACAAACCAATTCTAATAGACAAGTGCTTAAAAAATAAGAATAACTAGAAGATAAAGTGACATAAGATATAGGAGAAGCATTTGCCTTGGGTACAGGAGGCTTCTCTGATTCCGACTGGCTGTCATCAGTGTCTGGCTCCCTGTAGTTCTTAGAAGTGGCTACACTTCTCCGGGGCCTCCTGCCTGCTGCATGTGGTCTGCTGGGTGGTACAGCTGGCTTTACTGTCTTGTTTGGCTGCTCCACTCTCTCCTGCACACCAGGCTTCTTCTGGTTAAACAATGACACAATGTGGCTGACTGGGATAGTGCATCACAGGTTTAAAGCCTATTATTTACAAAGAACAAAACTGCCTTACCTTTTTGGGTTTGGCATTGCCCTTTACAGGCTTTTGAAAAGGTGGGGGTAAATCTGGGGATTCATCTGTAATCAAAAAAGGTATAATGTCTACTAATGTCTTTAAATAAATGTATCAACATTCAATCTTAATGTGATTAATTCCAGTTTGTAAACAGCATTAATTTGTGATTTTGATGGCCTACATGAAGTATGAGGTGACACAGCTTTCGGCTTAATGGGTGCCTGCCTGGAGTATGTGGTAACTTTGGGTTTGGGTTTCCTGCTTGATTCCCTCAGCCAGCTGATATCTGTTGTGAGATAGTCTGTGTCACTAAACAGATGCTTCTTCACATACCGCTTCCCCTACAACAAACAAGTTAGTTGAAGACAGAAATTAGATTGATTTAAGAGAGAGACAGAGAGTAAGGGGATTTATTGGCTGTAATGTAATGTACGTAAGTGTATTTCAGTTTTGTGATTGCTGCATTCATCTTGCACTCAATATAAGTGTAAACTATAACTTTTGAAAAGTGAGCTTCCTCATTTCTACCTGTCAAGAGCAGAACAACATGAGCACACAAGCAGCAAGCATGCACACATGTCAACAGACATCAAGAGATAGATACACACAGTGTCTCTACTAGCATCAAATTCCAATATATATAAAACCCCACAGTACAATAAAAGTATACCTTTGCAACAGGCTGTCCTTTCTCGGTTGTGCTTAGTGCCGAAGAGTCATGGATGTCACTGTCAAACAATATGGGGAATATGACATTAGACCGTTTTGTAATACAAACAAAAGATTACTGTTTCAAAGGTTGCAAGGTTGACAGTCAACATGCCATTTTCATGTCTTAGACCCTTACCTGCTTGATATGGCAGAAGTGTTAGTAAAGGTTTTGGTTTTTCCCTGAAGAGCAAAGAAACAGACTTTAAGCACTACAGTGGCATACTATGTATGCAGGTATAATAAATCCAGGTGTCAAGGTATAAAATAACTAACATTAGCAATATTTACCTTAACACTCAATGGTTCATCAATGTTGAATGCAAAAATATCTTTCCTGTTCAATGGGCGGGGGGGCAGGGGGGAGCATTACATACATCTTTAAATGCACTGGAATATCCAAATGTACCTCAAATATTTTAACTGAATGGCATTACCTCTGCCTTGTAGAGTTTGTTTTGATTTGGCTGTAGGATTTTATTAGGCTTACGTCTCCAGATTCTTCTTTCTATAGCCAATAAAGATCATCTTTAGTAAATCAAGCAGGAGAAAAGTAACTATTTTGTGATCAAATTTTTTATTATTTTTTTATTTAAAGAGCCAAACAAAAGTGCAAAACATTGGTCCAGATGACACATACAGAAAAGTACACTACACACAATGAAGAGGGCACAGTGCACTTTTTCCACAATCCTTCCTTGGGATCAAATGTTTCACTCTAAAACAAAGAGAGGAAATACGGGAAGGAGGGAGACACAACAAAAACACAACAGCAAGAACGATGTCCGCAGCTCACAAACAAGACACACAGAAACAGACACAGACAAACACACAAACAAGAGGTATTGAGGCACAAGACAAAAGGGACCAGAACACACACACAGACAGAAGTGAGAAGGCCGTGAGAAGGCCGTAGCACAAATCTACAGCATGGACTTCAAGAATCCAGCAATGCTAAGGTAAGTGTCCAAAGTCCTTCCCGGGGCTCCACCCATGTGAGCCATGGACCACTCCATATAAACAACATCCAGAAAGGAAAGGGTCCAAGTATAAATAGACAAGTTGTGAAGTGGTCAGTAAAAATGTAACTTGAAGTTACTCCTCACCATAAATTAGGTAATCACTTACTTACATGATCCCTTACTTTAGCAGATGATAGCCAGCTCATATTGAAGATAGGCCTGTTAGAAAAACACAGTAATGAGTGGCATAATTATGCTAGCAAGACATTTGTTAATTTACTACAGTACATTATAACAGACCTACAATTAACCATTTGGGTATACCTGTTGAATAGAGGAGGAATCCAGCTCTTAGGGATACCTTTTGCTGTGGATTGGGTATTATTCTCATAACGGCTAGAGATGAGCTTCACCATGCTGCCAGCAACCTCTGCATCTTTCTGCATAGAGTCAATAGGTGTGATAATCTCAATATGACATTAATAATTTAACACTAAGATTATACACACTTAGACAAAATTCATACCTTCTCTTTGCTTGAAAGGGCCCTATGAGTTTCAACCGTAAGATTTGGTAATCCTTTCTTTTTCAAAGCTTTGGTTGTGGAGGCCTTGGCTGGAGCTGGGATTGGAGTAGCTTCTGCCTCCAGTGACATCTGGTGTTTTCTTTTCCCTTTGGCAACGCCATTTCTCTGGGCCTGCTGCTCTTTGGGGGGACAAAGTATTGAAGCACACCCATCTGCAGAACTTCTGCCTTTAGAGTCCTCTCTGACATCACACATTTTTATCTGGGATACAGATGGCTCCTGGGGTGCAGGATCTTGATTCCTCTCACTGAGGACCTGCTGCAGGCGCTGGGTGAGTTTGGTATGGAGTTGCTTTTGGCTGATTGAGCTTGAGCCTGGGACTGACAATGTTTGTGCTGAGGACAGCTCCTGCTGCTGAGTCAAACTTAATCGATTCTCTAAAAAGAACAAATCATTTAATGTAAAAACTTCATGTAAGTTTGATGCCGACATTGATTCTGTGATGAATTTAGTTAGTTTTTTTTAGAGCTTTTAACATGTAAAACATTTCGTGACATCTTAGATAGAGGTAAAGATATCTGATGACTTCTTTACTTACCAGGTATTGGAAAAGAATTAATTTTCTGTGTGGGCATCATTAGCATTTCAGAAACAGACAGTTTGTTCCAGTTCACAGATCTACAACAAATAATACAACAAATAAGTGTTAAAAAGATAGCCAGAGCATTGGCTATTCTGATGGCAGCAGATTTGTGGTGTAGAGGTTCTTTACGGTGCTTACATGTTCCTCCCAGTTTTTGGCTGGGTGTCAGGCAAAAAACTAGGCTCTGTAAGTAAAAAGATCAGTGATGGGTTCAAGAGTCGCTAAAGAGTAACAATGTAGCTGTATTTCATGGCAAACCTAAAGTCAAGACATAGCAATACAATACCCAGACACTGTTCTTCTCCCTGTCCAGCTAAAACCACATCTACTGCTTTTGCAACTGGTATGCTCTGTAGGACAAGCAGAGACAACAAATGAAACAGAATAATATATCTTGCACCAGACAGCTAGAAGAAAAATCCTGTTTGGAAGACTGTTTGGGACCAATATCCTCAAACATGATCTGTGCCTAGTGTCATCCATTTTAATCTTTATAGTTAATACATGTAATAATTAAGACAATATTAGTGTTCATAGTTTAACCATATCATACCATCCAGGGTTTCCCACAGAAACCCTCATGTCCCCGAGATTAGATTTCTCTGTATTGTGGGTCTGGAAAAAAGCCGTCATCTGAGGCATTTTTGCCCAGAGGCTATGGACTACAGCAAGCTAGTTCCGCATGTTGTCAACCCGCCCATAGCGGGTGGGACTGTCACTGCCCGATCAGAGCCAATCAGAGTCCAGTGACAGCCGTTTGGAAGCTACACTAGCAGACTCTCTCTTTTCAGCAACAAACTTTACAACAATTATGTGCAATCAAACTACTGCACATGTGTACCACCAGGATACATAGGTACAGATTGTAGAATATGCAGCAAACTTTATTACAGACAGAATACTAGATACACTAAGCAAGCTTCGACTGCTGCGGAGACCTGCACCTCAGCCAGCGGTGTCACTAAGAGGACGTAAACCATAAAAAATATTTGCTATTACAGTGTTACTTGCATGGTTCCCATTATCTTCCGTGACACGCTCTCTTCCACTTTGCCTGACAACTCTTCTCCAAAAAAAACCAGCTCTGAGATAACAGAGCTCAGCCCATTGCTTCACTCACTCAAAGCAGATAGTAGCCTATGCCCGGGCATGCCCCAGCTGCCCGCACATTTGTTGACAAACTCCCACAAACAACAATGCACGCAACAAACAACATATTGCTCCTCATAACCACTGAAAACTGTAAAAAACTCAAACCCAAAGTCCAATTATTATGGACGCTATCTGACATTAAGCGTTTCTGCTTCACATTTTTAGCAGGGCAGCGGAGCGGCTGTGGGTTGACTCTCCATGGTTCTCATGGGCTTTATAAGTCCTAATGTGAAAAAGCTTAACGTGGTTTAATGTACCTAAACAACAATCAGTGATCCCCAAATTTCTCTCTTATTGCTCCTCATAACCACTGAAAACTGTAAAAAAATCTAACCCAAAGTCTAATTATTAAGAACGTTATCTGACATTAAGTGTTTCTGCTTTATTAGATTAAGATCATTCACTTTTTTTTTGACCAGGTAGTTAAGGCGGCAGGTGTGTGTTGCTTAGGCGGCCACCTTAACTGCAAAGTGCAGCGGGAAACGCTGTCATCATACATGCATACCGAAAACGGTTCAGAGCAATTTAGAAAAAGTACACACATACTAGCCTAACTTTATTTATAAAGAAAATAATTTGGTGATTATACCTTGTTGTGTTTGCCAACCTTATTCTTATTGGGCAGTTTGGGAGCCATGCTCTGTAGAGATGCAGCACTCTGAGACAGACAAACCATCAACAAAATCACAATTTGCATACTGTGATGTCACATTTTAGGCCTGCTGAGCCTAAATGGAGTCTATTCAGCATGTGTCATACCTGCTCTGTCATGCCACCTGCTATTGTGCTGTTAGGTGTTGTAACACTACTGCAACTCTTAGCAGTGGTCCTTAGCTCTCCCAAGTAAACTCCCCCTTGCCTATCACATGAACGAACCATCTCCAGAGATGGCTTGCCTTTTCGCTTGGCTGAAGTGTCTAAAAGGGAAAGAAGAAAACAATAATTCCATAGTTGAGAGCTTAATTGGCATGCCTTGCTATAATTCATCTTTGTGGACAATAAAAAATTAAGAGATATTGAAAATGATCTTAGTTTGATTTATTGTTATCCCAAAAAATTATTTCTGTCACTATATGTGACGTAGTTGGATCTATCCTGTTTTCTCCCCAACAACAAGGCACAGTTAGGTCCTGATCAGACAGAGCACATTTTAGCAGCCTGGGGTAGCTTTTTGTAATTGTTTACAATGAGAGTAAAGTGTTTTGCCCGCTGCTTTTGTGTTGCTGAGCACCTCATGTTCTTTTTTGAACACCTTAAGTTGAAAAACTTCAACTCAGAGCAGAAAAAACGTCCAACGTCCAACTACATGGCAAAATAACAGTTCGCTGAGGACAAGTGATTCCATGGTTACCGAGCAAGAAAAACAAAAAGACGCAACTCGTCTGGTTGGGGCGTCTTCAACCAGAAAGGCAATGCAGAGCAACTTGCATTGTGGAACCTGCAAATGCCCTCTGTCTAATTGCGCGCTTATGCAATTATAAAAGAATTTCATGAATCTTATCTAACAAAGGTTCACAGAACACCACTATGTCCTTGATATGAATATGTTCAGGAAGCCTTCTAATAAGAATCATATAACAAAAAATAGTTTAGTTAAGCAGATTTAATGCAAAACAAATATTTGCATGGTGTACTATTAACCCTGTATTAATTGAAGAATATAAAATATTTAAACAAGTAAACAACATAGAAAAAAAGAAACAGAAAAAAAACTAATCTGTGATTCCTTGGGCCTTCCTTGGGCTTTCTTTGGGCTGTCCATACTCATTTTGACCTAGGACTAGGGGTAAGACGAAAGGGTGTATGGCCCTTGGAACCGAGTTGGGACGTGAGCTTACTTGAAACCAAGGGTTTATACATAAATTGCACAACAAGCAACGATGGCTGCCGCATCGAGCAGAGAGACACAGAATTGTAAGTATTTTTGTCTTAAATAATTGATTTAAAAAATAACGACAGTCTTGTTTTGTGCTCTATACAGTCCTGCACATATATACTTGCAACCATGTTCTTAATTGAAACTTTTTAAAAATCTCTAGCTTGCTATGCTAACGCTAATTCGCTAACTGCTAATGTTACATTACATTGATAATTTGGACTACAGTCCACACTGGAATTCTTGACAATTTCTGTGACTCCTACTTGATGACATAACAGCAGAGAGGGAACTGGCACCATGCACACTTCCTCCTCCACTGCTGCTGATGAAGGTGGTAGACTCTGACATCCTCATCCTGGTTGGAGTGATCATCTGGATGGAAAACCACAATGTGTCTGTGAATCCTTAGTGTGGCTTCCGTAAATGACTTAATTTAATTGTGATACCAAAATAATGCACTTTTTGGTGATTCCTTCCACATGAAGGTAATAGCAGGGGATCAACCACAGAATGGAAATTGATATTGGTCAACAAAAGGCCTGATGAGGTTGGTTCCCTTGCTCTATACGCCCCCTACTGGCATACGCTGGTAGTGTTTCAGTTGGAAAGTGATAGGTGAAGTAAAGGTGCATATTTGTACAACCAGTAATCTCACTTTTAAAGTGATATATTTAGTTTTTTTTTGTTTTTTGTTGTTGTTTGTTTTGGGGGGTTATGCAGCCCTAACCAATGACTGGTGAGTCAACCTTTGTAGACAGTAGTTGTGGTGTTATGTGCTGAATTGTTACACAAAATAATGTTATACAAAAGTGAAATAACTGGACAAAACCATTGTTCTGTCTACACAACCATTTGGTGTACTGGGGGTAATACACAATTAATAATAAACAGTATTAGCTATATATTGACTGAATAAGCATTATTTACTACTGTAACCCTAAAAATCCAAAAGAACTAGAGAGCCTGGTTATGTATGTTAATGAGCTTAATGAACTGTCAAAGACGGTAGACATTGATAAATCTATGCATTGTTTAGTACACTGTACTAAATAATTAGCAACACTGCTACATATTTGAATTATTTAAAACAAAATTATTTCACCTGTAAAGGGGCAGATGGGCCAGGTAAGTGGTAGGGGGCAGTATTTTTCTCACTTTCACCAATGGACATCTGACTCTCTGGAACAACCTGCATAGAGAATGGCATGCAGTACAAACCCAAACACATTAAAGCAGTCATCACATTAATGTAAACCAAATTTGGCCAAACACTGCACATTCAGTGTATTTTGTCTGTAGCCATATTCTATTTACTAAACATAAGATAACACATAACACAGCCTGGTATCCTGAAACTTGTATCTGAACTAATCTTAAAACTGAGCCAGTCCCATCCACAAATAAGCACCCACCCTAACTGTATTCAGTGTTATACATTTTGCATTTGTAATGACAACATTGATCACATTATAGCTATATATTAAGAGCATTATGTTATTAGACCATTGTTTACCTGTGAGCTGTTATCTTCCATTATAATTTTAACTGTAGTCTTCACTACAGATGTGCCTGTCTTCCTCACAAAGCCCTGACAGGATGAGACACGTGTTAATGCACACCGCCAGTTTTTTTATTAACACACTAGAATCTGACTTGAGCCGAAGCATGAGTGCTGTTCAAAATACAGTTTTTCACGGGAGGCCAAGTTTTTCACAATGTCATTGTTTCTGACATTTAATAGCCATGTATTTTGATGTCACAAGAAAACAGAATATTCATATTAATTTTGGGGCTGAAAAGGACGGAGTAAATAAGCTGTGACCTACTTTATTTTTGCTGTGTCCAAAGACGGTTTGAGCAGCCTGCAGGATGTCCAGGGAGGAGCTGAAGTGGATGGTAAGACTTGATCCTTCCACTGCACCCACGACAACCACATCTGACAACTTTAACTGCACTACTTTCCTCTTGCCCTCCTCTAAAGATAAAAAAGCACTGTATTATACAAAGTTACACACTCATTAGCACACGTCAGCAAATACTTAAAACACATGGACAATCACTAGCAAATCAAAAGAAATTATTATGTTCATGAGGTTTAGCACTCTTGATTAATGTTTAGGGTTGGGTATCGTTTAGGTTTTTTCTTATACCAATGCTAAAACAATACTTTTAAAACTGTGCAGTGGTTATTGTACTTTGATTACCTGTAACAGTGTAGCTTTGGACTTCATTCTCATTGATGCATATTGTTTCCCACTGGCCCTCCTACATGAAGATGAAATCCCTCTATGTTAGGTTCTAACAAATATGCATCTGCTATTGATTTTGTAAATGTTGTATTTTCACTTTCATGAAAGATTGTGAGGTACCTGTGCTTCTTCATCAGACAAAGAGAAGTAAAAAGAGATGCTGTGGCTGTCAAGGTTGAAGTCGATCCAAAACTCTTCCAACTTCTCATCAGCAGGCATCAGCAGCTGACAACATAACCACATCCTTTCAACACATCTACTAATACACTTAAGAGTACATTATGGATTGTGACATTCCAATTTAAATGCAAACAAAAACCTAAATTAACAGTTAATTAACCAAGTAGGCAAAGGCTTCTTGATAAGTTATTTAGGGTTGACCCCGAATAGCCAAATATTTAATTCTTCATTCAAAAGGAGCCTGATTCAACTGCCAATGTCACAGTTGAATATTCGCAGAGGCGTAACGCCCAGTTCAGACCAAAGATTTGCTGCGAGACGAGTTGAAACTTGCAAAGCGCAGGTCTTCAATGTTCTGACCCCAGCCAGTTTACGCCAATGCAACGAGACGAGACAGTGTATCATCTCCATAGGAACAACTCTATGTACTACTTTTCTAACCTCCGACTTTCAGTTTTTTTTGTAGCTGGATATATAATTTATTGAATCTAAATATAAATGGTAGTGATAGTGAGATACTTGCTACAGTTGCTTTTCTAGTGTTTAATCGGCAAAAATGTTTTATGATTCATGGCTTTGTTCTATTGCAGCTAGCTCTCTTCAGTCACTCTCTAGCTCACCCGACCACATTATCGTGCTCGTTGAGCTTCCGTCCAAAACTCTGCCATTTCCACCACATGACAGTTTGTAACATAGAAATGAAATGTATTATGGATCCTATTATTTCTATAGTTCTGAAACAAGGATTGTGTCTTAACAATGTCAATGTCTGATTCTTCATAGTAATACCTGCTTTCTCCAAATAATTTAATATACAGCCTAATATGATATAAATATCAACATATTGCTGTAAATGAAAATGTGAAAAGAAAGAAGCTTAAAATGTCACCATCCCAGCCTCACCCCCCCCCCCCCCCCCCCCCCCCCCCACACACAACACACACACATAATTGATAATCTGTCAACAATAGGCCAGCTTGACAATTCTGATTTGACTATGTAATCTCTTAATCGGGGACACCCCTAAAGTTATATATTATTGCCCTGAATGTGCTGTCAGACTCAAACCATAGAACGCTGATACTGACCTCATGCTTGTCCAGGTAAGCCTCCAAACAAGGATAGGAATACACTCTATTGTACAGAGAGGGTATTGTTATTCAGTTATGTGCATCTGTCACTGCATTTGTTTTCTAGCTTCATCATATCAAGGACCCCCAAATGCTATTTATATTTAGATAATTTAATGAAAAGATAATGTTAGAAATTAAACTGGCACAAAATTATACACTGGTTTATTCTATGAGAGTGTAATATCGATGGGTAGAGAGGCAAAGCTATGACCAAAACAGTTGCTCTTATTTCATTTTCTCATTGTGCTAGAATAAAGGGTTTGAAATAACAGTAAATTTAAATTTTCCTAACCCTAATGGCCTCTTAAGTTCCCTAGACCATGTCTTGGGAGGCACTGAGTTATGGTATTTGTGTACCTTCTCCTGTCTCCCTGCATCCCATTCACCAAGTTCAGAAACTTGCGACAATCCTGAAATCAAACACACACACACACACACACACACACACACACACACACACACATTACATTCTATGAAGCTGAGCTCCTGTTTTAATATTATAACAATACCTAACCACTGCAGTGAAATCAAATGTAAACTCAATTGAGAGGCAAAGAAGCTGCACTTGGATACATTACAAGTTTTTACCGTCTCAAACTCAGAATCACAGATCTTGACAAAGGCACTGGCCACATGCTCCATGCCGAACCAGCGGTCTGCCAGCTCCTTCCTCTGATAAGGAGTGGCCATTCTGCACAATGCCTCCATCAGGGCTGTCTGCAAGTCGTAATCTGACACAAACAGACTGTATTGTACATTTTTTGTGTCTATTTCTATGGTTGTGGGTGAAGAGAAATGTTACCATTCATAAAACAAACTCACCACCACCCTTCAAAATACAACCAGCCAGCTTGATCCTGTAGAAATTTAATGAACAAGCAAAGGTTAAACAGTGTGTGAGTAATAATGATCCTTACTATGAGGAAAATATCATGGCATACATGATATCTGAGGCCTCCTGTGATGTTAGGATCTTCCTCTCTTTCTTCAGCTCCACTGGGATCTTGTCCAGAATTAAATTAAATTTACGGATTGCCTGTTGAAACATTATAAGCAAGTTAATTAATGAGCAAACACCTGACTCAGGATTAAATGCTACTCCAAAAACAGTAGTTATTAAAACCATTTCAAACCTCTTTTTGGATCAGGATGTAGATTCTGGGATCTACTGCCAATTGACCAATGGGATACAGGAAGGACTCTGTGATTTTGTATGTTCCTGCATAAAACCATATTACAGCAATACTGTGAAAAGCTTCTTCTTTTATACTGAGATTAATCATGAAAGTTGACGAAGTCTTAAAAAGCTTGTCTTTGTGTGATAAATGTAAATTATCTTCCACCTGAATCTGTTCCCAAATCCAATAACTTAAATATATAATTAGTGAGGTTTCTAAACATTTAGCAATTAAGGTGAAATACTCCACTCGGGTCCTAAAACCTAAAAATGGGCTAATTGAACATGGAATACATATTAAGGACAAATGAAGAAAACTTTTGAAAAACAAAGTGTACCCGCTTTGCCTGCTTCATGAACCACCTGTAACAGGGAGGAAAGAAACAGATTTACACAATGGATACTAACAAGAATGGTACATTGTTTTATTACACATCTGGGTGTGGTTTACTGTTAGACATCAGCTCACCATTAAGGCATCAAAGAAATCCTCTGAGAGGTTGAACAAGGTCTCATTCCACTGCGGGCCACATTGGATCCACAGTTGCCTGCATTTCTCAAACCACTGCACCATGTGCACAAAACCAGGTTCAATCAACAACTGGCCAAGTACATGTTCTTATGCAGCGCTCACACACCGTGTGCCTGTATGTATTAGATGTATACTTATCTTTTTGAGCAGACCTTGAGCTATTATTCCTGACAGTCCTTGACAACCACCAGGTAGTTTCAGTTGTTTCCCACACTTGTAGAGGATAGCGAGACCCAAACTGGCTGACTTGAAATCTTTTTGATCCAAACTCTACATAAACAATATAGATATGGTTATTATAAACCTACAAATAACGAAGCATCATGGCCTATTAGTGTGCTGGACTAAATCTTACCCTCCTGACAAGCTTATCCAATTTGGTGAGAAACTGTTGGGAACATGTTATGGGGGCCTCTTCATATATGTCCCTTTGCAAGAAAACATCCAGTGCTTGGACATCCCCACTCTTTAACACCTCGTCAAGTACTTTATCCAACTGCACATGAAAAAGTTTAATAAAAACGTTACTTTTCACCACTACTTCAACAACTAATGTTTAAGTGTGGTTACGTTAAGTGAAAGGAATATTGGTAAGGTTCAATGAAATGTTTGCATTCACACCTCTGTTTCCTGCCCTGGTGCCATTTTTTTCCGAAGAACAGCTTTACTGCCGTTTTGGCCTCTTCTTTTTTCAAAAAGACTGTAAAGATAAATGTCAAAAAGCGACCTGCCAATCATAATGCTACTGTACCTTGAACAATAATTAAGTTAGCTAATGTACATAACGTTAGTCATGGGCAGATGAAATCACACTCTACCGTTTCAGTAGGAGTGGTTTTACAAACATTAACGTTAAACACGTTTGTACATTACTAACGTTAGCTAACAGTTGACAAGCTAATTTTATCACATTTGTGTCAACACTATTAACGTAAACCTACTTTGGCTAGCTAACTTTGATTTATGTAGCATTTATACAGTCATATTTGTACACGAAGTTTGACAGAAGCTTAACTACGAGCTACTACTAACGAAGTGAAGTTTTAACATATTGACATGGCTCAACCACTCCGTAATTTGCTCTGGGAAAAGTAACGTATAACACCTGCTAGCTAAAGTCCCCTCTCCTAGCTAAGGCTAGCTAATCTTCGACTTAGCTAACGTTCAGCAGGCACTGAATAACTAAAATCAACGATTATATTACATTTGTAACGTTACTTACCGAAATGTCAAATGTCGCCAAGAAACATGACATGATAACAGTTTATTTGATGGTTTTGACAATAGACTGTACAGCCTATGGTTTGACAGGTTCAGTTCAAAACGCGCGAAGCATTTTCAGTCTTTCATTCACGCATGCGCACTACACGTCACTAACTGTCCATCAGTCTCCTCTTTGTTCTGTTTTTTGGTTCCATACATATGCTCATTACCCTGAACTTTTTAGATCAAAAATGCGAATAATTGAGATCAATAATCTAATTCCAATTTTTTATCTCAATAATTAGATTTTTTCATCAAAAAATTGTTAAATGTTAAAATGTCTTGCCATAGGATAGTACATTTAGAGCAAGTCCCCACTTTCACAAAGATAAAAACAATTACATTGTTAGTATTCGACAACTACATTTCCTATGAACTCTGACAACTCCTGGGATCTGTTCTTCTTGTGCTACATGTGGTGATTTCTATAGTTTATTCCCACTGAGCTGTAACCATACAGTAAACTAATGGTACGTTTTATTATTTTCTTAATATTTTAAACAGTTTGGCAGACTAATGAAAGAAAGCTACGGTAATACACGCTGAGTCAAAGAAGCTGGTGGTAGTTAGCCAGGAGAAGAGGGGGACGTCAGCTTTCAACAAAAATATAAATTACACTACTAAAATAACAATAATACAAACATTATGAGGAATTGTGCTTTATTGTTAACCAAAATATGCATTCATTTTTGATTCAATTAAATTGTATATTGCATGGATTTGGCATTTGTTGTGACAACGTCTGGCTTAAAAAATAAACTCTGAATACAGAGAAAAATACTTAATTGTATAAATTTATGTCAGATAACCAGCTTGAAGAAATCGGTGGACGGACATGCATTAATTTCAATTACACTGAATATTTATATAACGATCAGTCACTTCCATTTGATGTGCCCACATTGAAGTGCTTTTTTTTAATAGCAGGAAAATCATAGAGTGGCATTTAAAAAAGAACACAACAGTAAAACAGTGGTACTGTGGCAAGTTGACATCAGGTAGAAGTGCATTAGTGTTTGTGTTCACTCTCTCAGGCCGCCAGAGTTGACAGTTTATCTTGAATCTAACTTTATTCAAAGAAATCTTCTGTAAGTCTAACAATATTACCACTATATGTCACAGTGCAGTTAGGCATATCTTGCTGACAACAGTTACGAAGTGCACTAAATAGATTTCTTCTACCTTTAGTCAGTATCCTAAATGAAGTGCACCATGCTATCCTCGCATTCTTTGGGCACAGTGAGCTTGTAGTTATGGCAAACTAACTTATAATTTTCTCCATTATTGTTGTCCCAGTATTCAGCTCCACATACTTTGTATTGAATAGCAAACTGCAACACTGCTCCTGGTTGTAAAAAGGGAGGAACAGGCAGGTGGAAACGAAATGTATCACAACTAAGTTGGCCCCCTCCTCCTTCCAAGGTCTTGGTGATGGTGGACACCCAAGAGGCCTTAGTTTCTGTGCAGTTCTTCCACTCTGTAAATGAATATCGAGCTATAACATCCTTTTCAAAGTCCAAATTGAGGACCTGAGTGATTCCGATGACACCAAGTTCAAAACACATTACTCTCTCCAGACACACTTTCTGTTCATTGAGGCGATGCAGGAATCCTTGCTGGTCTCCAGGTTGATGGGCAAAAACCGGCTTCAAGTATGGCAAGGATATCTCCAGATGCCTTCCATCTGCCAACTCTGCACCCATCAACAATCTGAAGGAAACATGATGTGGTACAAATGGATCCTCTGCGGATTTAAAAAGTTTGATGTCTTCCAGGTCGAGCCCCAAAGAGTCAACAAACCGCACACCTACATTTCTGCATCGCTTCTTTTTCTCTGTGGCAGAAGGCAGAGAGCGTGACCGTTGTCGGATGATGGGTTTAGGCTTGGGTTCGCAGGAGAGACTGTGGTGGAACTCCCTTGGCAGAGAGATTCTGGGGCTTGGGGGGCGGATTGGAACTGGCTTCTTTACTGCACTAGGTTTGTCATCTTGAAGCATTTCAGTCAGGTTGATGGTCATGCAGGGCATTGAGATACTGCTGTAAGAGCTGGACGTCTGCTCCTTTAAAGGGGGGATCCTCTCATGTCCAATAAACCACCCTCTATCCATGTTCTGTTAGAATTGGTGTCCTGCTCACCTGTAAAGAAAGTTGTGAAGCATAATATATTAGTATTATGTCACATTCATCCAAAAAAAAAAATACTGAAGCATAATTACCCAGTTCTAACATTGGTGTACAATTTGCCATAAATGTAGATTTTAAGCAAATTTGACTAAAACAACAATTTGTAAAAATGATAAGAAGGAAACGGTCCCAGCAGTCAATAGAGTGGGCGTGTACTCTGGGTCGGGAGTCCGTGCGTACATTCATCATATTTCTCTTTCTCACTGTACAGTTGTAGCATTACTTATAAGCTACTGCCTGTGGTATGATTCAATGAAATTCGACGTTGACTTCACCTCACAATATAAAGATATGAAGCGGTATCTAAGCTGCAGGGTGTAGCCTAAGTTGGAGCCTCCATTTCAACTAACGTTAGTATTTGTTTTAGAGTTGCGCGTTTCTGTTCGTCATGGTCTCCGCTGTTCGTCGCAATCACTTAACCTGTTCTGTAACTGGTGACCCAGCTTTACATCTCTCTTAAACATACTGTATAGTGCCTTCGATGGAGCTCAGCTAGTGCGCAGTTATCAGGAAGCCTTAACGGAACAGAACATCGACGTTGCATGGGAGATTGAGTAATTTCAGATGAGCAGTTACGTTTGGGTGCATTGATTTAAACTTAATTTCCTCAAACACGGTGTTGGTCGTTTCACCACTTCTCTTCTCCTTTTTTATGAATAGTAAATAGTTTCATCCAAGTGAGTTTGCATGTTTCGTTTGAAACAGCGACTAGAACGACTTCACTCCAAGTCCCATGATGCACCTCTGTTGCCCACTTGGAACCAAGCGGCGAGCCAGTCAGCAGCAGGTAAACAAACCTATCTCACTGGGGCTGCTAGCCACACAAAGCGTATGCGCTGTTTGACAGTCTTGTATTTTTAATGGCGAGGAGGATGCCAGTTGAAAAAGAAACATGTCTGCTGTCAACAGTTCATTAAAAACAATCGCTGAATTGTAATTCGACAGAGGAGAGTCGACGGCAAATAGAAGGACGAGTTTAACCTAACCCGTTTCGACATCTGCGCATGATGCATTGCAGCACTTTCGAGAAAATGGGTGTTTTTAGCCTCATTCTGAGAATAGGGTATATGATCCAAGATGTCGGTTGGGTTCTTTAGCTACCGTGCCATTTGATTGTGCTGGACTCAAATCAACCTCCCCTCTGGCGACCTGCAACATGGGGCCCATCATGCAGGAGCGCACGACATCCACGACACTGAAACGCGTCGTCTCCAAAGAGAAGATTCGGGTAAAATATACTGAAAACAGCGGACCAGTAACCAGGTGGGCCTTATGCTACAGTGACAAGTTCAACACTAAATTAAACGTGTTATGTTTTGTCTCTTACATATAGAGACGAGCCTGACAAAGCCCTATTATTTTTCCACAGTTCAAAGAAAGGTAACAAGATGAAGAAAGCAGTGGGCCAGATGAAAAATGGCCTCCCAGGACCAGGTCAGGATAAGGACACAGTGACAACAGTGCAGAAGGTAAGTGCATGCTGGTAAATTAAAAGACAATGTCAAAATGATTGGTCCTTTTCTAGGACAGTGTTGCAGCATATGCTGTGGGTTATACTTCATAAAATTCAAGGCTGACATAATCAAATATTCCATAATGATTGTATGATTGTTTTATAGGGTGCGCAGTCTAAAGGTGGCAGGGTCAAATGTGGCACTACACGCAATACAAGCAAACTGTCCAGGTATGTGTGGTGAGGGGTTTGTATCTTTAGTGGATGCTTTGCTTTAAGTACAGTGAATCCCTTAATCCCCCCCAAAACTTTACTTTACATCTTTACAGCCCTGAAGAAGGAGATTTGAGACCTCAACTCCGCAAACATTTAACTGTGAACAGGAAAGAGGAGCAACGCGAAAATCAACGGATGTCTCAGTGCGGCAACGAGCTACACCAGAATCGTGGTGGGATGGGGAAAAATCGGCGAGCCCTCTCCCTGCCTCTCTCCCCAATATCTGGGCTACGACACATGCCAGCACACCCTTTAACACACTCCCCAGCCCCAACCCCAGAGGCACTACAGCGGCACTACAACCAGAAGGATGAAGACACTGACAGTGCCAGTGATCTGTCAGACTCTGAGAGGCTGCCTGTACTGCCCTCTCCCTGTACCCCCTGCACCCCTCCTCACCTCAACCTTCGGGCCGAGGTCATCAATAGTAATGACTTTCCCCCGGACTTCCCAGGACCTCATGGGGCTGTGGGTGATGAAGATGAGAGTGAAAAACCCAGCTACAGTTACCCAGACTTTCTGCCTCCTCCCTTCAACAGCTGGAGCCTGAGACAGCTGGCAGTGTTTCTTCATACGGATGGCCGTGGCGCCCCCCGCCCCAAGCCAGTAGGGCCCTTAGAGAAGTACCTGGAAAGGCTGCTGCAGCTGGAGTGGCTCCAGATCCAAACGGTGCAAGCAGAAAGCAGCCGCCCACCTGGTAGCCGTACAAGGCTGCAAGGCTTCCCCTCTGCCACCACTGCTCACCCCCCCAGGCCTCACACAGCTCCACCATCACGACTCAACTCCCCTAAAGGGCTGCGGCAAAGCCAGCGAGCCTTCCCATTTACACCTGTCAACAACCCCCCATCACCTGCTTCAGCCCAGCAACAGCACTCCCGCTTTCCAGTTTGCCCTCACTGTCACATTCGCTACCCATTGTGCAATGGAAGCTGCTCTGCTAATGCTTACCAGCGTCACTCAAGGCTCAGCCCACTTCTTGAACGCAAAGCCAGACCCGGTGCACCAGCGAAAAGGAGCAGCAGTGAGACCCGAGCCACCTCAACAGAATGTAGGAGCCCAGGAGGACAAGGTGGAGTACAAGTTGGAGGCGGAGCCCAGACCCCAGTTAGCCCCTCAACTGGAAGGAGTCATCTTAGGCACATGCAAGCTGCAGGCAATGTCCGTAAGCAACCCCAGGATTCTGTAACTAACCCAAACAGCAGAGGTCAGGTGAGGAAAAGCCGCATCAGAGCTAACTCTGAAACAGATGTCAAAAAGGAGCCTTGTGGTAGTAAAGCAGCTAGTGCGGAGAAACAAGTTTTTGTGGCAAGTAAGAAAGAGGTCACCACCTCCAAGAGAGTAGAAAGGGACTGGCAGAGGACAGAGGCGGTAGGTCAGGCCTCTAAAACTGCCATGAAAAGAGCGGCTAAAGAGCCACAGTCTCTCTCCAGAGCTCTGCTCAGTAGTAAGCAGAATGGCAAAACAAAAAATGTGCACTTTGTTGCAAAGTAACACTTATAACCTACAATGTAGTGCTTTGCTTAGTGGTTACTTGATACAGGAGCTTGAACCTATGCTTGCTTTCTGTGTAATCTGTGTAATACTAACATGTTGTAACTGTTGTACAGCAGTCTACATCAGTCAGTGGTGTACAGCCTTCTAAAGCTCAAAACTAACAAGAGGTTGAGCAGCTAGAATAGAGATGAAAAAGCAATGATTTCAAAGCATAATATGACACTTAAATAGAACAGAACTTGTATTTTATTTAAAATGTACAGTAAGTATAAGGCCTGCACGATAAATCTATATATATATATATATATATATATATATATATATATATATATATATATATATATATATATATATATATATATATATATATATATATATATATATATATATATATATATCGATTTAATTTTACGAGCCGATTGCATCACAAACTACTACTTTCTTCTGTGAGTTTTAAACATAGTCTGTATCAAATAGGTTTTAAAGCGCTCCCAAGCGCTGCAATGCTCTCCCTTCTCTTCATTGAGGCCTCTCTTTGTTTACAGGCTTGTGGTGATGCGCAATGTGCTATAGATGCCAAAAATAATCTAGGTTTGGTACTGCCAATTTGTTTTCTTTTGTTGTGTCATGGTTCATGTGTGCAATAAAACTTATACTTTGTGAGAAAAAAAAATTGTGCCAGAGAATTGTGATATCAATTCCAAGCTAAAAAATTGTGATTAATATTTTTCCCCAAATTGTGCAGGCCTAGTAAGTATACAGTCATAATGTGAGACTGTGTTTTGACAGAAGGCTCATTTTGCTCTAAAGCACTACTAGGATTCTAAAAACACAGCTTTTATGTAAATTGAACTCTGCTTAACTGCACATCATCATCTCTCGATATACTACTAATGTTAAAATAGGCATAACATAAGCATTCACTCTACCATTAGACAGCTTTCAACATAAGTAATTCATAGTGAAGTTTAATACAGTTCATTACATTTTAGTCATCAAATATGACCATAGCCGTTACTAGTGGAGTTTGTAATGTTGGAATGTATTTGTTTTCAATGCTCTTATCTTATTTTCTTTGGTGCCTCATGTTTTAAGACATATTTTCAGAGCATCTTTGACTGAAAAGAAAGCGGTGCAAAGAGTGGTGGTGTCCTGCAGTGATGCAATTTGTTTCAGACATATTTGTGCAAATGGTTTAAAAATGTTTGGTTACAAGGGCTTTTCATGTTTGAACAGCTTGAATTGTAGTCTATAATAATATACTGTATTTTGCATAGAGCTGAGCTCTTTCTACCATTGAAGACAGTGTAATGTTTGCTACGAATGTAAATGCATATTTTTCCAAATTTTATATACCATAGTTATATTTGATAAGTGTTGTTGTTTACCTGTATTCATTATTGTCATTATTATGTTTACATTGTCATGCACAAAAAGAAAATATTGAAAGCTGAATGTAACTTAATGTCTGCTGTGCTGTACCTTTGGTTATCATAATATGAAATATGGAATTTCAACACATCCTAGCTGTAATGCTGTTACATGGTAATGTTATACATATCACCTCCATGCACCACTGCATACTTAAAGTCTGTAGAACACAGTACATTAGAGTGTCTTATCTGTTTGTTGTGATTCACCATGTACACGTAATTCATGGGAACACTACATCAATGTAAACAATGTGATATGTATTCAGACTGCACCTCTTTACCTAATATTCATGTCAAGTATCCGAGCCATAGATAAGGGGAAATGTGGGGCGATGATATTATTAATGTGTACATTATGTTGACACGCAGGCAGAAAGATTGTGGTATGTATTTTCTCAATGTCGAATGCAAGTATTTGTATGGCATAGAAATAAATGTTTTGCACTCAAGAGATATTAATCCAATGGCCATTCTTTGGAACAATGAATCTTTGGAATGAAGAAATGATACATAGTTGTTTTTTGTTTTTTATTTCTGTCACTGCTAAAATCCCAAACATGACCAGCCTGTACTCCGCAATTGAAGGTATTGAAAATTATGTTTTCCTTCATACCAGGAATTCAGATTTCAACATTGGAACATAATAATGACGAGTGTGCTACATCCTCTTTTGGCCTGGAAATGGTTTTAGAAGCCGGCGAAGCTGCTTCTCTCTGTCATTCACACAACCTGCAAAAACGAACCGTCTTAATTTCGCAGCATTTAGTAATAATAGAATGATAAAGGCTTTTTTACATTATCAAATACCATCTAACTGCATGCATGCGTTTGCATATTTATCGTAATGCCTTGCAATTGATTTATTAATCTAAAAAAAATTTGAGCCTTTTGTTGCCTTGAAAAGTCTGTATTCGCAGCCCAGTCACGTTACCTAAGTGTGTGTTGGCAGTGAAACATGAACTGCCAAATGTTTCCACGTTGACGTCCTCCCTATAGACAGGCCCATCATTCCACATGAGATCATAGCCACCCACCCTTTTCTCCTTGCCAGTCAGCCTAGTGAGAAAAAAACACAGCTAACTAGGACACAGTGACAGAAAGAGATTAAAGCAACTCATCTTATTGTCTGTTGTACAGCATTCACCTTGAAATCTGAGGGAAATTGTAATACTTAGTTGTAATGTTGCTAGGGCAATCTGTTAAAGTGCATCTTTCCAGCCATGCTCTTAACTTTTAATTATACCACAACCCAAGATTATACTTCCAAAGTTGTATAGATTGGTAACTATCATTAAAGAATGTGATGTCTATATTAAATGGAGGGAAAGAGAGCCCTTATATCTTGTTCCCTGATCACAAAGAGGCAAACACACGATGAGAAAGGCGTTTACCTTCCCTCCATATCAACAACATTCAAAGTGTCTTCAAGCAGCCGGCACTTCATCTCGTAATCCTCTTGACTACTGGGTGTGTGTGACGGAGAAGCATTCACCTCAATCAACCACCTGCAAAACGTTGGAGGGTGAAGACATTCATCAACATTTACTTACCTTTTGAGCAGGCATTTGGCCAATCCATTAGCACATCCACATCTCAAAAAAGATTGTTGGTAAGTTACAAGCAAGGGAATGAATAATACACTACTGGCATTGGACGGAGGCACTATCATTGGTGTGCTGTATTATTTACAGCCGAATTATTGCAAACCAGACAATTTTTCATTTGCTCTGCAGATTTATGAGGTTAATCATACATGGTTATTTCTGGAACCTAACACTAACAGATTTACTACTTTGTTTTTCAGTATCTAGGAAGGCAAGTCCAACAATGTTTGCTTGTCTGTGCATGTGCTTGTCTGTGCTTCTTTTTGAGCATGCATGCCTCAGTGCATGTTTGCAAGTAAATATGTGGAGGTGATGATACATTGTACTTTATGACAGTATGAGCACTTACGGTTTGAGGTTCTGATCCAGCAGAATGTCGTACCCATAGAGTTCAAAGCAGTGTTTGTCATTTATAATGACCTTTTGTACACTCTGTAGACTGCGGACAAAGATGCTATCCATCTCTGTAAACAGGGTTTCTACTGTCTCTCTGCCGTGTTTTGCAGTCAGGTATCTTCGAAGCTGCTGCATCTGCCATTTACATCCCTATTTAGAGATTAGATTTAGAGATTAGTAAAAAAAACAATGCAGGAATAAAGAGAAGCTAGTTTTGGTAAAAGGGAGAAATTTCGGGGCAAAAAGAATCTTTAAAAAGTGCAATATGTAATACTGACAGCTAGTGTTTAAAATAGCTACTGCAGTACAAATTTAAAATACTAAAGAGTCGCCTCCCCGACCCCTCCTCCCCAGACTCAAAGTTCACGTTGGTTGCCAGGCTGAAACTGGAGCATCCAACAATGTTGCTAATGTGCATAACTACACAAATGTTGAAATGACATGAAATGCCCGTCCCTAGTAGCTGTGATAAATTAGCCTGAACGTAATGCTTACCTGTTCAGGACCAAATTAGCCAACTTGGCGTCATTTTGGGCTCTAAGCTTTCTCTATCTTTAAAATACATCTCCAATATGTACCAGGGGTTTATTACGTCTCCGGTCAACTGTTAGAAATATGTTTTTTAAGGTTGGGTATAATCTATCTCCGTTGATCCCGTTCATTTGTTTGCTGCTTTCATGGCTGTGCTAAGGTTACAGTTGTAGCGTGCTGGGTTTAAGTTTTTACAGGTATTTCTGGCAACCCGGCCTGGCTGCCAGACTGGGCAGTTGATAACAACACAGAAGCCAAAACACAAACAGATATTCCGTCATGGAACGGAAATTTCAAAACGAGAAAATATGGAATTAGCATTGTTGTCAGAAAAGATAGTATTTCAACTTAGCATGTTTCGTTAATATCTGATGACACATTGGGGTCATTTTTGGATTTATTAGAGTAAATATATTACATAAATTGGACCTTTACCTATTCTCTGACTTTCCACAATTACACACCTTTTCAGGATCATAGTCGGGCGCTGTTTTCTGAACAGCAACATTGGTGAGGTGCATATCTGAGGAATGGCACTAAGTAGAACTTAGGAACTTTAATGATGTATTCACACCTTCCACAGTGATGTGGATGAATGCGATGAAATTAGGAACAGTCTCTGAAATTGGGTCAAACTGGGCTATTTAAAACAGATTTTGCTTGCATATTTCATTAGACAAAGGCTCAACTTTTTAAGGGATGAACTCCAGAACCAGATCACATCAGCGTTTGACATTAGAATGAATGGAGCAAAACTGTAATGATAGTGAAAAAAAGGATACACTTGTCATCAATACTGCTAAGGGAGAAGCGGGTGCTTGAGAAGCGTCCAAAGCCATCTCGATACAGCCAGGCCTTCAAAGGAACATACTGAAACAAACATGCACAAACATTAATTCACTCACACAGAAAAACTGATATAACTTTATATAAAAACAATGTGATTCACAAGGTTCAGTACATACTGATGTGACCAGCACATAGACCCTCAGATCAAATTTTCTGCCTGTGGCGACAAAAAGCATAAAAAAATTAAGATGGGATATAAATCTAATTCTATTTGCTCACTAATCCTCCAGTCCATTCCATTTTTAGTTTTTGGCACATTTGATAGTTTTTAAATGAAATGAGATTTACAGTAAAGTACAGTTAAAGTATTTTTTATTCAGTTTATTATTATTACCATTAATAAGATAGGGGTTCTCTATATAACGTTGTGCCACATAGCTTTCCACTTGAGCTGCATCCTTCTGTTCCTCTGAGCGAATGCCGTCCTGAGTTAACACAATAATACCAATTTGAATATATGGGTGTATGTAGAATGTCTGTTTTTAGTTATTTAATATACACCAAATTCCTTGATGAAATATATACACATTACCTTCTTCCAATCCATGATGTCTTTCAGTTTCCTGAACAGGAAAATGCCTTTTCCTTGAGATTTTGCTACCTAAATAAACATACCAGTTCATTATCATTACTTAAGAGCAATTTGCTGCTTATTTTATTTTAGTTTCCGAGGTAATGCAAATACTGAATAAAAGATAATTGGATTGCACTGAATTATCTATTTTCTACTTAAACTAACCGGCTTCATTATCCAGGTGCTACCAGGGCTTCTTTTGAATTCCTCTACAAAGAGATGATATTCGCTGGGCAGTGCAAAAGTGCAGGGGAAAAAATCACATTTCATTGCCTCCAGGCGGCCAACATCCCTTTCCAGATTTTTCCGATATCTCTTGAGATTTTTCACCATGAGATTTTTGCGAGTCAGCTGTAATATCAAGCATGAAAAAAACAGAAAAAGACTACATGACTACATGTTGATGATAAGAATGATATTTTATATATAATTATTAAATTAGATTATAAAATTCTTAAAGCATGTTGGACTGATGCTGCCTTACCTCATAATGGTTGCGAAAGTGGTTTATCCTTACATGTTCTTCCATGTACGAATGATCAAAATTTTCCCTGAGCCAGCCCACATCACACCAGTTGAAGTCCCACTCTCCTTCACTGTGATAAAAAATAAAAAAAAATAACAGATTCAAGCTATGACAGATAAAGTGATATGATGATGCACAGACAACACTACTCACTCTTTGACTTCTACCCAACCTGGTCTATGGCGCAGGACATCCTGTATGGTGTTGAGTGGGCCACATTTGTAACGCACACAACTTCTTCCCTCCCTAAAGGGACATTGTAACATAGTCACTGTGTTCAGTATGTAAATTAATTTGTTGTCAATCTACAAAAAAGGGTTGCACAACAAAATGCAATGTGAATAACCAACTTCATTAACCAACTTAAGAGCAAAACTCACCGCTCCTCACTTTTGCTACAGTCATATGAAACTTTGTATCCAGATGTCTGCAAAGTGGGGGAAATCAAATCAATATTTAGCCTAATTCCCCATGGTGTTGATTACAAAGTTTTATTTTACACACACTTTACAGCTGCAGACTAGACATCATTTAGCAACTGTGGTATGCTAACTACTAGCTAGCTATAACCCACTTCAGCAGTAACACTAGCTAGCTAGTTGCAACTTTGCTAACGCAAGTCAATCGAACAAGCCATCTTAACCTATCACATCATGAGTAAAAAAAGCCTACAAGACAACACAATGCACACATAGTGCTCTGTCTCTTTACCTTATGCTTTGACATGGAGGCGAACGATATGAAGTATTAGAAAACTAAGTTAGTTAACTAGCTTTATATTAAAAACATGCGTAATAAGTAGCTAACATAGCTGACAAAGGTAGCCTGTCCGAGCAGTGTTTGACAGTTGTTGTCATGGTAACCACATCGTGCTTTTTTTCTTTTTTTTTAACCACATTGTGGTTGGCAAGCACACTATGTGGTTACCATGACAACATTCATGGTAGATGCTCCGTCCTGTAGCCTCCACATTAAAGCCCAAAATGAAACCCCCTTAAAATGAAGCTCGTTAAAAAAACTAAAAATAACATTTCAAGAGCAGAAGTCAAGTTTGCAGTCATGATTATTGTATTGTTTTTATTTTTCAAAACAGTTATGATTTCATTTGAATGTGTTTTTTACACATTCATATGAATTACAAGTCATGTTATCTAATATAATGTAGCCTATTATTATTCAGTCCAACAGAGTTATCATAGTTTTAGATAGAGCAGTTAGTCTTAATCCATCAGACATTATTAGCCTACCAGAAGTTTGAGTTTACAGCATCAATTGTAGCCTAAAGATATTGCCTTATATATTACATCTTAAAACACTGAAAAAACGAAACACCTATCATCAGCCCTAAACTTTACCATAAAATCACCACTTAGTGGCGCCAAAGCGTCATCTAACTGAGTAAAACATTGTAGTAAAATTTTCCAAACTTCTTTTAATTTTACAAATGCATAGACCAAGTTGACTCCCAACTCCTTGTCTAACTAGGTGTTTTATCTTATGTGAATGCTTTATTCCCTCTGATAGAACATACAGACACATGCCATATAACATATAGACATAACCAAAAGTATCAAATGGTAAATGTCAAATCAACACAAATAGTATGTTGTTTACAAAGTTGTCCCTTTAACTATTTTATTTTGTTTTATTTTTTTAAATAATTATAACAAAATGTGATCCACCAATAAAAGAATATAAAGAGAGAACATCAACATTGTTGGATTCATGTTGAAAACATTTAACTTTTCTATATGAGATATTGCTTAAGATAACAAAACATGGCCAAAGGACAAGTGGCCCAGTGACTGCACCCATGATTTACCATGATAGGAATGTTGGAATGTTGAAAGAAAATGTGGAGAGAGCTGGATCATACCTAACTTTTGACCTCCAGATGTTAAGAAAGACCCTCTATGGCACATTGAGAAAACACACTGCTCTGCATGTTCACCCCTTCCCAAATTCATTGTATGGTCAAGTTGTATTTGTTTCTTATTGCCAGGAGTCATGTGTCTATCTTATTTCAGGATGCATTACTTTGCCTTGAAAAAAATAAGGTGGTACATGTCTCATTGAATCTGGTGGGTTGTTGGTACAGGGTATTGGATTCTTCCCCATTTCTGAATGCTACCGCGTAATTATAACTTAATTTGCAGTTCATAAAAAAAACATTTAGTTGTATTGCTTTAAACCCATTGATGTCAATTCTGTAAAAGGATCTTACACCTGAGTCAGATTTCTCTGCAAAACTAAATAAATGGGTAGATTACCGTCTCCTATGTAGATGCTGTGCCTTTTTTCTTTCTCAGCCACCCAACACTAATCAAACAATCAAACATACTTTAGTCTCTGACATAAATAATCAGAACAGACAAGTGTCAAGTGCTTTAAATTGAATTTTGATGTATGGTTTGGCTAGCTACCTAAGTGTCCACATTAGTAAAGAACATAGGCGAAGCCTCTCAGCTGTGTGTAATAGAATTGCTCTTAGCTGAGCCAAAACCCAGTCTCAAAACTTTCAAACCATGCAGGTTGTCTACTTTTTTGTCTCATTCCACGTGAATACAGCTGTTACAAAACATAACATATTGTTAGAAGGACTGAAGTTCTGTCATAGGAACTTTGGTATTATTACTAACAATAGCAAAGATGAAGAACAGAAAACCTAGTAAAATATGGCAGTGCTAATATATTACACATCCAAAACAGCTGGCTATCTATGACGCCATCATAGATAGTTTCTTTCAAACTTCCTCAACATTATCTCTTTGGCTGAGCCTAATACCCTCAGTCAAGAAAAGCGTAGCCTGGCATCTTTCCTTTGATTGGGTTTTTTTTGCAGAGGAGATGTACATGTGTGTGTTCATTTAGTCTTCAAAAAAATGTCAATAAATATTTCCATCTCCTCCAGATCCGCTATACATGTCATAGAAAATGATGGCTCGTTGGAATTAACAAGAATGTGATTGTATATCAAAATATCTAACTTCGGGGCACACTTGATGTTTTTAGACACAATATAGCATCTGGAAATTCTTGTAGCTTCCAATGCCAGCAGTTTCCGTCAACATCACTACCACAGCATTACAAATTTCATCTTGAGCCTGATTTCCTGCATTTGTGTCAATGCAGTGTTTTTGGTTTGGCATCCCTTTAGATAATTTACATCAGTAGTAGCTCTACCCATTATGCTTATAATTTTTTGGCTAACCACATGTGTTTTTGTCCTAATGCAACAGGAAAAAAACAACTCCACGATCACCAGTATCTTGGAATGGAAATTGTTTTTGAGGATCAACCCATGGGTTGGTTCCTTTCAAACATGTAGCCTGTTTTTTTTATGGATCTAAAATTAAATTCCAACTTTATTGTCCAATTAAGATTGCCATTTTAAATCTAGATTTTTATTTGGAAGGACCTAATAGACTGGCTGTGTTTTGATAATATTTCAATACCCCCACTCATTGTGAAGCATCCCACAATAAGTGATAATCATTATTTCTGGTAAACCATTTCACCTCAACATTGATTACAAGTAGGAAATCTGTGGTATCCAGGAGCATCAGCTGTTACTGACAAGGAAGGCATCGTGCTGACTTTAGAGTTAGAAAATCCTCACCTTGGATTAACTTTGGTGGTTTGGTGAAAGGTTCAGCTCGACCATAAATGTTTTCTGCAGTCTACCCTCTTCAACCCCAATCCACATTCAGAGGAAACACGTCTGCTATCTGACAGCTTAAGGTCAAGGACGCAAAGATAATATAAATATAATATATAACAATAAAATAGACAAGAACCATTTGTCTATTCTGTTAATTTTTTTGTTTTATCTCTACAGTGTCAAACTGGAAGTGAGGTTTTACCATAATGCACAAGTCCAATCCACTATCCAAGCTGGAATACACATATTAGCAAAAGAATGTGAAGTGAAGTTTTTAACATTATTTTACCTTGACCTTAATTTAAATAACTCATCTTGAATTCTTGTGATCTAAAAAAGTATCACCAAATGAATGGGCACCCTAGTCTGGCTATCACCCGACCAAGCCAAGCTCAACAGATTTGGGACTGAGCATTGGTCTGGGGAGTCGTCTCTGTATTTTCTCTGCACGAGAGGCGTGAGCAACATGCATAGTTCAAATGACTCTCTACGCAATATGATAGTCCTTCAACCAATCACATCAACCAAACCAACCAATCCTTCAACCAAATGATCCCGGTGACATAGAAGCAACAGTGGCATCAACGGGTTGCTGCGCTTTGGTGGCGTCGGTGGCCGCTATGTTGAATGTAAACAAGAAGCTGTTTGCTTGCTTCCCTATTGTCATTGTGATAAACTGTGTTAAAATAGCACGCCAGGTAGATAAACCAGTTTGTTATTGGTTCCTGCAAAACTGTGAACTGAAGCACGAGAATCAAACGTGCGGATTCCTCAGAAGTCAAATCTGACTTCAAATCTCTACATGTGAAAGTAAGCATTATGGTATGCACTAATGTATGTTAGAAAATTCATGCTTTCCTCATTAAATGCACAATTATTGTGGTTAACCGCTCTACTATAACTGTTAAAGGACAAAAAACGACAACATTGTTCCACTGGTCGTGACTGTTTTCCCAAGATGGCGCCTGCCTTTATACTGAACGGTACTGTCTTTATAAATTGTCTATTTAATGAACTGTCTGTACACTTAAATAGTTCTCAATGCTTCCGTTTACATGAAGGGACCCTCATTATGCTGCTGTGGAAATGTGGTGCTATTTTGAGCCTTGATAGTGGTAGAGAAATAGCGATTTCTTTTTACTTTTGCGTTCCCCGACGACCAGCGTTATAAGCTAATTAAGGGTTTGTGCTAAAACTGGTCACATTCGATTAGCATGAAAACCTATCCCACAGAACAGAAGGTCTCTATCATAAAGGGGCTGTTCTCAAAATACTGGGTGGAACAAACAGTAGGCTGGGATTGTTTCTATCCGGCTCTCACAGACTTGTTTTTTCAAGCTCGGAATACAACACACACAGAGGGAATGTGACTTCATTCTCTGCTCAGAACACCATCACTCCACTATACCTTTACATAGCAAACATTTACTTGCTACTACATTAATGTTCTGAATGGCAAGTAGGCTACAGCCCTTTTAACAACTAATAATATTTCACGAATACTGCTGGACTAGATTGTAATTGCAACTAACAAAAAAATTAACGTTCAGGTATCAGTGGCCCTGCGTCACATTTTAAATCCACTTCCTTTCTGACCATGGTTTTCTCCTTCCCTTATCATATCTCAAGAATTGTACATCACAGTTCCTCATGTTCAGTTGAACAGGCATGCCAGTTGTTAATTGTTTCTATGCTCCTACCTCAGCAACTCCATGGCACTCCTGGGATAAGGACTGCAAATCCCCCAGGCTTTGCACACCCAAAATGTTTTCTAATAAAACCTATGAGGAGGCCAAGAAAAACAGGATGGAGTGGTCGCTGAAATCCTCCTGAAATGTATTACATTTCACATGTCTCCCAAACAATTGGCAACATTATTCTAGAAGGCGCAGACCTCCCCAGTTGCCTCTGCGCCAGCTCTGCATATTTTTGCTGAATTAGGCCCTCTTCAGGATCGGGAAATCAACATGCCGACTCTGCTAATTTCCTGCTAACTTCCTGTTGACTCTGCTAGAATGGGCTAACTGGCAACCTGGCCGGTCAAGATTTCAAATATAAACATCATAGAAAATACTGGGGAAAAGGTGGAAAAGATTAGCTCAGGCTAGCAAGACCATCTCTGCAGCCATCTCATGACTACGAGTCACTCATCCGGATAGGTAAATCAACTCACCAGTCTCCTGCTGGATCTGCTAGCCTGGTTGGTCATGGTTTTCAAATGTAAACACCAGAGAAAACCTAGAGGAAGTGAAGGTGAAGGTGAAGATGGCTATCAGCTATGACCTATGATCTTGACTACATGGACAAGCAAGACGTTGCGTTCATCTCCATCTCTTCATCAGAGGGCGCACCGAGGCAAGAGAAATTCAACAGCGTCTGTGAGTTCTCTGCTGGGCGTCCTCTAGCCAGTGTGCAGGCGTTGGATGGTAAGTGGCCCCCATGCCTTTGATGGTTTCCAGCGGGATGTCTTGAGCTGTGGTGTCCTTTCACCAAGACTTGGCTGGATTATGGAGTGCTGATGCCATTCAACTAAGTGACTCTTTTTCTATATGCCGATGTGACGGCCGCATTCTGAATCATGTACACCTTTAAGGAGCTGAAGGGATAACATTTCACGGGAATTGTACCTTGTACAATTTTATGTAAGAAATACAAAATAATTGATTAATTAATTAATTAATTAATTAATTAATTTAATTAATTGATTGATTGATTGATTGATTGATTGATTGATTGATTAAATAAGACGAGAACCCACCATGATGAGTTTTCCACTGCTGCCCTATAATCAACATTTCACAAGCTCATGTTGGCATGCAGAAACTGGATATGCTGGCATATGATGTGAAACCATATGTCTGACTTCTAAACAGGGAGAAAAACAGGAAAGGGAAAAGGAGGGTTCTGTAGAATTAATCATTACTGGGAATTCCTATAAGTTTGTTGGGAAAACTTGGTAGGTCCAGAAAGGATTTTTATACTGGTATTGCTATTTGAACACAAGAGTAAACAATTGAAGTGTTTTAATGTGGTGTAAAATGCAATGAGAATAAAGTGAGAGAGATCTAATGAAATAAGGCCTGCTATTAGGTTTCATACCTCAATTCATTTGTATTGCCTTGATCAGCTACGCCAAACCAATGTATCCATGGAGATTTTGTACCATACATTTATATTCTTGACTACGTTTACTGTAAGCAACCATCCATGATCATGAATCTTATGATCACAATGCAACATGAGATTCACCAGTCCTTCACAGACATAAAAACACCCAGAATGATACCTTGAAAGCATGCATGCATCATTTGACCGCTAAACCACATGCAGTCAGCTTTCTGATAGCGTTCTGTCTCCACAACTCTGGTCAGGAGAAGGAAAACAGAATATGGTCTTCATTTATGTGGAATTTTCTCTTTTTCACAGCTTGGGGAATGTGCCAGAGAATTGGGGTATGGCACAAAACCATAGCCTTGGGGAATTTGGGAAGAAACCAGAGGGCAATCATGAGTCAGACAGATTTAGGTTGGATTCCTAAGTAGCAAAGTACAAATCCAGGATTGCTAGTGTGTATAAGCCAGTGAGTGAGAAAGTTAACAGTATTGTAGATCATTATGCCAAAGCGTCTAAATAAAATCCCCAATCATCCCATTACGGTCGTGTTCAAAATAATAGCAGTCCAACATCACAAACTTCATAAATCATTTTTTTTGGTAGAAGTGATATTTCAACATGGCAAATAATTTACTAGTAAGTGAGGAGTCATAGAAAACCAACAGACCCAACAGTCATGACATGCATGCTGCTCATTCTGTGTAATTGAATATGTAATTGAACGGGGCATGTTCAAAATAATAGCAGTGTTGTATTCAATTAGTGAGGTGATTGATTCTGTGAAGAAACAGGTGTCAATTATGGCCCATATTTAAGGAAGGAAGGAAGCAAACGTTGTGCATGCTGGTTATAGTACATTTTCACACTGAAATACTGAAAAGTTGACTGGAGAGGGGAAAACATATAAAGAAGTGCAGAAAATTATAGGCCACACAGCCAAAATGATTTCAAATACCTTGAAATGGCATCAAAGCCTGAACAACGTGGGAAAATACAGTCAACTACCATTTGAATGGATCGAAGAAAAGCCAAAATGGCAATGGCTCAACCAATGATCAGCTCCAGAAAAATCAAAGAAGACTTAAAATCACTGAGTACTGTTACGATCAGCAAAAGGCTATGTGAAGCAAAGCTATTAGCTAGAAGCCCCCGCAAAGTCCCATTGCTGAAAAGATTTTGCCAAAGGACACATGGACTGGCCAAAGGAGAAATTGCTTATGCTTATGCTGATATTGCCTTATGCTGAAGAATAAATGCCTTTGAAATGGGTCTTTCAACAAGACAATGACCCAAAACACACCAGTAAGTGAGCATAGTCTTGGTTCCAGATGAACAAGATTGATGTTACGGAGTGGCCATCCCAATCCCCGGACCTCAATCCCATAGAACACTTGTGGGGAGACATCAAAAATGCTGTTTCTGAGGCAAAACAGAGTAATGCAGAGGAATTGTGGAATGTATTTCAATCATCCTGGACAGGAATACCTGTTCACAGGTGCCAGAAGTTGGTTGACTCCA
>NC_045739.1:13481574-13481645 GCF_008692095.1 Etheostoma spectabile | reverse complement strand
ATGTGAAGCAGTTCTCAGAAATAATGGTTGTGCAACTAAACATTAGCAAACCCTTGAGACATTTATCAGTT
>NC_045739.1:13480181-13481564 GCF_008692095.1 Etheostoma spectabile | reverse complement strand
ATGTTTGAGTTTGTAAAGAAAAATGCTCAATGAAGCAATGAACAGCTCAATGTTCCTTTTTCTTCACTTTCTGTAAAGGTGTACCACAAAATTGATCAATTTTGGTCATGTTTTGATTTGGATGTGCAGTGTTCCCAATGCATTATTATATTATGGAATTGAAAGTTATTCTAAGGATGTTGAGTATTATTCACTTTTTTAAACACACTGCTATTATTCTGAAGACATTATACCTCAAGCTCAGCAGGTAAGACTTGATCTTTTATTTAAAATTCTTTTTCCAATTAGTTCACCTTTAGATAATTATTTCCACATGTAATGGAGAAAAATGAAAGTTGAATCTTACAGATTTTCTCTGTGACCCCCTGTTCCAGGCCGTCAGGTGTTTGATAGTAATGGTCGACCCCAGGAGGCAACATAAAATGAAATGAAAGGAAATTATAGTTGGGGGCTTAGTAAGATAAGTTTGTTTTCGTAAAAGTGATCTGACAGGCGTACACCCTCATAGAAAAGTTTTTTCTATGCATACAAAATGTCCCCTTCAAATTCCCAAAGGTGTTCCCATTTATGTTATCGAGCCAAAGTGAGTGATAGTACAAACTTTGAATTTAAACAGTTTCTTCACAATGTCTGAGTTGAAAACCCATCTTGTCACATTGTTGTCACCTGTTGATTTTATTTGCATTTTGTGTTTGCTAAGAGGCACAAAGGCTCTCTTTAAAATATCCCCCCACCACTGCCATTTTAACTAACTGGGAGCTATGGTCATTAGCTGCAGTAACTCCAGTTTGCTAGCACCGATTTTTGTCGTTTTTTTCCATATCGACAGTACTCATAGATAACTAGCGATTAAGATTCAGGTAAAAACAGCCGGAGTTCTCCTTTTAAATCTGGTCTTCAGTAAGAGAAACACATGCTTCCATTGTTAGTTTTTGGTCCGCATGTTTAGAATCATTGTTGGGCAGCATGACCTCCTCTTCCTCCACCATGTCTGACAGATGAGGTGGAGTGCCTTGGTTATAAACTTCTTTTCAACTCCTGTCTTTCCAATTTGAAACAGATTGATCTATGCCTCATGTGTCCATAACAGTTAGTTTTAAAACACTGCAGATACAGAGTGCAACCTGGTCTTTGTATTTTCTACTTCTTGTGAACCTTGGTGTCATTGGCATATCTCCGCCTACATCCCACAATGGAAAGCTGTACTAGCATTGACATTTATTTAGTCAAAAGTTGTTAAAACACAACAACAGAATCCAAAAGCAAAAGACCCAGGGTTCACTGCAGACCTTTGTGAGTGATGAAGAGAAACGCACACTTTAGCAGTCAATCACATTATTACATTCAGGGTTTCTAAGAGAGAGAGAGAGAGAGAGAGAGAGA
>NC_045739.1:13468455-13480171 GCF_008692095.1 Etheostoma spectabile | reverse complement strand
CACTCCATTGAGTCTGTGCCCATATCTGGCCTGCCGCCCAAATGCCTCAAAATGCAGATGTATTGCAGAGACTCCAGCTACACACATGCAGACTATGATTTCTGTCATCATTAGTCATGGAGAAAACTAGACCATCACACTGAAATGATTTGTCTGACCTTGATCAATAAAAAGACTGACTTAAAATTCAATATATTTATGTAAACTTTAACACATGACACAGCCCATAGCCAGTGGTGTAGTGCTGTGGGAGCGCATCGGACGGCTCTACGGTATTTTTTTTTCTCAAAGTCAGAAAATAGAATATTGTCTGTTTGCATAAACCAATTTCATATAATGTTACATTTTTAAGGTCTTTTGGATCCAATCATCAATAAAGTGTATGTCATGCATCATGAGCATTGACTGTCTGTCTTTGATGCACGAAAGACAATACAAACAGAGGGAATGGTCAAGTTGTTATGTTGACATTTAAGGTGTTTTGACTGATTCATTACGGCAACTCATGCCCTGAGTAACATGCAAGAAAACATTCCACCTTAAAAGTTGTCGGTAGCAGGAGCGGTAGCTTTTGAGCGGCACAGTGTTTTTTTTTTTATCAGTCTGACGTTGTATCTATTGTCTGTTAAAGATTAAAAGATGAAAAAAAAATTAAATAGTCATGTACAGTCTGTTCCAAGTGTATGACTATTTACCCCACACAACCCCGCTTCCCCACAGTCTTCTTCTTCTCAGCACCATGACAGCTCCCAGATCCATCACCCTCATCAGCTTCCCCTGTGGCCTCATATGTCACCACCTCCTCCTCCAAACAAACGCTCTTGCTGCCTATTCACATACTACTTCTCATCATCCAACTGCATCCCTTCACTATGGTCAAAAAGTATTGTGTCATCACGTCAACCCAGCAATTCACAACATGCCAATTTGCTCAACCTCTGTCCCCTTCCCCAGTCCCCTCAACTAATCCCTAAATGTCATCTGAAAATAACCTTGCTCAAAACTCAATCGCTAAGTATCAAAACTCTCACCCTGAATGACAACAAACTGGACTTCCTCTGCATCACCAAAACCTGGCACAAACCCCTGGACTATTTCTCACTCAACCAGATCGCACCAACAGGATTCACCCACACAGACAAACCACCCACTAAGGGACGGCGAGGTGGCGTTTCCATTGTTCACAGAAAGGACATTAAGATAACCACCATCTCCATCCCAGCCGCCCTGTCTTTTGAACATTTCACCCTTAAACTCTCTGGGCCCAGTCCTCTTGTCCCTTCCATTATCTACCGGCCCCCAAGCCAAATCCCACATTTTCAAATTTTTCGCATTTTCTCACCCAGCTCTGTGCTACATCACCCTTTGTCCTCATTCTTGGAGAGTTTAACTTCCACATCAACATCACCTGTAAATCTGCCACTGAATTTCTGGAACTATCCTCACATCCTTGATCTGGTCTGCTCCGCTGGTGTCACAGTAATCTCTCCAGATTACTCCAGCATCAACCTCCATATCTCAGACCCTCTTGCAATCATCACAAACATCAACATCCCCATTCCTATCCCATAACACAAGTGCAAAATCTCATTCAGTCAATCTGTACTCTCAGCTTCTCTCTCCAATTCAATATCTGCCTCCCTCCTCAGTGTCCGATGATCCAACTCACCTTATGGACTACTACAACAACACTCTGTTCTCCTGTCTCAACCTACTGGTTCCCATTATTACTAAAACTGTCTCCTTCTCACACTCAGCCCCTGGTACACTCCTTAACTTCACCAAATGAAGTCCCGCAAATGTCAGCAGGAAAGACAATAACACTGGTTTAACAGTTCACCTCCACGCATACGCAGTCTACTTTTACCAATACAAAAACACCCTAAACACTGTTCGGTCCTACTACCACTCACAGCTCATGCACTCCGGCTGCAACAACCCCAAGACTCTCTTCTTTACAACAAACAAACTTCTTAACCACCTGACAACATTTCTAAAACTCTTTTCTCTCATTTTTTCAATACACCATTTACAACAACTTGACCACTTCAACCTTAGTGCTCCCCCTACCCTTTCAGTCACTCTCTTATTTCTCTCTACTGTCCCCCGTGGAGTTTTCACATTTCACCAGAGGTATGAAGAGCTCCACCTGCAGCCTTGATTCCCATCCCCTCAGCTTTCATTAAGACCTGTCTCCCCTCCATCGCCCCGCTCATCACTACAATCATCAATTCTTCTCTCAGTTCTAGATCAGTCCCACTCAAGCTTACATCAATCAATCCCTTCCTCTAGAAACCTGGTCTAAACCATGTCGAACTTCCGACCTATATCCAACCTCCGCTTGTTGCTTGTCAAATTAAAACCCAACTCTCCTCTTATAACCTGTTTGAACTATTTCAATCTGGATTCCACTCACAACACAGCACTGAATTAGTCCTTCTCAAAGTCACCAATGACCTCCTCTTCTCCTCTGACTCTGACCACCTCATGCTCAACATCACTGCAGCCTTTGACACCATCAACAACTTCATCCGGCTGGAAACCTACTGCAACAATAGTAGCACCGCACTTTCCTGGTTCCTCACCAACAGACAACATTTCATACAAATCACCTCCTCCGTTTTTTCTATTTCACAAGGCGTCTCCCAAGGTTCGGTGCTTGGTCCTGTCCTTTTCATCATTCACATCCTGCCAATTGGAAATATCATACACAAACATATACAAAAACTTCCGTTGCTACGCTGATGATGTCCAGAGCCACATTTCAATCAAATCCATCACCACAGCTACATCCTCCAACCTGTCCAACTACCTTACCAATATTCGAACCCGGATGCAAACCAATTTCCTACAACTCAGCTACAATAAATCAGCCCGAAATCCCTCACAAAGAATACCCATAACTTAGGTCTCACTTCAAAAAAAACATACTATCTCCATCCCCACACATCTAAAACCTGGGAGTCATCTTCAACAGCAACCTCACTTTTGAAAACGACATTAATCAAATAACCAGAACTGCCTTCTTTCACCTCAAAACATTGCCCGTCTCTCTGCTGCCAAAACTTTGATTCATGCCTTCACCACTTTCAGAATTGACTATTGCAACAGCATACTCTATGGTTCACCTGCAAAAGCCTTACATAAGCTTCAATAAATCCCAAACTCTGCTGCCCGTCTCTTCACCCACACCCGTTCCCGTGATCACATCACTACCGTCCTTTAGAAGATCCACTGGCTCCCTGTTTCCCAACACATCCAGTTTAAAGTCCTCCTCCTCACCCACAAACCCCTCCATAATCAGGCTCCTTCCTACCTTCCTACCTGCCCCACCGCTACAATCCCCTCACCCTGTTGATTTGAATAGGAATGGCCTTTCTATCCATTTTATTTCTTATCTAGGCTATGGAACAAGGTTACATAACCTTAGAAACAAGCCTCAACGTCACCGTGCACGTGAAGCGCTTTGGTGCTAAAACAAACACCCCCTGCCTCCTAAAACAGACTGATACTGCAGATGAACTGTGCAGGGAAAACAATGTCACTGTTTCGCAGCAGCAGCATTTGTTAAAATCAAGTGGATTAACAACTCCAAAACAGTATCTCCTGCCTAAAGTCATTTAGGCCTGGAAACTGTTGCATGGATTGGTCCTAAGACTTGATACGAGCGTTCACGTTTTAAAAATGTTCTCAAAACATTTCTTCTGATCCATAAGCACTGACCTTTCACTCTTTTACGGGGCATGTTAAGCAAACATCTTAGTTATTGAAGTGGCACCTAATCATCTTTGCCTTAGTGCAGGCTGTGATTATTCCCAGACGGACTCTTATATAACAGAGGTGTATTTGTATTGGGGTCTAAGACTGCGGTAATGTTGGTTTAATGTTTGACAGTCGTCGGTTTTTGTGGATGTTACGTTCAATATCTAGCTTGTCAAAGACTCAATTTTCCCCAGTTTCAGGGTACGTTGGAGAGCAAATTAAGACAGACGTTTCACAGTTGTATTTAACTCAAAATCACCAAAAATAATGATGCAGTTCAGAGCACAAACAACTGAATGTCTGTCTAACACGCCAGCCACAATAGACAAACTTAGGGGCCGTCTTAAAATTGCAACACCAACTTTGTTGCGTTGATTTCCTTTTGTAACTTTCCGTGCGTTCATGGACATCTAAAAAACATTTTTCCCAGTGAAAGATTTAGATTTTGCTAACCGAGTTCCCGAGGCTGTTAAATTGAGGTTTACTTGGCCGATTCCAGTTCTACCTAAGATTGATTGTTAATGATGCATTGCATACTTGCATGGCTGAATGGGCTGTTTCACAAAGTAAGAGCTTTGTAACTTTTGGGATGAAGTCTGAGACATATTAGAGGTGATTTGATATCCGTATCTTCAGAAATGACAACCTATAAATCTGCCTTTGTTACAAAACAGAGCCCTGATATTAATAAGTAATTTGTAATGTTTTTTTTTTTAATCACAAACTTAAAGCTGTGAGAGGTTGTCTGAGAAATGTTAGAACCTATTGAGGTGATAACTTCTAAATGTGCATTTTTTTTACACAATAGGTCACTGAAGATGATGCAGAATTTGTTAAAGACAAACTAAAAGCTAAAGGCTGTAAAAGTTCTAAGGAGATGTCTGAGACATAGTACAGGTGGTTTGATGTCAATGTATTCCGAAATGAGAAACCTGTTAAAATGATAACCTTCAAATATACATTTTATAGACAACAGGTAACTGATGAGGATGCTAAGGGATTTGCCAAAGACTTTTTCACAAACTAACAGCTGTGAAAGTTGTAAAAGGATGTCCGAGACATATTACAGGTGGTTTGATGTCAATATATTCAGAAATGAGAAACCTATTTAAATGATAACAGATCAGGGATATTGATACGGTATTTTCAAAGTATTGTTTTCACAAAGTAACAGCTGTGAAAGTTGTGAGAAGATGTCTGAGACATATTACAGGTGGTTTGATGTCAATATGTTCAGAAATGAGAAACGTGTGGAAAATACTATTTCTATTGGTATACCTTTATCTCCTAATTATCTTTTTATTTTTATTTTTAACTAATTCGCACGTGTGAAATGTTTAATGGCTCTCCCTCTCTGTAATGTAATGGATTTGAGATTTCTATGTTTAACAGAAAAAAACTATTAAATATTGAGATAGCTGGTAGCCTATTGCATTATAAGATTTGACAATGAGCTATTGAACGTAACATCTGTGAAAACCAACGAATGTCAAACATTAAACTAACTTCACCGCGGTAATTTACCGGTCTTTAATCCCATTTCCACACTGTGTCCACCATTATAGTGGCGTGCTGTTAAGTGTTGCTGAATAACCTCTTGTATTCTCTTAAAACAAGTCAAGTATAGGCCTAATTTTTTTGACATATTATGCATCAGCAGGAACTCAAGTGGCCAGTAGTTCTCTGCTCACGCTGTATAGCTGCATTTGGCGTAGTGGGTGGTCTCGCAATCGTGGGCGTGTACCCAAGCCTCTCCAAAAACCTTTTACCTTTGGTTTGGGCTTTTAGACGGAGAAGTGACTTGGAGGAGCATCGTTGCTCCCTTTTTGCTCCACAGATCCCCATCCCAAAGCACACTTTGTTGTGTGACTGGTGAGCAATTTGTTCTCTTACTGCAAATTGGATGTTCACAGGTTAACCTATGATTTATGCCATGAGGCGAATAGGCATGTAAAAGGAACCGCGCGACAAACATCCACCGATCAGTTATTTGACATCTGGACTGCATGAGATGAGCTGCACATGGACATCTAAACTGACGTTAATGGATTTTCACTCGGTGCTGGTGGGAGGTTAACTTGACAAGTGCGCTGCATCCTCATCGGGCTATGATTCATTTTGGGAATATCTGACATGGCAAGGATACTATCCATCCTCACCAAAATCATGCTTCTTAAAATCTTTGCGTTCATTCTCTTCAAAGGTAGGCCTACGTTTGGTGTCGGCAATAAGGTGCAACACACTTTTATGTTTTATTTCTCCAAGATGTATCCATGTTGGCCCATTCGTTCATGTATTAGCCTATTACTTATTTATAACATGTTTCTTGTACCAGGTGTCTTAACGTCCGACGACTCGGTCACATCCGAGGTCAACCCCGGGAGTCTTCCAGTCTCCAGCAGGGCGTCTGGCTCCGGGAGAGCCACGGATCCACTGTCTGAGGCAACGGAGGCTAAGTCCAGACCTAAACGCTGTACCTGTTATTCTTACAAGGATAAAGAATGCGTGTACTACTGCCACTTGGATATCATCTGGATCAACACTCCCGAGTAAGACTGCTTTTTTTTTTTTTTAACTAAACATGTAGCCTATAATTCCCCCATAATCCGCGCAGGCGTGATTGTGCAAGCTTTGTCAATGGTGTTTAAGACGGGTATTAAGAGTATTTAAAAAGAAGATTGACATGTGGTTGATTTGTGAAGTGTTGCAAGTAAAGCACGGTAAATTCTTCCCTGGGGCGACAGACGTAGTCATGGTTCAAGTACTGACAAGCCGCTGCCCAACAGAAACAAATTTCGCTCTGCGAGGTCACAGAAAGGCAGAGGTTATTATAACAACTTTATTTTGTCTGCAGTTACTTCTTTTTCACTTTCTCATCCTCTCAGTAAAACCCTTGAGCCATAATCTCAAGGGTTATTATGTCTGTATAATCGAATTACTGTTTAAGAGAAGCTTAATATCCATGCTGCTGTGTTTCAGGTTCAGGTTAAAAAATAATTGTTATTGTAAAAGAAGAAGAAATTGACTAAGAATAAGAAAAAGAGCAGAAGAAGAAGAAAGTCTGTACTTTTTTCGGCCAAACTGAATCAAATAATGGGCATTATATACAAGTGACAACTGTTTTTTTTTATCAAGATGGTCGTGGCACCATAATCCAAAGAATATTACTTTGAATAGAGGTGAATTAGTATTCACATTTAACATGACAAGCTCTATGTCTGCCATATGAAAGTTGTGAGGCTGAGTAGACAGAGATGAGAGATCAGTTGTGCACACCTAATCTACATAGGTTGGTGAGGTCATCGGTGTAAATTTGTTTCTAAATTTGATTATTTTGTCCAGCCTTTAGCTTTAGTCTGCCTTTTAACCGAAACCAAATTAATTCATAAAAAATGTGAACTTAAAATTTAGATGAATTGACGTTTCCTTTAGAGAGAAAGTCTGTGTTTATGCCACAGACTTTGGCCTGTGGCATAAACATCTTGCGCTGTCATGTATGGACAAACACCAAGGAAGGCAGCATGTTTAAGGTTGATAATTCTGTGGTTCTAATACCACCAACACAGTCATGTTTTGATTACCAAAAGCCAGTTCCCCGTCCTGGCCAGGTATGCCAACTGCCCATCATGGGTTATGTTGGCTCAGCAGGTGATATGGAACCATGAAAAGTGAACATTCCCATTTGGCATCACTACAGTGAGTAGCAGTTTTTAACATGTGCTTACACAAACCGTGTTCAACATGTGGCCTAGCACATTAGTATCACATTAGTAGTATACCATGAAATATAATTTTCACACCTTGTTTTATGTGTTTTGCCACCTTCTAACTGCAAATTAAAATTCTTGGCAAGACATTAGGAAAGAATTCCTTCTTCCTCTTTCTTATTGTGCCAACACTGCTTGTGCCAACTTTATTACTTCTTAGCAAGTTTGGACAAATTGACATAATCAAGGGTCAAAGACTGAGTGAAATATTGACAGAAACCACAACATTAATATAAATGTTGTAGGTGTGTTTTCAAATATGTGCTCACATTGTGGTGAGCACTGCATTCCTGAATGCTTTGGCTCTTTAAAGCTAAAATTGAATTAAGTCTTAGCATGGAAAGTAGAAGAGAGGGTATCACCTTTCTCCCATAGTAAAGCACCTCAAATGCTCCAGTGGAGCTACTCCTTATTGGCTCCCTAGACTGTGCTTTACCTTCCGAATGTCAGTTTGTGCATGCTCCTTCTTCTTTTTTGACCTCTCCCCAGCAGTACAATTATAATTAAAGTGATTTTACTCAACTTGCCATATTGCTTAAAAGACTGGTTTCAAGGAAAAAAGCTTTTCTTCTATCGTCCATCAGCTGATGTTAGCATTTCCAGACCCTATTGTGATACATGAAGACACTTCAGACTGAAGAGGAAGGACTCAGGTACTGCTTGAAGTTGCTTACCTGATTTCCCACCTGTCCAGACGAGCAGAGGCATGGGCCGCAGCAGAGTGAGGAAGGAATTCACCCCTTTGTGACTTGTTTGTCCACTCCACCTAGACTTTCACACAGATTTTCCAACATGTCACTCCGGTTAGAGAAACGACCTGGGCTCTGGTGAGCCTTTGTCAGGGCAAACGAAGAGTGGCTGACTGTGCAATGGACTTTTGCAAGCTGGTGGCAGAGAGCGGGTGGAATCAGGCTGCGCTACTGGATGCCTTCCCGTACGGCCTGTCCCGTGTGCTGAATGATCAGATGGCGGCATTGGATCTTTCAGGGGACCTCAACGGACTCATCGCCCTAGCCATCAAGATTGACAAGCGGCGCTTCAAACGTGAAAAAGAGAGGTTTGACTCCAAGGGTTCTCTGCTGGCTGATCAGAGAACGGTTGTCTCAAGTATGGGGCGCTCCTTGCCACCGCCATTTACACCAGACTTTGCTTCACTTCCAGTTCCCACGGGTGAGGAGCCATTGCAACTGGGTAGAACCCGTTTAACCCCTGATGACAGACAGAGGAGAATCCGGGAAGGAACTTGTATTTTCATGCTGCAGTTTCTGGCGTTCCCTCTCACGCCAAGTTCACTGTAACTCTGTCTTCCTCTGGGGTCTCCTGTACTCAGGCAGCGATGGTGGATTCTAGGGCTAAAGTTAGCCTCATGGACTTTTCCCTCGCCATTCAGGGCCACAGCGCTGGATGGCCAGATGCTCTGGCGGGTAACTCATCAGTCCACTCCGCTGACCCGTCACCTGGCTGCAGCCCAGCTGTCCTTTTACAAGGAGACAGCTCCTTGTAAAGGGACAGCTGGGCTGGGTTTCTGCCATGTTTTTTGTTTCTTTTTTTTCTTTTTTTTAAGTTCTCTGTTCTCCCTCGTGTTGTCTTATTTTACTTCCTGTTGTAGATTTTCCCACCGGTGTGATTACCTGTCCCTGCCCTAATGTGAAACCTGTCTCATTGTCCCCCTTGTCTTGTGTATTTGAGTTACCCTTGTCCCAGTGTGAGATTGTCTGCTTCTTTGTGTTCAGCCTTCAAGCGTTTGTCCCTGTTTTCCTGTATCCTTTTGTTTCTCTGGATTTTGACCATTGCCTGCTGTTTTTGGACACTGTTGCCTGTGAGTTTAGCTTGCTAATAAAACCATTGCATCTTACGTACATGAGTAATGTATCTGTGGGTCCATCCTTCTGTGTGTGTGACAAACATAGTGGAAGTGGCAGCAATTCAATCAGATACAGGCAGCAGGCAGTATGATATAAGCTGGCAAATATGCGGAAAAGCCATTTATGTATTTAATGCCAATGGATCTTTTCATTTTAAATGTCTTATGAAAACGGACTCGATGGATCAGGGCAGTGTCTTTGCCTTGGTTGACAGACCTTTCTCTTAGCCATAATATCTCACTGGGATACTGGGTTTTAAAACAGATTAACCTTAATCTTTGGCCTTTATAGCTTCTAAAGCAACAAACACCTTTTGTATTTTTTTTAATTTTACAAATTACATCTCAGATTGTCAGTAATAGATGTGGGGCAAAAGGACAAGATGCAAACCTGGCATTAAGCATTAACAGCGGTATCCAGTTGGGAAGATTATGATTAGAAAAGTATACAATCATAGACTCTCTGATTTTTGATATAATCTAAGTTATATTTCAAGTTATAATTCCCTTTCAGAGACTTTCTGGCTGCCTTTATTTTTTCAACACCAATACCCAATGGTCACTTAACAAAAAACTAGGGCTGGGCAACGTTTACAAGTTTTAATCACGATTAATCACATAATTTCACTGATTAATCATGATTAATTGCATTGTTATACGCAAAATGGAATAATGAATTCAAAAGTAGTGTATTTAGTGCAATTTTATTTTACATGTTCTGCCAAATGAACAGAAGTGCCATAACATTTGTTCTGCAAACACTTAACAGCATTTTGTTTATACAGTAGCAGTTAAATAAATAAATATTTAGTGTAAATCTCAACTTAGAGCAAATATAAAATGAAAGCTTATTGCCACTGCCAGGGCATTATCCTGTTTGTTATAAATAAAAATAAAAAAACTGCCCACAAAATCTTGAGCTACAATCATAACAGCAGAAAAAAAATTTATATTTCGAAACCAGTCTATGTTCAGTGCCAAATTTCCTTTGGAGAATCTCACTCAAAAAGAACCAGAAAACACTTTCAGTGCAGTTTGTAGATTTTTTTTTGAAGTTTTTGCTCCTCTGCACCAAGCCAGTTGCTAAGGCACACAAGATTATTTACATTTTCAAATGATAACGAAGCTCTCTTCTTCTGTACAATATGACCAGCAAGAGAAAACAACCTTTCACAGAGTACGGAGGTGTGGCTAAGTACTTCTGTGCACAGGAGACCAGCCTGCTGTGTGAGCCTGAATGTTTGGACCACCACTCTAATGGACAGGACTCTGCTCTGTATCGAGACACACTGCTCTCAATTGAGTCTTCTTTCTGTTCAGAGTCAGACTCAGATGATGCAACCAATAGGGTTAACTTTTTCTTTGGTGGCTCTGATGTTTTTTCTTCCACATATTATTTCTCTGCAATAACCATCTGTTCCTTAACTAAGTTGGGGACTAGGGCTCACATCTCACTCCTCTCAGGTCTGGGTACACACTTGAGGTCCTTGAATCTAGGGTCCAATGAAGTAGCAATTTTCAGATATGCAGTGTTGGCATTTTCCTTGCGTGTCTGCAGGTCTTTTCTGAATGTAGACTTGAACTTGGCCACATAGGCAGGGTCATCATCTGAGCTCTCCATCACCCGAGAGAGATGGCAAAAAGCAGGCAGAGCCACAGAGCAGGAGACATACTTTTCTCCTCCCAAAAGTTCAGTCAAATACCTGCAACAGAAAATCAACTCCACTTTTGTCAAAATAAATTGCATTTGCTTATCACAAAAAATATCCTCTACATATTTATGCTGCATTTTTACACACACATATTTAGTATTTATTTCTTATATGCACTCAGCCAGGATAGTGAGAAATATTATGTAAAACATACCTGCAAGGCTCCAGTAGTGTTTCCAACCTCTGCAGTTTGCCCATTTCAGCTGCTGTTGGCATGCCAATCTTGGTGTTTGTGATGTGGACATCCCTCAGTGGCTTTTTGTTTCTGCGGATGCTTTTTATGATGTCCAGAGTTGAATTCCATCAGGTTGGAACATCTTGCATAAGCGACTCCTTCATCTGTCCACGTTCTTCTGCTGTTGCTCTAACTCTGCAGCACTTGTTGGACTGTGTTTAAAGTGCCCCACAACTTTTTTGCACTTCGCAAGGACACTGTCAAACGCACTGTTAAGCAGAGATACTGTGACAGAACGCTGGAGACTGTGCGCCAAGCAGGGGACATGATCAAAAGGCATATGTCTCGCAGCAGCGATCATATTTCGTATTTATTCGTACAATCTGTGTTAACTGTGGTGACTTTTGACACATTCCACTGCTGTGCAACTTCAATA
>NC_045739.1:13467096-13468445 GCF_008692095.1 Etheostoma spectabile | reverse complement strand
GTGTCCCGCGCATGTTTCAGCATAAGGTCTCTCTGTTTTCATTCCAGTCAGTGCATGTGAATGCATCAATTCATCAATATAATGCACTGTAACTCCGAGATAATTATGGTTACCCAGAGAGTCCAGTAGTCCCCAGTAAGAGCAACAGCGGGTGCGTGTTGAAGAGTTGTCGCTTTTGCAGTCCTCTCCTTTTCATACAACTCGTGTATTCTTGTTCTGATGGTGCGTCTTGAGGGAATCTCATACCTGCCGTTATTTGTTGCGGTTCTCAGAATGTTTCTCAGACCGATGTCCTCCACAACATTAATGGGTCTGCAGTCTGTAGCTATCCACTTTGCTGTGGCATTTGTTAGCTTCTCTTACCTTTGTTTATCTATACTTGTCCCACACGCTGCATCCAACGTAGTCTGCCAAAGTCTCGCGCCACTGCTTTAGTTGAATGATTTGCTTGTATCTGCGTGTATTGGTGATACTTCAGACTGTAACTACTCCGGTGATAAGAAAATTCAGCTTTGCAGTATTTACAAATCACTTTGGTCCTGTCGGCTGCGCCGCTGGAAGAACTTTAAAATGAAAATGACCATATTAAAGTTCCGTACCCTTCTGCATGTTTGTTGGTTTATTTCTCCCATGGTTTGGGGTTTATCCGCCAATTCTCTTCTTTTCTGGTTCCTGTAAGCGCGGTAGCAGTCAGCAACAGACTTTTACAAAATAAAAGCCTGTGAGCAAAAGACTTTTACTATAATAAAAGAAATAATAAAAACTGCGTTAATGAGTGATAAAAAAAAAAATGTCGGCGTTAATTAATTAATTAGTTAACGCGATAATAACGCTTTAACTTGCCCAGCCCTACAAAAAACAAATGTTCAGTCAAAAACAAAAGGTAGATTCAGTGAAAACCTAAGTGTTTCTAGGCTATCGTTTAAGACTTGACATAGATCCATCAAATGGCTTTTTTACTTTTTTTTGAAAACCACATTGTAAGTCCATTTAAAAAGAAAACGTTCTGCACAGATTGTGACTAGAGATTGTCCAATACCAATTTTTGCTTCCCAATACTGATTCTGATACTTCCGATACAGAGTATTGATCCGATACCACTGTGTCATATATTTCATTGTAACAACAGTATACTACTATCCCTGTATGGATGTTATATGATGTGATGGGATTTGTTGTTGGTGTGATTCAGAGTTAAACTCTTTGTGAAACATGAACAATCACAAACAACGAAAACTGTAGAACTTTCTTTTATTATCTAGTTTGACGGTCAGTCATAACAGTAAAAGAACATAAATAAACTACTTTAATGTAGATATTCTTTAGGGCTTTATTATGTGGTATCGGAT
>NC_045739.1:13421827-13467086 GCF_008692095.1 Etheostoma spectabile | reverse complement strand
ACTCCAGTACTTCCCGATACCGATGCCAGCATTTTAAGTAATATCAGAGGCGGTACCGATAGTTGTATCGGTATCAAAACATTTCAAATTGTGACGCATGCATCACGTACTTGTTTTTCATCTAAATCTAAACAGATCTCTCACTCTATGGTGTGAAAAATGAGTATATTTGACTGCTGGCCTGAGGGCTACTAGAAGATATGTCTATGCTTGAGTACTCTCTAAAGTTAAGAATATTTATTATCTGTTGATTTTCTCTGTCCATAAGAATGTGGTTTATCTTACAATGTATTATTATTGAAAACAATGGCATCTGTTTGTTTTACCTGCTCAGACGCACTGTGCCCTATGGAATGTCGAGCTACAGAGGACCTCAGCGAATCAGACGTGCTGTCAGTGGACAAGCATATGAATGCGAGGGGGAAAAGACTCGGCGCTGCATTTGTGCCACACTTGACGCAGACCCTGAGTGCATTGATTTTTGCCTGTCATGGTAAGTGTGACATTCATTGGATCCTTCTTATTCCTATTATGTATATTTACATCACCACATCCAGCTTATTATAATTGAAGAGTGAAATGAATTAACCACAATAAACAAGTTTTCTAATAAGAAACAAATCACAGGGTTAGCCCTTTAGTTTTGAAATTCTAATGTGAAATGTTCTCTTTAAAGTCCCCTGCAGACAGTGCCAATCAGGAGTCTCCATAGAATCCCTGGTCCTGGATGACGGTTTGGAATGGACCCTTCCATACTCTTCGCCCGTTCCATTCTTCATTCTACGTTCTTACTTCCACAGGCACACTCACATTAAAGGGGAAAAAAACTTTGGAGTTTGACACAGACATTCCTCAGAATTGAAACTATTGGAGCAAGTTCCATCAAGCCGAGTGATTTCAAGAACTCTTCAGCAAATTCAATACAGATACCTGGGGGCTATCTCCTTTTTGTGTACTCCTGAGAGCAGCATGAGGGTTACTTCCACCATGATATACCTGTTATAGCTATTGTCCTTGCTTCTGTCAAGCTTGATTAGACAAACCCTTTGTATTCACACCTGGTTATGTTGAGGACTACACTTGACTCTCTCTTTTAAAAGAATGAGATAAGCTTTTATCAACCTATAAGGGACAACAAAGACATTTCTATGACAATCTTGGTAATCAAAAGCGCCATAAACAGCTATGTAAAATAGGAGCAAGGCATGCTATTGTGATATCTTGCCTTTAAAAAGATCAAATTAGGAAAAAAAGGGGAAAGCTTTTGGCAACCAGTGTCATCGGGCATATTATTGAGCTTTGGTTTATGGGACTATTTACAGTCGGTCTGGAAGGCATTAACACCCTGACACTTTGCATATTTTGTTCATGTCATTTCTTTCAGCCATATTGTATCATTCGCGCACTTTGCAACTGAACTATGTTGTGCTTTTTCATCACCACCACTGCTAAACTCTGTAAAAATGGTATGACAGCTTTAACTGAACTGAAAATATTGAACTATCCATTGCACTGGGTGACATGTTCCCTCATCACGATGAACATGGACCCTGTGGTTTATTTAGAGTCAATCCCACATACATTGTCCTAAGAGGTGGAAAAGGTATTTCAGTCCTTTACTCAATTAAAAGTACTAATACCACACTGTAAAAATACTGGTACAAGTTAAAGTTGTGCATTAAAAATGTTACATAAGTAAAAGTATGTAAGTATAATCAGGAAATGTACTTAAAGTATTAAAAGGAAAGTACTCAATGCAGATGAATGGGACTGTGACTGTTATATATTATGTCATTGGAATATTATCCCTTATGCTTTGATGTAAAAGCAGAAGTTACTACTAGCATTAGTGTAGTTGTTGAGGTAAAGCTAATCTATAAAAAGAATTTTAAGACTGCAGACTATGATTATTTTCATTATGGATCCATTGGCTAATTATTTTTTCAATTGATTGTTATTTCGTCAATACTAATTAATTAATGAATACATGTCTTTTGTATATACTGTTGGATAGTTAATTTCTAACAACATATCATATTTTATGAGTTTTTTATATGTTTTTTGTGCAAAATTGAGGGTTAGGAGGATACAGTATATAATACTACTGTTAAAATTAAAGAACATATTTAGGCTACAAAATAAATTGCATTAAATGTTGACGTATATGCAACCTCTGGGCTTGAAAAGTGAAGCCAAAGCAGAAGTCCCTTGAACCATGCGTTCTTTCTAATCGCCAGCAGTAAACAACTCCAGTGGTTACAAAAAGATGTCCAAATGTAAAGAAGTCAATGAGAAAATAGGATCAACCGATGTACATTTCCAGGATAAATTGCCTGGGGACATCCAGTGGTTCTCATCTTCCGCTCTCAGTGCATTGCAGTTCCCGCAAACTCTGTTCGCTTCCGGAAACAACAACAGACTTTGGAATAACACTGAAAAAAGCAAGTTCAAAAGAAAATTTGGATAGTGCAATAAAGCAGACCTCCTTGGTTCTTTCTGGGAATGATTGTAAACATTTACAAGGAATATGGTTACGGCATTTACAATCAAACTGGGACGTTTTGGGACCGATTGGAGAGCATTGCAATGGATGAAGTACACACAGCGATACACTGGTAAGAGGAAATTACATTTAACCATGTATCCTGCTTATTTAAATAGCTCACTTTACTGTATTGTGTGAACAGCTAACTTCATTTAATATTGTTTGTGGCGTTTTCTTTTGCTGGGTGAAATGTTTCACCAAAACGAGTTCCTTCCCGAGACCATTTTGCAGAGCCATTGTCTCTGCATCTGGAGCTTAGAGCTTAAGATCATTGTAATTGGTTTAAAGAAATGCAAACAACCCAGAGCTATTTTTCTGCTATCCTCAAATGTACAAAATGTGTTGAGACTCTACTCCACTGCACTGTAGAGATAGGTCTGGCAATGCGTGACTAGGAGAAAATGACTTGATTTATTAATTAGCAAACACATTCCTAATGAGTTTATAGTCTCAATCGTTAGTTTCAAGTCTTCTTCAATAGAGCATGTTCATTTTGTAAATTATGGTTCATTCATTTTAAAATAGATGAGATGCAAGCCAACGTGCAAGCAGTCCTTTCAATCAAAATAGAGGCATAGCAATGTGTGTCCTTGGAGTTTTGGGGGTGCTGTCCATGTTTTCGTCTTAAACTGTGAGCCTTTCTCTGTGTGTTTTCACTTCATGAGAGTTGATTGGAACATTTTGGTCATCTAAATATTTTTCCAGCATTCAGTATCTAACTAACTAAGCTAGCTAGCTAGTGCTAGCATTAGCTGGCAGCTTAAGAGAACATTTGTCAATTATTTGTGTAATCCTGTATTTGCAGATGAATTTTCCCAGTACCAGGATGTCAGATTTTACTCCACTCCAAAACTCCACCAGTAGGACTTGCTTCAGCTGGTTGAAAATCTGCAACTTAGCCTTAGCGTTAACTTTAGTGCAGTACCATTGCAACAATAGATGACACTGGCTCAGCTGCGTCAATCTCCCCAGCTACACCCTCTCAGCCTAAAGCCATCACGTCCGGTTTAAAAAACAACAACTAGATGGCAACGGCTAAATTGTCAAAATCCAGGCTTCAAAACGGTAGTCCACAAACCAATGGGTCACGCCACTGTGCTATGGCCATTATTTTTTACAATCTATTGTCCAATCAACTGTCTATGACAACATGTGGCTACTGTATTTAATCAATTTGTTAGCAACATGCTCACCTGTAGGAGGACAGCCTCTGGGTCATCCTCCTTGAAATGACTCACAAAACGTTAAGGTTACTGCCTCTCTTCACAGTTAAGGTGGGGTGGTGTGGTGAATTCTCTGTGAGTCTTGCGCTGAATGTACTGAATATGACGTGAATGATATGCACAGTATAATTATAATATAAGAATAATATTTTCAGGAATGTCTACTTTCTTCCATTGTATTATGAAATATCAACAGTGTAAACATACATATATTGCAAAGATATTGTAAAGGATATTTGTTAGCTGTTTAGTTATGATATTTTAAGAAGGTTGCCCAGAACACCAACCTATAATACTCTGTAAATTGTCACATTTTAGCAATGTTGCAGCAACGTCATTATACAGAGTACAGGGAACGTCATGCAGAGGATGCTGAACAGATGTAAAATACCATAGAACACCCTATGTGTAACATTTCAACTAATTGTAATGTTACAGTAACTTCTTTACAACTTCACAAATAATGAGGACCACAATGGAAATAAGTCCTGGACTTTATTGTGTTTTTATCCTTGATTGTATTGGATGTATTTTCCTGTGTAAGGAATTCTTAAGGCAATTAAGTAAATTAAATCAAATAAAATGAATACGTGACAATTAATATGTTGCAGGGACTTTGTTTGTGGGGCTAGACCTAGACAGTACTCTTTTTTGAGTAACGTTTGTTAAAGAACTACAGTGTCTGGTGGTTTCAGGGAAGCTTTTGTAAAAGATCAAACTGTTTGTATTTCGAACAAATTTTTATGGATCTTAATTAAGAAATGAATGGGCTTAGGCCGGGTGCCACAGACAGGGTAGGGAGGGTGGAAAGTATTGAGACAACTCTTCTGGACTTATCTTCCTTTATTCAGAAGGCCTAAGTCTAAACTGGTCAAATTCCATGAAGCTATGCTACTAATAGAGTTAAATAGAGCAATTGTGTTTCATGCTTCTGGAGCCACATGTGCCCTCCTTCTGACCAATAATTAAATTCGTCCACTTTCTCTCTCCTGTGCTTCCCCATACTCTGTATCTCTGTGCAGTTTGTCAAATAGTTTCTGTGACTGATACTGAGCAAACAGTATTCACATATATCCTATTAAAATGTTTCTAACTTGCATAATTTTCCACTGGTAGCAGAAACAGTTCTCTGTCTATTTTTGTCTTTTGGTCAGAGTTGTGTCTCATTTCACAAAACTGTTGTATTAAATAATCTGGTGTACTGTAGTAAACAAAAATGCACAATAAAAACATCAAGTGGACTAAGTATTTGTTAGTGCCTTTGGATTAGTCGTCCATGTGGTTACAGTGGACACTACACTGAGAGCATTTCCATGAAAATAGAGTTTAATGTGGGGAGACATTTCAAGACAACAAACTCAAGTTTGGCACATCCTTTCAAGTGCTGAAGCGTATGCATGGAGAACAGTTCCTCTCTATTGCCAAGAATGTATCACCACTTGTTCAGTAAAAGCATTCATTGTTGCTAAACAGTTTAATAAAAAGTAGCCTCCTGCAAAGAGAATTCAAGTTGTTTTTGTTGCCTTTTTGTGCATGGGCCAGCTTGGATCAAAAGTGGACATCAAACATGTATTTCCATTCTGACTCTATTCTGACATGGCGGTTCACATTGTATACCTTCTACACCATCTTGTCAGAAACTACATCGTAAAACTCTTATGTTGTGTTTATAGCTTATTTCAAGTCAATCCCACACATATTGTCCTCATTTATTCATATTGTCCTCAGTAGTTCAAGTTGTACATTGAAAATGTTACACAAGTGAAAGTATGCAAGTACAGTCCAATGCAGATGAATGGCCCCTGTGACTATTATATTGCTATGTCATATGTCAGAAGCTAATCCATAAACATTTTACAGGACTGCAATTTGTGATTATTTTTATTATAGACTAATTGGCTAATTATTTTCTCGAGTTATGGTCATTTATTAATTATTAAATGTCTTTTGTATATGTTGGGTAGATAATTTAAACACATAAACATCATATTTCATGAGTTCTTTATATGTTTTATATGCAAGAATGAGGGTTAGGATGATATAGTACATGATACTATTGTTAAAATTAAAGAACATATTTAGGCTACAAACTTAATTGCATTAAATGTTGATGTATGAACTGTATGCAGTTAAACATGCTCTCAATTCTCAATGCTACCTTTAGAGTAATTCCATATTTCTCTCTAAGCCACAGATGAGGAATTCAAAAAACGTTCAAAAGTACAAAAGTATACAACTGATATTTATTGGAACAGAAAGGGGCTGTGGTTGTTGTAGTTTTCCAAATGACAAGTTAGTCATCTGATAACAAAGTTATTTTATTTTGCGCTTTCATGATAACATAATTTTCTTGTTATCTGGAGAAGACAAAATATTTTCTTGTGATAATGAGTTCATTTATGTGTATAGAGAAAACGTCTTTTTTTTGTACATGAGAAGGATAAAATGATCCCTTTATTACAAGAAAGCAACTTTGTTATGAGTAGATCGCAAGATATTTTCACTCAAGATACTGTGGCAGGACTGTTTATTTTAAGACTTGCGGGGAACTCACGTTTTTGCCTCTGTTGTAGTTCTATATAAATTATGGGCTACATTCATTATTTTGTTGTAAATAAGAAAATCACAGAGATTCACAGAGCTGCATTTCTGCCATGCCAACACCACCACCTTCCCCTTTATAAGACAAAACGTGAGACCAACCAGACCCTTTGAGGCCCTAATACCACCGATCATCCTGGAATGTCGCGAGTCTGTCCTAAATAAGTCTACCCTGAAGCCTCAGTATAAACCTTCTGCAGTGAGCACCAATGATATCGCTCAGAGAGAAAAGCCTCATTCCCACAGTTTACCCTGGGAAATATTTCTTTGCAGACATCCTGACCATGCGCCGGCAGGTTCAGGGCCCCTACCATGGCTTACCGTTTGTTGTTTGTATTCTGTTTCATTAAATAGGTAGACCTTTTGTGCCAAGCAGGGAAACCTTTGCTGGTTACCGACAATTTCCAGTGCTTCAGCCACACAAGCCCTTTCAGACACAATGATATCAGGTTGATATTTTGCATAGTGTGTATTCTGTTTTTGTGTTGGGGTATAAAACATGTTTTATTTACCATAATCCATTCTAATTGCATTGTGTTATGCTTGCATTATTTTCTAGATTTAGTGCATGAAACAGATGTTAATTATAAAAAAAAATCTATGTTTTACTCTAACCCTACATTTATAGAGCCAGCTTCCATCATAATATTGTTAGCTTATTGTTTTCACAACTCACAACTTTATTGTTTTGGTTCACTCTCACACTGCCCAATAGCTTTGTAAATGTAGCTGTTTTCAGGGGAAATTATCTAAAAGTCCATTCTACACTACCTGCACCAACAGATAAAGTTAATGATCTGGTGAACATTATGGAGCAGTTCAACTTAAGAGTGGAGTTGGTGGAGACCAAACAGAGCTAAAAGAGAAATAATAATAAACTTACATTCGCTCAGTGGCCAGTAAAACAACTCCAAATGAAAAATAATGTTGCTCTGTATCTTCTGGATGTGTAAATGGGAAACTGTTTGCTAAAATGTTTATCATATCAACTTACAAAGTGATAGTAAGGCAGCATTTAAAGATTTTAAAGCTTGTAAACATTTAAAGAATTGACCACACACTGCACCAGGCATTTGCAATACACTGTCACAGTACATTGTGCCTAGGGTGCTCAAGCCCAAACTTCCTGCCTGCTTTAAGTATGTTTGTTTCATAAATGTTCAAGATAAATGTGTTGCCGCCTTAAGGCATGAATCTGTAGAACTCTTCACGACAAGGTAAGTCATGAAGGGCAAAGTCTTTCAAAACATTTAAGTTGTTAGCCCAGACTCACACCTCAAGCAGCAGAGTAACATGCAAATACTGGTTCAATCAGCTGCGGTATGTGAGGAGTGTCACTGTTTCAGGTGTAGTTCAACCCCAGTGATCTCAACATAAAAACAAATGTTGAAAAGCTAATTTAATTAACTATGTGTAACTTTTAAATGTTTCTGAAACTATGTCATTTTTCATCTGATGATCATAAATAACCTGTGACAGCAAACAAGACTATCAGTGAAAAGAACACTATTTTTTTAAGTTTTTATTGATGCCTTTACCTTTTTCCTGTGAAGTCACAAAATGATTTGCAGCAGGCAGAAAGGCTCCATAGTAACATTCTGATGGGTCACAGATTTCGGTGTAACACCGTAAAAGACACTTAGTGAGCATCCAGCCAGGTAAAGAGTAGCAGAAGATTTCTTCATAAAAGGGCTAATTGTATTTTAATTTAGAAGATATCTGTTGTAGTTATGACTGATGCTGGGGCAGGGCCATCACAGAAAAAATGAAATTAAACGAAGAATAACTAAAAGCTAAAAGAGAAAGAAAGATGACAGGTAAAAACTCAAGTCGATCTTGGCCAGGCTTTCAACAGATAGAGACAAGTACGGGTTTTTAAATGATTCAAGGTATGTAATATTTCTATTTCATTCATGAAATACCTTTACAATGCAATGTGGTTGCAAATCAACATTAACTGACATTCTTCTTTCATTAAGCACCTGCTTTTTATTTCTTTTCAGTCCATGTTTGTGTTGGCCTAGTATTTTCTTTTCCCTTGTCCCCCTTTACCTGTGTAAAGCAACCTTGGGTTTCTTAAAATGTGCTATCAATCTAAGTTATTACGTTTGTTGCTACAACAAACTTAATTCTTTAGCTTGTGACACAGTGACAGTGATACCCTGTTTAGCTCATGATACTACATCTAAAGCATACTTGGCTAAGTTACAAAATGCAACAATGCAGTGGTCTACTGTGGATTTTTAATTAATGGTTGTTGTTGTCACTGTCAATCAAATCTGATAAAACCACATATAATCAACCCTGATAAAGCAGTGTTCAGCTTCAGTTCGTAACTTTTTGATATTAATTAACTCCCGTTACATTCAACCAATTACCAAATGAGTTGCTACAAAGCTGATTAAGACTGTCAGCTCCATAAAACTCTCTGTATTTCTCAGTATGGCTATGTTCAGAAGAATGTTTAGTCCTCTGACCTTTCAGAAGACAAAAGAGGTAAGTCAAACATAAAACACAGCGGTAAGGACACTCAAGGAATCAGGATAGCTTGTGAGATTTTCACCAGAGTGACTGCTGCAATGATCAAGCAAAGAGTGGTTGGAGATCCGGGGTTGATAAACTGTAATCGATTAAAGATGGGAGGCAGGTGTGAGCGGAGGGAGAATCTGATTGTGGCTGAGACTCAGGTGCACGTAGTCAGCTGGCTTCAGCAGGAGGGAGAGTGAGGGTAAAAAAAAAAAAAAAAAAAAAAAACACAGCAGGGACAAAACAGGGATTCCAGCCTAGAACGATTGAAATACATTCCACAATTCCTCTGAATCACTGGATTTCGCCTCAAAAACAACATTTCTGATGTCACCCCACAAGTGTTCTATGGGATTGAGGTCCGGGGATTGGGATGGCCACTCCATAACATCAATCTTGTACATCTGGAACCAAGACTTTGCTCACTTACTGGTGTGTTTTGGGTCATTGTCTTGTTGAAAGACCTGTTTCCTCTTCAGCATAAGGCGACATGTATTCAAGTATTTTGATGTATTGAAACTGATCCATGATCCCTAGTATGCATAGGCCCAACACCACAGTATGTAAAACATCCCCATAACATGATTTTTGCACCACCATGCTTTACTGTCTTCAGTGTACTGTGGCTTGAATTCAGTGCATGGGGTCATCGAACAAACTGTCTGTGGCCTAATGTGTTCTTTGGCAAATTTCAACCTGTTCAGTACTTGTCTTTTTTTCAGCAATGGGACTTTGCTGGGGCTTCTAGCTTTGCTTCACATAGCCTTCTTCTGATCGTAACAGTACTCACAGGTGACTTTAAGTCTTCTTTGATTTTCCTGGAGCTGATCATTGGTTGAGGCATTGCCATTTTGGCTATTCTTCGATCCCTTCCAATGGGGGTTGACCGTTTTTTCACATGTCGTTCAGGCTTTGGATGCCATTTCAAAGCATTTGAAATCAATTTGGCAGAGCAGCCTATACTTTTCTGCACTTCTTTATATGTTTTCCCCTCTCCAATCAACTTTTTAATCAAAGTCCGTTGTTCCTACGAGAAATGTCTTGAACGACCCATTTTGCTGAATATATCAGTGTGAAATGCACTATAACCAGCATGCACAACATTTACTTCCTTCCTTCCTTATATATGGGCACAAATTGACACTTGTTTCTTCACAGAATCAATCACCTGACTAATTGAACACAACACTGCTATTATTTTGAACATGCCCCTTTCAATTACATATTCAATTACACAGAATGAGCAGCATGCATGTCATGACGGTTGGGTCTGTTGGTTTTCCATGATTCTATAACACTTACTAGTACTTGCCATGTAGACATACTACTTCTACCAAAGTATTTACGATTTATGAGATTAGTGATGTTGGACTGCTATTATTTTGAACACAACTGTATTTATGTGAGGAAAATAAGAGGTCTGTAATGTGAAAGACTCAAGTGTTGACTTACATGTCAAAGCCTAAAAACAGTGTTAATGTAACTAACAACAGTCACAGTGAGATGGTAAACACGTGTTCAACTTATGAACAAAGTGTCTCTGAGGTCCCCCCAAAAAATACTTTGACGCACCAGTCCCATCAATGGAGTATTTTTGGTCTGCTTGTGCAGGTTTTGTCTCTTTCATTGACTTTATAACATGACCACTAAGTCCCAAAATTCCATAACAGCAGCTTACACAACAAAGAGAACAAGTGGTAAATTACAGAACATATAACAGAAGTAAAACATAATTAAAACTGCAAGCAGCGTTGAAGGGGCCCTCACGCCTCTGCGTCCGTTGGAGTTACTGGTGGACGCCGCTCCTTGTGTGGCATGGCACTTATATACTATAAATCATCACCAATGAAAAGGGAAGTCCTTGCTGAGCTCAATGATACCTCACACAAGACACTACGTCACACAGTTCCTTAGCCGTGGCCAAAGCATGGTGGACGAGGAAAACCTTTATCAATAAAAAGGAAGTCTCTGTTGAGTTCATTGATACTTCATATAAGACTACCTTAAACGGTTCACCAGCTATGAAAGGGGCGTGGCTACAACACAGGGGGCGGTTCAAGCCAGCACCAATCCAATAGAAACGTTCTGCTGTGTTAAATGATAAATCACACAAGACTATACCTGATTCAGTAATACAGATTTATTTTCCTGTTGCCAGCGCTATGACCAAAAGTCAATTTTGGCTTGAAGATGTCCTCAGACCTGGACCTTTGTCAAACGTGAGAAATTTGGGGCAGATATGACAATGTACACGAAAGTTGCAACAACTTCTTTGTTCATTGATAAATCTTCAAAATGGCCGCCACACCACGCCCACACCGTTTTTCTTTTCTTTTAATAACTTTTCAAGGTGTTAAGATGGTACAGACCAAAGTCCAGTTGAAGTCCATCGGATGAAATCTCTAAGAGGAATTTGTTTAAGTACAGCACCTTGACTGTTTTGTCTAATTCAAAGTCATAGCACCTAGGAGGTGCTATGACTTTGAGCCAATGTCAGCAGTAGATGTCGTCATGGTTGGACTCTTATGAATCCTGAAAAGTTTTGAGCCAATTCGACAATGTACACTCAAGTTACACCCACTTCCCGTTTCGATAGCAAAACGCACAAAATCGCCGCCCCACCACGGCCATGGCCTATGGCGAAAAGTTTGAGATATGTGTACCACGTTTCATTAGTCTGTGTTAAAAGTACTGTGGGGGCTTAATGTTTTAAGTTTTGTAGGGGGCGCCAGCGAGCCGTTTTTGTGCACCTATTCCCGAAACCCTTAAAATACCTAAATTTTCACCAGACTTGATACGACCGCCAATTTTGGTGAGTTTTTGAGTATGTTAAGCTCCTCCAAAAGGCGAAGAATAATAATTCCTTCAGTTTCAATTGGGCCTTCGCCGCTGTTGGCACTTGGGCCTTGATTAAAAACCCTCAGAGCTTGACGTGTAAATATGTTTACAGTTGCAGTAAAAAGGTTAAATGTTTGTACTTGTAAAATTGGATGATGATTACATTCTCATTTATCTGAATAGGCTTGTCTGACACAGCCTTATAAGTTGATATGCCAACAGCGAAGTGACAAGTATTATGTTTCAGTGCATGTTGTAGCACCACACCCTCTGCAAATGCAAAAGTGTGAAGATTCCTAAAATAATTTAATACAATGAATTATTGATTTGTTGGCCATTGGGCTTGATTAAGGTTTGCTGTACTTCTACAACACAACACGTTCTTTTGCCTGTCTAACACCTACAATACTGAAAAAGTGTCTTTTGTTCCCTTTTGCAGGACTATTCACAATTTTGAGTAAATGACGCCAAAATCTTGAAACCTAAAAGCACCGATCACAGAAAAGCAGGTAAAATATAAATCCAAGTTTACTTAATACAATCATCTAACAAATGTTTCTTAATCATAAATGTTTTCTATAACATATAAATGGTCATCACATGCAGCCTGAGATTAATTTGTACACCCAAACCCAAGCAGTTTCTACATACAGCAGACCACCCAATGTTAAAAGTAGAAAATGGCAACATCCAGGATTAATTTTATTAGGGCATTAACATTAATTTAGCATTTCAAGGTGGAGCAGGCAGCTACAAAGTTTTATCTCACAATGTACAGTATATTGTATAAAATTACATTGTGTTTTGTATGTAAAACCTAATCTCATAATTGTCGTACAGTAGTTCTATAAAGGTGCATAAAATGGAACTACTCAACTACTGTACAAGTGCCTCAAAATCATATTTAAGTACAGTACCTTAATAAATCTACTTAGTTACCACATGGTCACAACCACATAGTTGGACTGATAGATTGACATACATCCCTGAAGCTACACTGTTAGCAATAGTGTCTTTATTGTAACATAACACACCCCAAATGCTCAGTGTTAAGCATTAAGTGTGCAAAGCCTAAAGGCAAGGCTGACATCCACTTGATAGGAATGCTCAAAAAAATAGCAGTCTCCCTCATTCCCATTCAAGGTCACAGAAAATAACAGCAAAGAATAGCAGAAAAAGAAGACACCTAGACAGTGTCTGAAAACATGCCTTATATACGTGAGCCTTATATGACCTTTTATAGTCCCAATATGTCAGTCGCAGCATTCACTTATGAAACACATTCAGCCCATTTGATGCCTTTTAGCTGATTAATTAAGCGTTGATGACCCAACACAAAGCGACCTGTCACCTCCTGGCTCCTTTCAGGAGCAAATGAAGAATGCAATTCAATGTACAGATCACAAATGTAATGAAAGAGTACAAGTGGACACATAACTTGGGCTCTGAGCAGAATACTTGTTTGGCGGAGCACTTACTCCTACCACACCTACTTGTATTGCTTTAGTGTACATTACCTAAACATGTTCTCAATCAATCATTGCTTTTAAATTTAAGGTCTGACATGGAGTCACATGTTGGAATTCCTATTTTTCCACATTTCTGTCTAGTAATCCATCAAATTCTCACTTGACTTGGCATAGAGCAACAGTTCAGCTCCATCTGTGGCCAGGTTTTGTTCAGTGAAATGATGCAGGAACAGCAGCTGTTTCTAATGAGCTTAAGCAGAACCCTATATTCCATTGCCACATCCTTATGATTCAAATGGCTTCACTGAATAATAGTAGAAAATGATGTCTTCCACATTGGCAACAACAGGGCATTCAAGCCAGACTTGTAGTTCAATTTAATCATTCGGTTACGGAACAACACTGGAGGTTGGACCCAAAAGCACATGACACAGGATATATGATAAAGTGGTTTCATTTGTAAAACTATATTCAATAATTGTGCAGGTGACAACAGGGGGGGGGGGTGCATCGAGGAGATCCAGTGGTGAGTGCAGTGCGCTCTCCACAGCGTGCCCAGTGACTAGGTGATTATGACCAAGTGGTGAGGAATCTTCCAGAGTCCAACAAACAGTTTGAGGCTGAATCCAATGCTTGTAATCAGCATTGAGTGAGCACGGGAATAGGCAGGCAAACAGGAAGTGGGAGCATGAGTAAGCAAGGCAGGCTGCAACAAGAGAGAACAGAGAACACATAAGCTACACAAGCCACAACACCAGTAACACAGGGAGCCAGGCTTGCCACTCTACTGCTCGAATACACTCTACAATCTGGTGACAATATAGGGACAAGTGACTCACAGAGCCAGCTTTAAGTACTGCAGCAGGATGATTAGGCAATGAGCTTCACCTGGCCTACACTGCCAGCTAAGCCATGCCCACCACTCACAAAGCACAAGAGGTGGGAAAAAAACAAGAAGAAACAAACAAGGCACACAAAACAAAGAGAAAAACTGACTGCCATGATGACATCATGACACATTCTCATCAATAAGAATAGCCTACTTTCTGTTTTCATCCATTCATCTCAGTTTGGCTAAAATTCTTGAGAGCTGACATGCTTCATTATGCAAGCCACAAGTTCTAGGAAGCCACATAAGCCATGAAAAAGTACCTAGAATGATTTGTTTTTTTACCCTGTCAGTCGCTCACAACTTTCACCTGATCCCGCTGGCCTTTGGCTCCAACTTTATTACTATCATATTTCTTTTTGGTGCCTGGCCCTTCAGGTAAAATGTCTGGTTGATGCTCTGAGTGGATTGTGGTCATTTTCCTGTTGTGGAACTATGGTTTGCACTGTTATTAGCGATGGCATGAATTAATTCAACATGCATTGAAGTCACACAGCAAGTTTCCATCATGTTTGTTGTCTCCAATCTACAAAAACAATGGTCTCTGTAGAGTTTAAACCTCTTAAACAATGCACGCTGGGAAGTCAGCAAAAAATTAAGTTTCTTCAGAAGTTCAGTTCAATAAGATACTGTAAATCATCTCTCAGTACATTAATTCAAATCATAATTTCAGACCAAAAGACTTCAAGTCAAAATAATTTATGTTTATAAAGCGTAATTGTCTGAAAATGAAATCCAGAAAATGTAAGTTGAAGGAACTTTAAATCATTTCAACCAATGGTGCGACGCCTGCATGCTAGTTCAGGCAGTAAACGCGAGCTGCACCACTGTATAAACACCTTACATGATTTACTCTCTGTATCATTCACCAAACACACCTCATCAATTTGGCGGTTAACTGCAAAATGTCCCCATCTCTGCTTGTCAATGCTCCTGCTGCCCTGCATCCATATTGCTTTGTGCTTTTTAAGCCCCACCAACACCCCAGCATCCACCTGCAGGCAGGGAAGCTACTTTATCATCACTCCCTGATATCTCATATGAACCCAATCTGCGGGAAGTAATGAGGTTGGAGTCTGGTCCCCAAACACAATATTCATCTGTTATAATAAACATTTCAAACGTGAGTTGTCTGACTGAAATATATTTATTACATTAAATTAAAAATGTTTTGAAAGAATCCACTGAATTTATGTATGATGTTTTACAAGTGAGATTTCTCTAACACCCATCTCTTCTCATTGTCTATAAAGGTAAATTTTGTAGTGCAATGTGGTGAAATGTGATTTATGGCCCTGCCCAATCTCATTTTGAAGAAGTAACAACTGCAAAAGTACTACATATGAGACAGAGCTTAAAAAAACATAGTGTTGACATTCCCAGCAGATGTGTGTAATTAGTTAAAAATGCAAGTGCAAAGCAAATGAAATGCTGACTGAAAATTGGCACGTGCTTGATGTTAGGGTGAAGCATGTGCAGGCTTCACAGTAAATGAATCATATCAGTAAAATGTCCTAGTGGTTGTGATGATGGCATATCAGCCCCACCATGTGGAGAAATCTCTTCACAACTACTTGTGATTGTGATTTGGCTTCTTTTGTTCACAAGCAAATATAAAACGTATATCCTAAAAAAGATTTTGATAAGGATATCTGGTCATGTTTTCAGTTTATTCAATATTAAACCTGTAATTCATTACCGGAATAAAATAAATGAAGACACATAGGATTAGTTTACACTGTAAACATCTTCACCATATGGCAATGGAGTCATCTGGTTGCTCAATTTTGCATATTCTGTAAGCAACTGAAGAAAACCCACTGAAGCGTGATGGGAATTTATTTTCCTGTATGCATATCTGCATTTGAAAAGAACACTTGTGCATGAAAGCCAAAGAGGGCGTTCAGCACAGAAGGTTGCTATGACTTACCAATGCAAAACATCACTCACTTAGGCTTTATTCAACACACTGCTCCCTATGCAGAGAACAGTATAACCATTTATACTTAATTTTGTGACTTAAAGAAAAATGTTTCTGAATGTAAAATATGTCAGGGGTTAAAGCGTGTTAGATGGGTGATAAAATTGGCTATGAGTTGACTAAAGGAGCTTTTTTTCTGGCACAATGGAACATAAAGCAGACTTTTATCATCAATGATAAAAGTCTGCATTAGCCTACTGATCTCACATATTATAATGTAGGCTGCATCCCTTTAACAATATGCTTTATTCCTATTGTTCAAAGCAGGTCAAAAGTGTAATTGTACAATCTAAATCTATCCCCATGTCAACAAATATCAATAACACTTTCCATTAGTTTATGCAAAGTCAAGAGCATTGATTTGGAAACAGTTATGCCAAATACACATTTCATTGGACGTTTAATTGACAGGGGCATAAATGGCCTTTGAGGGTGCTCTGACACGGAGAGGCTGCAGTGCTGTAGCCCTTCCACTTTGCTAAAAGCTCTGGAGCAGCAGCCGAGTAGGTGTCCTCCCCTTTTTATTTTAGAGGTGAGGTAGATCTATTGGATTAGACATGGAATTGACAAATTAAGAATCCTTTTTACGAATGCAGAAAACTCATTCAAGAAACATTAAATCTAGCATATTAAAATTATCAGATTATGTCTTAAATAAATGACAAAGTCCTAATTACAAGCACGTTTAAATGTGTTTAGCTCACCATACTAAGACTCTATGTGCGTTAGAGTATGTTATATATATATATACCCTTTTTTTTTTTTTTTACACGAAGGATGACAAAACCCCGCAGCATGGGTTTTAGGCTACGGTGGGAAAAGATGACCCGAAAAATCAGTAAAGCAAGTGGTAAGGCGCTGCATGTCATGAGCGGAGCGGTCATATCACGCACAACGTTAGGAGTTCCCTCGCATACGGTGAAAACGCCCCTCTACTCCCTTCCTAGCTGTTTCCGTCCGTAAGCATCTCTCTGCCGGCTTGTGCCTGTCTGCTGTCCCAGCCTGCAGGGCTACACCTCCCGGCAGAGGAAAGGCGCTACGGGGCGGTGGCGTCCGTCTTCCAGTTTTCTGCAATCTCAATGATCACAATCTGGATTGAAGCTTGACACCCGGACCTGACAGGACAGGTAGGCTCTGCGTTGTAGCCTATTTGTTTGTCTGATACGGTGAACAGGTGCATGCTGCATTTGCCGGTTGTTGGACCATTGTAGGCAAGGCACGGGGAACGTCTTACCGGTGACAAGCTTGAATACAAACCGTGCTCTGCAAAGACACCGCTTTGTGCTTCACGGACGGATGGGGAGGGTGTTGCCACAGAGCTTTAATCCGACCAATATGGTCGGCGGGCTGGTTTAATAAACTGCATGATATAGAACCAGGGCATCCTTTATTCCGTGCAAATCAAGGCCCAGTAGGCAGAAAGAGTCAGCAGGTGCACCTTTCTCATCGTCTTACCAAATCACATATCGCCTGATCAGCCCTGTTTCTGCACACATCCAACCCATATACGATTGTTCAGAGCTATTCTTGGACATGCCAGTGTGTGTAAGGATTGTTCTGTGTGTAGCTATAGGCTAACAGCTGATGCTCAAGATAATGAGCTAATTGAATAGGCTACGGTGTGTTGTCGCGGGTGTGGCAGAGGGGGCAGGCGTGGGTGCCTCGGCAATCGGAAGACCTCGATAATCCGATGTGAATTGCAATGTGAGAAAGTGGGCTATTAAACTGGAAATGCTCTGAAAATAGAATTAGACGAGTATTTTTTTTTCGTCAATGTATTTTTTTTTTTTAAAGAAACAACATTTGATCTAAAAAGATAAATTGAAGGAACACACTAGTTCTCGGTGCAGCTTGTCAGATTGTTTTCCTTGGCCTATAGGCTGCTGTATTTGTTTTGTTTTTTAAATAAATGTGTTAATTAGGAAATGGGTGTTAAACACCACTTTGAGGAACTCTGTAATGGGTTTGAAATATCCTCAATTTTAAAAGCTGCACCTCATGACTGTATTTTAGAAGTAAACCACATAGGATGTGTTTCTCTCTGAATTGTATTCTCAAAATGCCACGTGATCCTCTGTCCTACATATTGGACAATAAATTCCTAAAATGACAATTCGAATTAAAAATAGATATTGGGTATTCTATAAAGAAAATTAATTTCATATTAGATTTTGACAGTTATAGCAGATACAGCAATCTGTGAAAAACAATATGAAACTATAAAGCATAATTCTTTTTGGGACAGTAAAAGTTTTGCAAAGAATGAGACAAGTGAAGTGCAATATAAGAAAAAAATACACGATATGTTTTTCAGCAAGTTTTATTTCAACACTTCCCTCCTAAGTTAGATGGTAAAAGTTACCATAATCAGTAATGCATCATTCTGTTCACCCTCATCCCACTCACACAAACTGTCAGTTCTTGTGTCCTTACAGACTCTGTAGTTGTGGAGGCAGGGTCAAGGAGGGGGGAAATATGATGTAAAATCCATCCATCTGTTCGTCTGTGCCTCTGTCCCTTCATGCATCCTCCACTCTCATTTCCTTTCTTTCACCTGCTTCACTTGCATCCTCCCTGGTGCACATTACAACAGTTCAACTCCACACAGTGGTGCCCCTTTGTAACACCCCTTTGCTCATTCACATTAAAGGGCAAATCAGCTTTGTGTAGATGCATGTTGTGTTAAACACCTACAGAAAATAATTGAATCGCTGTTTTCCAGGCTTCTCAAGGTGGTTCAAGGAGTTTCAGTGCAGGTAATACAATAATGCAATTACATGCTACATTTTCCACAGAGCAATTTGTTTTTTATCTATGACAGGAAAGATGACATTAAAGCAAACTCTTCAGTTAGATAAGGAAGGGACTAGCAAGGTTATACAGTATGTACACATGGCATTCATAGGCGGTGACTACATTACTTTCCAGTCGATGTGTAATCTCTCTGCAATCTGTCATTGACGCAAGTACCATAAGGGTAAAGGTTAGGTCACAGGTTGTACTGCGGCAGGATGCACTTTTGTGTGTGTGTGTTTCTGTGCATGTAAAGTCAGCATGCTTGCTTGTTTAAGGTTGCACACTTTGATACAATTCTCCCCCTTTAGTCCTATTTAAACATCCTATGATCGATTTGTAATAGCTCATTGAAGCAAGGCCAGTAGTCTGTTCACAGCCAAATTGGAATTCTCCACAAGATAAACCCACGTCGCTTAGAAGTGAGAGGAGCTTTCGAAGGCATATTAAAGATAACTGCATGTGATGCAATGTGTTGTAGGATGCAATGCCTAACTCAGCAAGACATTTTCTGAAATTAAAATGAATCAATGAATAAATGACTAAATGAATGAAGGTTATCAGATAAGTAGATGTGTACAAATGTAACAATCATCCCATAGACCCAATTGTAAAACAATGTAGAAAAACCCTGTTAAAGTAAAAAAGTTGATTAATTACTTTGCAGCTTCAGCAGTTAACGTAAACTTTCCCTCCTCCTGCTTGTTTTCCCAAATACCAGTAATGCTTTTAAAATTATGAGCACATGTGGTGACTAGATTATTCTCCATTTTCAAGCCCCACATTTGAAGATTTATGGCAAAATATCACATTGCATAGCCTAAATAGATCCTATATTGTGATCATTTACAGTGTAGTAGAGGTCACTTGAATAAGCTCTCTCATGATAGACAATCCATCCCACGGTTTTTATTTTTGACAACTATTTTGGCATATTTGATTTGAACAGTCTGACCAGATTTGTGAGCAGCAAATGATCCTCCCCAAAGGGTGTCAGACTAAACATGCTTAATAATAATCTGACATCATCAGTCCCTCCACTGACATACACATTGTTTTTTACCAACCCTTTGTGTTCACGGCAAACCATTTTATAGCAGACTAGAAGCTAGCATCCTATTGTTGGTCATTGTCTTCCACCCACCACCACCATTCTTCAGTGCACCCACCTCTACTTGAACAGTCACATTCTTCAGTGCCACGATGTGATTCTTTACATCTTCTTCTATGTTACCAGTGTGTATTTAATCTACCAAAATCATTCCTACAGGCTGCTCTCTCTTTTGTCTTTTTCTGTCTTATTGTGATAAGCTTGACAGACAATGTTAGGCAAGGGTTCCCATGGTAACTGCATTTTAAACAGGCACGTCTGATGTCTTGGTGTTAACCATCCTTAGTGGTGACACTCTTTGGTCAAAAAATATATAACTGTGGCGCATGCAGGCACAGTATGGTGCCCGTCATTGTGCTAAAGAGGGAAGCTATGTTTTGTTTTCTTTATTTGACTCTGCAAGTAAAGGCCTGTAGAATTACGTGGAATGGAAAAAAAATCTCTAAATTGTTTAAATACATTGTATTGTGTTTTTCATAATTAACACACAGGCAGTGGACACAATAACAGCAATACCTATTTGATGTTTTGTAATCAGTAAAGCTCATAATCTTTAGATTCTGTCGAGGCCGAGGAGGTTCTGAGTCCACTCTGTGGTTCAGTTTTAACATTGTGTCTCACAATCAGTGTCACCCACACAAGTGTCTGTACACTGATTGTTCTAAAAATAATTCTGTTTTCTGATAGCAAAAAGGTTAGAAGTCTGTGTATTCCAATCATGTTCTAAGAACTCCAAATTTATTTTGACCTGTAATGTAATGTTCTCATGCCTTGTCACATATCTTTTACCCCTTTACTGTAGCAAATAAGTAAGATTACTTTGTGGTATAGAATGGAGGAGGTTGTCTCTTCCACTTGTGTAAACTGATTAATATTTAAGATATTCATCTCATAAATCAAATGATGCATTCTGAAAGCTCATTTTGAGAGATTTCACTGCCTGATTTGTTTTAATCAGAGAGGATTAACTTTACCATGACACCCCACCAATAATTTTGATATGCACATTTGCCACCTTCTCCAACTCCAAGTGACAATGAAACAGAGACACAGATCAGTTTGCAATAATACAATCTATCTTTTAATATCAGCTTAAAAAGGGAGCTTTGTATTGCTGAAGTGTAGAACTACTGTATACTAACATATGTAATATCCCCTACTGTATAGTGTAGACGATTCCTGTGAGAGAGTGCTTGTACTATGTCAGCGCAGGTAGCTTCCTATGGGCTTGCTTTCTCTTTGGGAGGATGAACTTGCAGCCTCATTGGTTCACTAGACGTATCATTTATCTCTGTTGTGGTGTGACATGATTTGCAGCAGACGTAACAGTCGTGCTATGCAATCTGCGCCCAAGACTGCTGAGTGCCAAAGGTTTGGAGAATGTGTGCATGTGGTTTCCCTAGAACAAGGACATCTCGCCACTCCCACTTCCCCAACCCCCACAGTCTTGTACCTGGTTTCCCAGAGCCAGTCTCTGCCCAGCAAGGATTAATGAACTGGCTCTATTCCATTAGAAGGGAGGCACAGGTTATACAGCTGAGATGTGGAGGCATGATAAAACTGCAAGGCTCATTGAGAAAAGTTGATTGGCTCGGGGTGGGTGGCTTCTGTGCATGTCATTGGACATACGGTAATTCAACATTATGTATACAGCTCATGTAATACTTTTTATGTGGCAGTGCCTTCTATTGCCTTTTAGCAGCAGTAGCTGCTTTAGATATTAACAATGTAAAAATGTTTGGTTGTTCACACTAGTAGTCGTGGTAAACATGACAGTCTTGGTATACATTGTACTCAATAAATAGTAAATATAGAGTGTTGGATTAGAAATACTAGTTTGAGCAGTAAGAACAGCGTACGATATTTTATTGAGTCTACAGCAATGCTACCGGCTCTGCGTGGCTGTACTGTACCATATAACGGACATAATGTTCAACATCTCAGTGTAGCATGTTAGCATGCTAACATTAGCACTGAACATAAAGTAGAGATGAGGCTGATAGTAATGTCATTAGTGTTGCAGGTATTGATCAAAAAAAGTATTGGTCAAATTTAAATTCTGATATAAATTCTGTTTATAAGAAATTTCATGGCAATCCATTCAGTAGTTGTCAAGACATTTCACTGAAAAATAACAAAAAGCCAATCTCATAGTGGTGCTAGTGGAAACGTCAAGGGATAACCAAAATCAGCAAAATGTATCCTTACCAGGAACGTGACTGTCCATGCCAAATGCCATGATAATGCCTCTAATAGTATAGTAGATATTTCAGTCTGGACCAAAGAGGTGGACCAACCAACCAACTAACCAACCAACCAGTATTGCAATCCAGGAGGGAATTAATTTCCAGAAAGTGCCAGTAATCCATTAGAGCGACCAAGCTGTCAGTTAAATGCTTGGAAAACTACAAGGATACATTTACACTTGGCACAAAATAAGGAGACTTGGATCCATTCTTGCAGTCAATGAGAATTACCTCTTCAAACGTCCTGGAAAAAGACAGATGGTTTGGTTGAAGCAAACTGTCTTTCTTTCTGAGAGAAAGTAATATCTCTTTAAATCTCCAAATTAATGAATAGTCTAATTAACAGGAGTACAGTTTGGGGCATGCTCCGCTCATTTATGTGACTTATGCAGTCTGAAAAGTCCTTCTGGCAAAGAAAGAACTTTGCCTGGGTATCACAGTAAGCACATTTATCTGCTCCTCTCTGCAGCAGATGACACATAATTTATTCTACTGTACTACTGCTTCTGCTACTACTGCTACTATCACTACTTTTTCTTTGCAACCCATTAACTACCAGTTGCTCTTTATTCATTCCTCATTCATTAATACAAAAACTTCCAGGCTGTTTACCAGTAACAAATCATTAGTGCTAAATCACAGTTGATCTAAAAGCTGTAAAATTGAGCAATCAGCAGCTTCCACAGTGAGGGGGAGGTAGTGCTCTCATTGTGCTGATGAGAGCTTGAAAACCTGAAAAATGTTGATATGTTTATAAAATCCTAGTGGGTTATTATTCAAAGATTACCTGGAGATTACCTGTTATATATTTAGGTTAAGTTTAAAACTACTGTGAATTAATTCCAAAACACTTTTCTTGCAAAGCTTTAATATTGTGACCACAGGAGGTACTGATGACACTGTGCCACGGTATACCAAAACCTTTTTCTCCAATACACTCTGGAGGTGAACATTTGACACTGTTAGCAAACTGTGGAATGCAGAGGAATCCACAAGCTTTGTTTCCTCTGCTCTGCTGTGACATATTTTTGAGATGCGATATTTGACAGTTTTCTCCTGCCCAACAGCTGATGAAGAATGGGCCTGTGGGCAACTAGCGCCCGCCCCAAGCATCAATTTTCGAGGCCTCCAAATTGACTCTTTGTTTGAGAGACCGCATGAAGACAAATGGGCACAGCCTGGCTGAGGTAATTGGTGCATCATGGGCATCATTCTGTCCTAGATGATCAGCCATCATGCCTGTTACTATCTAGCAATTTATCTGAGTTGCCCCTCCGCAGACAATGAGTGTTTAGGGCATCACATTGTTGGCATTTTGCTTCCTTTTGTTGACGTTTTGCAGTTTGAGATTTCTTTCCTCTTCAGTGAGTGCAGTTTCAAAATCTTGCTATGGATCTAGGCTTACATCAGGACATCTGCGATGCTCAGTAATGATTACTGTGTTTCTGGACTGACTCTGAAATGTAGAGCGCAGAGGAGGTCATCTCCAGAGATAGACTGACATGGTCAGGTTGATAGAGTCCTAAGTGAGCAGACTCTGTGATAGGGACGTCTGTGTACATGTGTTTTGATACAATATCAAATAGGCTGAATCAGCTGAAGAACCAGGCTGAATCGTGCATATGTGTCTTATCTTAAAAGATTTTAACTGATCAGTGAGACAGCTTATCATTATGATGCCTGCAGTGTTTTGTACCACTCTTGACTAGGCAACTCTTCTTATGGAAACAAAGTGTATTCATTTGATTTGATACAATCTGTTCTCGACAATCAGAGAAACTGTACATCATAGACATTATCCACAAAGACAATAAATCTTTGAATCAAAGTGCGATGTGGTGAAAAGTGTTTGCAATGTGGAGGCAGAAAAATACAAGTTTACCTACATCTCATATTTGTTGGACCATCTGTACGTTATTATGTTGTGACAGACAGCCAGGAGGTGAAAAGGAATCATGGCTCCCTCCCATAATGAATGAGTTGCAGGGTTTATGCAGATAAGCTTGCTAAATGTTGGTGGATCTTGTGTGTCACCAGCAGCTAAGATGATCAGGTCAAGACATCTCTATTTTAATAGGGACCAGTAGGTGTTGGACTTTCATTCTGCAAGTTAAAGTTACACATGGTAAGACCTAAAGGCTAATCCATAAATTGCCATTAAAAGCCTTCAGAAAGAAAAATTAAATAAAAGTTAATTATTTTCATTTAATTTCTGGCAGTGCAGAAAGAGAATTTAGAGCATCATGTAGGGTTAGATATGTAGGAACGTTTCTTTGTCTGGTCCAAATTTTGAGGGAGGGTAGTTTTGCCAATAGAATTTCAAAACCGTGACACTGAGAAAAGTTTGGGGATAGAACTTAATATTTTTAATTTCAAATGTAGACCGCAATTGGAACGTGAGGCAGGGTATAGGCTATTCCAGACAGGACATGCTGTGTTGAATGTTTTGGAAATAATTCCTGTTCTGAAAATTTGCAAAGCTTATCTTTTTTTTTTTTAGAATTATTTAGAGATGATTCACCTCAATGGTGACTTGTAAAATGAATTAGAGTATAACAATACTATGAGCTTAAGAGTAAAAGGATCATCACCTAAAATCAAGATTAAATCATACTGTAGATGCTTTAAAAACTATATTTATTGCATGACTATTGCAGTTGATTGCATTATATATTGCAGGTGTTCATGTCAGTGTCTCCACCATCCTGCAAAATTGAATTGAAGGGGAATTTAACATTACATAATTTAAGATTATCATGATGTTGTTCCTTTTTTTTGGTAAGGTCAAGGTGCTCCCTAATGCAAATGGGTCATGATGTAGCTTGTTAACTTGGAGTAGATTGAAACACCTGACCTTTTTTTGAAATCTTAAACCGGCTAAAAAACATTATTTTTTTTGTATTGGCAATGGCTTAAATGACTCTGTGATTTAAAAAGGATCACTCATGGTGAGTAACCCATACAGAATGATTGGACTCTGCCGCTCCCCTAATTTCTACAGTCTTTCAGCTCATTGTTCTAATTTTTCTGTGTGGGTTGATCTGATTTGACTGACAACGGCATCTCCTTGGCAACCTGAGTGAAGAATACCACAGCAACTGTCATCACATTGTTATTCTGATTCTTATGTTGCTCATTTCTGATTGGCACATGCACATTTGTGACATCACCTCTTTTCATCAGTGCCCCACTCACTTCTAACAAGTGAGAAGAGCACAGACGAAAATTATGTGAAATAAACACATTTTGTTATCATAATTATTTTAGTTAAAGAGGTTTTCAGGGCCTTTACATATTTAGTAGTGTTAATTTAACAGTGTGAATAAACAGTGAGAAGAGGTTGCAAAGCTGCCCCTGTTTTTCTATCAATATTACCCTGACTTCTGTCTCTTGATGTCTTATACAATTGCCATCGTTGGTAGTTTGGGACTCCTGTGACCTTTAGTTAGTTGTAATTGCAATTGGTTTTCATCAGGACAGAAACACATTTAAATTTAACACACACAAACGAGACGCACGCACGCACGCACGCACGCACGCACGCATGCACACACACAAGTACACCCCAGTGCACACACAGTGACCGGGCAAACACCAACCTGATTATTCTGGGGGGTTGAAACTCAAAGGTTAAGAACCACTGAGTTAGATATTCATCATAATATAAGCACAATCTCAAATCTAGTCTGACATTGTTTTAATTTGGGCCAGACACTTCTGAAGTATAAATGAAATGTATTTCTGTCTTATTTAAGTAAAGATAAGCAAACTTATGTAATGCAACTATTTTTGGAGGCCTTCAATCCTGCACATTGTTTTTAGAGCATCACCTATCCTGATGCTGTCATACTCAACAAAGACTTTCCTTGATGTTTGCTCTTTGAGGCTCAAAACCAAAAAGGCCCCAAATGATTTTGTGGAGAAAGACCTTCAATGGGAGTCTGTTTGAAGACAGTGACTGCTACAGGAATGTTAAGTCTAAGCAGCAGCAGCAGCACCTCACACTTCTCAGTCTCCATCATCTCCCTCGCACAGATGATTAGGTGTGCGGAGACCAGAACTGATGTGGAGCAGGAGCGATTGAATCACAAAGTGACCCAAATGAAAGAATTGATTGGCCTCGTGATCATGATGTGTGTGAAACGAGCGCCCTAAGTCTCTGACACTGATCTATTAGAATTCTTCTCAAGTTTGCTTGTGATTTACTGATTCATTTTTCTGACAGCTGCTTCATAGGGGGATGACATTCACACTGAGTAGAGGTATTGTAGTGGGCGGATCTGATTTGCACTGGTGAACTATTGTTAAGGAGAACTGATGTTTAGCAGAGAAATGAGCACAGGTTAGAGATGGATGGCAAGGTAAAAGCATGGACTCTGAATTTGATCCATCTTTATTGCTTTCTTCAATGTATGAAATGTAGGTCTGAAGGGCGTTATGGTATCAATACTTTACAATTAAACAACACTACAGGTGTAAAAAGCTCAAAATGCCAGTGTGGCCAGCTACGTTTTTGCAGACTCCCCACTAGAAGGACAGCTCATCTTTGATTTGCATTGCCGCCACGTCAGTGTCGGGCCTCAGTTTGTAGCTTTATGTCACCAGATTTCATTGCAAATGACTTGCAGCCTGTCGTTTTAATGCTCGTAGTGTAAACACAACAAAGCCTAAGAATCTAATGTCATGCAAGCAGCTCTGTAAGGCTTTTAAGACATAGTTGTGCTTTGAGCAAAATGCTAACATTAGCTTGCTAAGCAGGAACAATATCTACTCTGTTCACTATTGTATTTTGATATGCTAGCATCCTAATATATGCTAATTACTAATACACACTGTAAACCTAATACAAGGCTAATGATAATGCTATTTGTCAGGTGTTTAGTCATACACCTAAGTATTGACTTGGCCCTGATGATGTAGATAAATGAAAAGTTAATGCATGGTGGCACTTGAAGTAAAGTCAGGGGATTACCAAAGCCAGTGTTTGTCCCCTGGTAAACATGAATGTCTGAATACAATTTTGTGAAAATCCTTTAGTTGTTGAGACATTTTAGACCAAAGTGATGGACCGGCTGACCAACCGACTGACATTTCCATTACAGACCTGTGCTGCTCTTATCAGTTTCTTAGCATGATTTCTCTGGAAACAGAAAACCAGAAACATAATTTTACAAATCAATAACATTAGATGATCATACCGAACGTCAATATATAATAAAATTAATAATAATAATTTCCCAACTCTAACGAAATGTGCCACATAAACAAAGTTCCAATACTGTTCACATTGAGCTCTACTCTACACCATGACTTGGAGATAGTTTTGGACTAGTGTGTGGACATTTTTCATGAAATACCTGAACAGGTTCACTCATCAGTAATCTCCATGCAGTGTTAAAGTGTTGGTTCACAGCCGTTGTTCCTCTTGTATGTACACAGTAATGCATTAATTGTAAATAGGCTGCTTCCCTGGTCTGACTTTGCCATCGTCTGAGCCCTATGAGACAACTTTACACATTTTTGTACACTGTTTTGGAAAATACTTAAATCTTGCTTTATTTTTACCACTTAAATGTACTGTAAATACAAAAAATGTAATTAGTTCACATAATATACAGTCATTATGAGGATGTCTTTTAAAATCAATTATGTTATTATTTATTAATGAGATAAATCAAACAACCCGCAGGCCCTTCAGAGTTGTGGAGGAACACTGCACGGTGTGAGTGTGACATCTGCAGCCTTCCTAGCGCCAGACTGCGCTCCTGTTTGATCTGGCTTCATTATGCAGAGGGAGGCTGACCTATCATGAAAGCTGAGACATGCTGTGTTCCAGCCCCCCAAATTATAAACACAGAGATGTACTCAGGCAGCTGGTTGAAGGAAAAGTTGGTAATTAGAGGCTTTTCAATGGGGAAAAAAGTATCATATCTTTTCCTGGTTTACAAACACCTCACTGGCTTTTACTCGACCAAATTAAGCTTCTGTTTTGCTCCTCCCTAATGACAGTTTCCCCTGGAAGCTTTGTACTTTATCAGAGCTTCCGATGTCCCATTCTTACTAATCCTTTCCTCTCATTAACCTCTTGCCTTATTTTATGCCGTTTTCACATTGTTTTTTACACCAGGCTTCAAGGTTTGTATTACAAACATCTTCCCAGTGTGTGATGTTTAAAAAAAAAAAAATGTTATCCCCCCGCCATGTCCAAATCAACAATGTTTAAGGGAACTTTACTATAAGATGACAGTTTGCTTTGGATATAAAAACACTTTTTTAAGCTGTTTTACTCTTTAATGAAGTAAGTTTAAACCATATTACACATGCCTTAGGCTAACACATTTCCAGGAGTTACTTAAGAAGAAATTGTTTCATTTTAAATTAGTTTGTATTTCTTGCGCACATCCTTTTTTCTTGAGGCCGAAAAATTAGGATATTCTAAGAAAATCCTTATACTTGAGGAAAGCAACAACCTCATTATTTGGCAATTACCACCCTATTTTTGGCTGGGAAAAAGTAGGCTCATACAAAACCTCTGCACCATCACTATCTCATCATAATCCAGTTTGTCTCAAAAAACACAATTAAACACTGTAATTCCAAAGAAAATGTGTCATGTTGTCTTGAAAAAAATGTTAACCGACATATAAGTAATGTTAAACTCTCTGACCCTTGCTGCCTTTTCAAACTAAAGCTACACATTGACTCTGGGTTTTTTCTCAGATAATTTGTTTCACTTAGCTGTGCTACCTAATCTGAGTTCAGCTTGAATGTAGCAGTGGTCACCTTAAAATGACTCCTCTGTCTCCGGCTCACCTTAATATTGTATCACCATTGTTATTTGTCTCACTCTCCAGCCCCTCTCTTTTCCTTTGCCTTGTGTCTCTCTCCTCATAACCTCTGCCTGTTCTACTTTGTCCTTCTTTCTGTCTCATCCTCAGATTGTTGTCACGTTTCCAATGCCTCACTCCTCCTCTTTTCCCTCTCTCATTCCCGGTGTGTCTGGTGCCTTGTGCTGTGCCGCAGGGCTCTCTGATTGATGTAATTTATGCTATCTACTTTGCTAGTGTGAGGGGAGAGCGTCCTGAAGCCAGCACTCTTCATGCTGAGTGCTCCTGTGGGAGGCGGCGAGCCAGCGCTGACTGAGCTTAGCTACGCTCTTTCTTTCTTTTCACCATCTCTTCCTAATGCACAATGCAATTGCCATGCATTTGAAGGAGACACTCAATTTGCATGGCAGTACAGATACCACAAAGCAGCTGCCAAGACAAAATGCATATGATGTCACAACAGGTATCTGTTCTGCGGCCATTCATTAGATTTTGTATACTGTGTAGAGATGTGAAAGTCTTTTGTTCACATCTTATGAGTCCATCAGAAATCCATATTTAGCCTGGACTTTCAACAGCAGTAAACACTCAACACTGTTTTAAAAAATATATATATATATATTTTTTTTTTCAGCAGGAAAATAGTTGATGTTGACTAAATGTTTGTGTGTGGTTGTAGGACTGCAGTCCATTTCTATGACAACAGAGACGGCTTTGGCTGGGGAATTGAAGAACGCAATGGAGGGTGACGCCATGAGAACCAATCAGGTGGGCGCTATGGAACTCACAGCAGCTGTAAATTATTTTACTCAGGCCTCTCAATCACTCAGGGGCCTTCCGGCATGTTTGTTATGCAAGGCAGCTAACCCGCTCTGCCTGTGCCAGCAACATCTTACAGCAGCAGCTCACACTGCGTCATGCATTTGATGATTGCCTCACATGATCAAAGATTTTGTATTGAAATCACTTTGAAAGACAAGTACAAAATGCCCTTTTCTCTCAGGTTCTTGAGGACCAGGGGGACATGGATGATAGTTCAGAGAAGACCCCCAGCAAAGCATCCAAATCCCCCCAGAAAAGCAGCAAGCGGCCCAAGACCGTTCCTGTCAAAATCACTCTACTTGATGGCTCGGACTATGAGGCTGGAGTCGAGGTATGCTACCCACTTCTTCATGGATGGAGCAAAAGTCTGATCCATCAATGTGAAGTAAATGCCTATAATTATGTGTTTTAAAGATTATTATAACACAGGTCTTATATTTATAATTTTCATATAATTGTTATCCGTAATTAATTTTAACTTACTAAATTATTTTTTTGAGATCTGGGACAGGCAAGAAGTGAGCAGTCAGACAGTCCCGGAGATTTAAAACCAAACAAGGGGTCAACAATATAAATCTTACCCAAATGTTTTACAGACCGACTTCCTTGTCCAACTTTGACTTACAATACTTGCTGTAATTGTGTAAGGACACAGTACTAATTTGCAATTAATTAGGGATTATTATCAACCTTTTGGGGTCCCTCCATAAGTGCGTTACCAATCGCCTGCTTTTTCACGCAGTGGAAATACTAGAAATTCAAAAAATGTTTATCTCGTTTATCCTTTTTTTGTGGTGGGGCTTTTTATTTGATTAGATAGTGGTAGATAGACCGGAAAGAAGGGAGATAAAGGGGATGACACGCAGCAAAGGGCTGATGGTGGGATTCAAACCCAGGCCGCTGCCAAGGACTTTAGCCTACATGGGGCTCACATTCTACCAGGTGAACTAGAGGTCGCCCTGCAAATGTTCACGTTGACGCATACAAATTCTAATATTCTTATTAAATCTTGGATCTAAATGCGCATTAATTCATTTTTTTTGCAAATCATAAGGAAAATCACTTACAATTAGTTACTTTTACATCCATATTGAGTAGTTTACATAATCTCGTCAAACTGTAACCCTGGACTGTATACTACTTCACGGTCCTACGTGGTTATCTCTGGATAAACACAGATCTGATCATTAAATTACAGTAGTTCCAGGAATAATACAGGAGGGTAGGAAATGTTCTTTAGCAACCTGTAAGATGGGGGGAAATATCTGGATTCAATTCTGGAAACATGCAGAAACATAATTAGAAATAATGATTTTAAAATGTTTTGCAGTGCCAATAGAGCAGTTTGTCTTTTTCTCCACTCTAAAATGCACACAGGCTTATAAATATTATATCTGGCTGTGCAGGGTGACCATCATTTTAAGAAGCTGGTGTACATCTCCCTCATTTGAACAGAGTCCTTGACTCAGCACACTACACCATGGTACACCTCAGTGGGATTTAGTCTCCCTTGGTAAAACATGCTACTCAGTCAGGAAATGCAGCTCTGTTACTATTCTCACTGCGAGGGGGAGTTACGGGTGGAGTGAGGTACCACAAGCGCTGCATTGTGGGGGATGAAAGACCCAGTTGAGCAATATCCGGCTCCCGTGAATCATGACTCTGTAGCCTTTTGTGTTTGTAAACAGACAGACGTAGCTCTTTTCACAGTTGCTCACACGCTTATCAAGATTGAACACTGCAGAAAATTAACATGGAGTGAAATGACTGATGTAAAGCAAGGTGTGTCAAAGTGTGTGTTTCACACCAGAGGAAAACCCTGGCCAGGACTTACAGAGCTGCCGTGAATCACATTAAAGTCAGTGCTGAAACCCCATTGGGTTCTAATCAAGGGAATGATGTTGTTGGCTCCAACCTCACTTATGTCACTGTATTCCTTTTTATGGCTTACTGTCTCTCACGTGCCCTCACAAATTTTACTGACGAGGGGAGAAATATGTCAGGAGTCCTGATCGTGGCATCACACACACGTTCTCCTTCAACTCAAACCCTAACTCCCTCTGTCTTGGTTAAGTCGATGCATGCACACGCAGTTCTTAATGTCACCTGGGCAGTGGCACTATAGTATTGGGATTTGACAGGAAATCCATACAGTTGACAGATGAGTGCTCTTAGGTTTGACTGGGGAGAAAATAGAATGGGAGAAGGAAAGAGGAGGCGGAAAAGATGAAGAGAGTGAAGGAGGTGGCAGAGAGAAAGATGGCAAGAAGGTAGATAAAGGAGTGCCTGCTTGGGTAATTTAGTACATTATGTGAGTATGTATATCACTGTGTGCAATGAAAAAAGGCAAGCAGGGACACAATGATAATAGTGAAATCATTGCTTTAATGACAGTCATGATGGCCACTGAGAGAGTATTCCCTGATGATAAAAACACAGAGAAGCAGCCTGAGCCTCCTATTGATGTTTAGCTCACAGCATTATAGATATTGATTGATCTCTGTGCATTTGTATAGTCCTTACCTTAAACCCATATGATTAAGGAAAGAACCTGCTTACAGTAGCCTATTACACAGCCTTTAAGTTTAAGTTATACCTTTTCCCAAAAATCATTGAAACATCTGGCTTTTTAAATAACATCTTGATCTTTAACTTACAGTAAACTTTGGCTGAATGCAATTTTCTCTGCAGGTCTTAACCCATGAAATGCAAATATTCATTTCCACGGTTCATTCTTTTCTGCTGGTTAACCACATGGTCATGTGAATTTCCTCTTTATTAGAAAGAGAGGGTTGTTTGGGGTCTGCAAAGTATTCAGTGCCACTGATATTTCAAAGCTCAGCTGCTGATGCTGACCGGCTACGCTATTTAAGGAGTGCCTTTATTGCTACAGTTATTTTTTGTTATTTCTATCACATTTATCCTTGGTTGATCCTTTACTGGCACTGTGGAAATCTGCTTTTGTTTTGCATAAGTGGGCTGAATTGTAATACAAACCTCTAATATCTCAGCTCCGTAAATGTGAGGTTCATGTGGTTAACGAGTTAAATCCAAATAAAAGATTCATGACACTGGGACCAAGCTCGGCCTCCTTAAAGAATGATAACATCAGCTTTTCTGCAGGATTTTCTACCATGTTTTCATGCAGCATCGCTCTCTCTGTGTGTACAGCCAGCTGCATACCTGAGCCTCTGAAGGTTTAAGTGAGTTCAGTTTCTTGCTCAAGGAACTTGAATGTATACTATATACTTGGTAACACTGGAACACAGCCTGTCTGGTTGAAGGGCAGCCTGTCTTCTACACTGCTCCACATCCTAACCAGCTTGTCTATGGCTGGCTTTGAGCTAAAGTGACTTTTCACAGATAAAAAGTAAACAGCTTTTATTGTTTAGGAACTTTAGAACAAATAATATATTTGTTAGGCTTTTTGTTCAACTGTTTATGAGCCAAAACTTGGTGAACGAGTCATTAAAGGTTTTAATAAAAATGACTCTGGTCCCTGCAATTTCAAGTGTTTTCCACCATGGTATCCAGTGTGAAACTCTGTTTGTTTACTTCAACTGAAATGTGCGTAAAAAAGTGGCATGGCAAAATTTTTTGAAAATGTCAGGTTTTATCATAGGCTGCTGTTTAATTAAAGGGGCATTCCACCTATTTTTATTGCCTGGGAACCTGACAATTCTGGAGGTTTTGGTTTTATTTGCTCTGGCAGATACATCTTGTCCTTTCAGGCTTTTTTCCAGCCAACCAAATCCTGTTCGGGCCAATCACATATGTTTATCTCATATGGTACAGGTTTTAGATGATGACTGACAACTTGTGGAGCCTTCACGCTTTACACAAAATATGTGATGACAAAATGTTTTGCTTGTGCACCCTCGTGCCAGGAACGTGATATTATTTTTCCGAGGATGTCAAAGGCATGACCCACCCCACTTACCGTAGGGCAGATCATTACTCTTATATCCTAACCAATCTCACTCCTCATGCCTAGACCTAACGAGTTCTAGCCAATCACAAGTAGAGCTGAGTGGGTCATGACTGACTGTCATGAAAACTACCAAGATGACTGTTGCTAATGTGGGCTGTTGAATTCCTATTTCCAAATTTTGATGGAAAAAATGGCAATAGTCTTTCACAGATACATTCCGTTGCTCTGATTGGTTGTGGGTCTATCTAATGGTTGTACATCCAGAGGCATTAAAGTCCACAGCCGTTGATAATGCCCCTCAGACTGGTGAGGTCAGACACACCTATTTTACACATGAAGCTCGGTTTACTCATCACGAGAACTAATACAAAGCCTGTGAAAACACTTGAAAGAAGTCTTTGTGGCTCTGGAGGGAGCGTTCTGCAGTCTGAAAAATAACCCTGTGTCCTCATCAGTGTTATTGTTTTGCTCACTTCACATTACAGTTTGAGTGATGTATCCAAGAAAAACGTTTTGCTATAACATATCATAATGGTAGTTACACTGACTCAGGCTAACTTTACCACCTTTACACTTTCTCTTGTTATTTGATTCCACAGTGCTATCCTTGTGCTTGCATTAGTCAAAGTGACTGAGTTTGATAGATTTCATTCCCCCCCCCCCCCCACAACACCACAACACACAAACACACACACACGTCTCTCCTCATCTTGTTTGCATGGGCGATCAGCAAAATGAATTTCTAGCATTACACCAAATGGCTGCTAACACAATCAGCCCACAGAAGTAGTTACAGAAATGTGATTTGAGCGACAACAAAATCTCATCAGTAGCTCCTGAATTGCTTGCTTGCGAAAATATGTACAACTCCCCAAAAATATCATTGACTGTTAATAAGCAGTATTCTCTCACTGCTTTGCCCATGGCAGCCTCAGCAAGATATTAATTATTGTTATTTTGATTGAGAGACATATCCCTTTTTATTATGGTAAATTGATTAGCCTTTTAAATACTAAATATAGTCTACTGTACTGGTGTCTTTTCCTACAAGAGATGAAGAAAGCTCTGTTATGGCCTTGTAGTAACTAGAGAAAGTGAGAGGGCACATACAGAAGCAACCTAATACAGTACTTCTGTTTCATGGTAACAGTTGCTTGGTCGCTTTGTCACCGGGGGGGGGGGGTGTGTGTGTGTGTGTGTGTGTGTGTGTGTGTGTGTGTGTGTGTGTGTGTGTGTGTGTGTGTGTGTGTGTGTGTGTGTGTGTGTGTGTGTGTGTGTGTGTGTGTGTGTGTGTGTGTGTGTGTGTGTGTGTGTGTGTGTGTGTGTGTGTGTGTGTGTGTGTGTGTGTGTGTGTGTGTGTGTGTGTGTGTGTGTGTGTGTGTGTGTGTGTGTGTGTGTGTGTGTGTGTGTGTGTGTTGTGTGTGTGTGTGTGTGTGTGTGTGTGTGTGTGTGTGTGTGTGTGTGTGTGTGTGTGTGTGTGTGTGTGTGTGTGTGTGTGTGTGTGTGTGTGTGTGTGTGTTGCCAAGGCCGTCTGTGCATCCCACAGAGGCCTTGTTTCAGTCCTGAAGAGCAGGATAGAAAATAGGTGTGGTCTGTTAAAACGCCACTGGTGCGAAATGCATTCCCTCCCCTTATATAGGCATACAGAGTGTAGCGAGGGCACACAAGCCAAAGTAGCTTCTCTCAACCCACAATTGGGATGGATTTTTATGTCACTGATTTTTCTTTTGTAAAATGTGAAGAAGGAAAAGATGTTATTGTCTAGTAAAATAACGTCCAGCCATTGCTAGATAACCAACCACAGAATTCTATTCATACATTGCAATATTTTTAGAATAAACACTTTTACAAATCTTTTTTTCTTTTTTTTTTGTAGTAGAAATTATGGGGAGAAAAATAACATGTAACAAAGGTTCCCAGCTGGAAGCGAACCAGGGACGTTGCAGCTGTACTGTAGGTCTTAAGCACTAGGCCAGCAGATGCCCCACAGTTTTACGCTTCTTCATTGAATTGCATGATAACACTCTATCCTCTTTTTGTCTTTTGCCGTATGTGATGTTCATGCAACCTGAAACTGTGTGTGTGGGTGGGTGTGTGTGTGTCAGAAATTTGCCAGGGGCCAGACCCTGCTGGACATGGTGTGTGGCCATCTGAACCTGCTGGAGAGGGACTACTTTGGCTTGACTTTCCAGGACACAGACAACTCCAAGGTTAGACATACAGAAACACGAAGACACACACACACACACATGCATGCACCAAGACATGTAACTGAGCCATTAATCAGTGCAATTAAACAAAGGACACTAATTGTATCCCCAATTACAAACTAACCTGAGTCTGCTGGTGTAAAGGTCCAACATTTATTTACAAATGTGTCTTATAAGAGACTGCACACATACACACAAATGAAGTGCATGTGTATACTGGGTGTTTATTACATGTCTGAATTGGTCACTGAGGTCTTACACATAAAATCAAATGAAATGTCTTGTGGTCATGTTTCTATTCATCTACTTTTGATGGCTGAAAAAAAGTACCTTTTTACTAGCATAATTACGGTGGGCGACAGGGGCAAATGCACTGCAACTTAATAAAACACACGCAAATAGACAAAACACAAGCAAATGAAGAAAACATCGTCATTAATTTTACAACACATACGTTCAATCTTAAAACGGTGTGCACTGTTGGGAAATGGTGTGCATCTGCTTTAAGATCATAGACTGGAAATACTAAGTTTGTTTGAGAGATGTTGCCTCTCGTTTGGTGGGTGTGTCTCTAGTTCACTGGCTCAGGTCACAGGTGATACCCAATCAGCAGAGACGTGTCTGTAAACTCATGGTAATAAAAAGGCAGAGCTCTCTCTCTCCCATTGGGTCAAAAATCAAGCTGCTCCACTTAGCACTCCCCCTAGAGGCCTGGAGAACTTCCATTGTGTAAACTTAATGCAGCGTTTTTCTGGTGCATTTGTTTTCAGGGATTGTGTGCTTTTCTTTTTGCATCGATTCTGTATTTGCAGCGTGTTTGTGTATTTGGTTGTGTTGTGTGTTTTTGCAGCGTGTTTGCTAAATGCTGCGCATGTGTTGTCAAATGAAAGAAGATGTTTCTTAATTTGCTTGTGGTATGTCTATTTGCATGTGTTTCATTAAGTTGCAGTTTGTTTGCTCTTGTTGGCCACCGTACATAATTGACTCATACAGCATGTATAATAATACAAGAGCCCTCACAATTCTAAACTGTGGTCTACTGGATAATAGTCTGGCACAGTTTCTTGATCCATTACGATTTGCAGGCACTCTGCAGCTCACGCTTGTTTATCGTTTAACATTGTCTAAAGTGCAAGAGACTTTAGTTTTGATTTTCTATTCTGTAGATCTTGTGTTCTGTAATTATTGATTATTATGTGGGTGTAATTTAGGTCCTTCTGTGGTGAATAGCTTTGTTGAGTCCAAGACCAAATACATGTGTTGACAATGAATTAACCATGTTTCTTTATTTACTTTCGGGTTGGATTTTGTAACTGATTTCAAAGCAAATGTCAACCAGCTTTTCAGCCAAGAAGCCATTTAACCAGACTGTTTTTCCAGGTGTCATAAAGCAGTGAGTCCCCGGTTGCCCTTTTAACCACGCTTAACCACTTACAGCTTGAGAGTGGCATACATGACCTTTTAACCTTTTGAAACGTAGTTAAAACGTATTGCCTTTTAAAAACAGTGCACAATGAGAGCTCTAGTGACATTTTGCGGAAGGGGCTGGATTTACAGTAAGTGTTTGCAGAAACCATCCTTTTTTTGTAGTATGAATACATTTAAAAAGGGAAAATCAGCCAGTGAAGTACAGTTCTTAAAAGGGCTCTTAAAAATATGAATATCGTTGATTTCCTGAGGGTGAATTTCTCAAAGGGGATTGTCTCTTTCTTTCTTTCTTTATCAGCATTGGTTGGATCCTTCCAAAGAGATTAAGAAGCAAATTCGGGGTAAGTGCAACAAACACCCCACCAACACAACACAACACACACACACACACACACACACACCCACACAAACACAACACACACACACACACACACACAAAAATCAGTCCACAATCCACACAAATAAAGCAGTCCCTTGCAAAACAAACTTTGTGGTGGTTGTCTACAGTTGGTTCCTGGATATTTGGATTTTCTGTCAAGTTCTACCCTCCAGACCCGTCTGTACTCATTGAAGACATCACCAGGAAGCATAACAACTAACTACTACTACTACTATACTATTACTACTACTACATACCACAGCCCACTGTTACAGAATACTGGTGTGTGTGTGTGTGTGTGTGTGTTGTGGTGTGTGTGTGTGTGTGTGTGGTGTGTGTGTGTGTGGTGTGTGTGTGGTGTGTGTGTGTGTGGGTGTGTGTGTGTGTGGGTTGTGTGGGTGTGTGGGTGTGTGTGTGTGTGTGTGTGTGTTGTGTGTGTGTGGTGTGTGTGTGTGTGTGTGTGTGTGTGTGTGTGTGTGTGTGTGTGTGTGAAAAAAAAAATTATATTATAGTTCTAAAAAACATAATAGCAAAGATAGAGTACCCTATGCAGCAAATTCAACACATTTTAGATTTTTGAATAAAGATTGAAGAGAAGGAGTTGGCTTCAGTAGTTCTGGGAAAACACATGCAATGATAATCACACATCCAAAAAATGATGTGATATTATATAAAATAGTAATACAAAAGATTAAGAATGAATTAGTACACTACAGTAACAAGGATGCTGGATTCACAAAAGTAGACCACAGTTTAGACTACTTTGACAACTACTACTACTACTACTACTACTACTACTACTAATACTACTTACATTTCCCCTAATGCCAGGAAGAAATGAAGGATCAACATAGGAAGTACTTTGCACACTATTGCAACACAACAATAGTAAACATACACACGCAAGTATACAAGAGAAAAAAGAGAGTTAAATGTTAGCCCAGGTAGTTGATTTGAATTGTGGAGATATGTGAAATCAGCCATAACTGTAACGTTTAAAGATATATGCTGGTCTGACCTATCTGTACTGTGTTGCTGTGCTAGTGTCTTTGATGAACTAGCGTTACATCTCACCGCCCTTCGGGCTGACTGCTAGTTTGTGTGGTATCATTTTCTTTACTCTGTTGCCCAACAGGTTAATTAGGTCTTCAACCTGATGTAAGTCAAAGTGTTTACATATGAAAGCATCAAACATGCATTTTAGATGAGATGAAAGTATTACCAGTTGTTCTGCACCTTTGTTTGCTCAGCATTGTTAAATTGTATGTACAGGACGCAGAGTTTTTCTACCCGGAAGTAAAAGTAGTATAAGAAATAGAAAAAGTAGTAGTAGTAGTAGTAGTAGTAGTAGTAGTAGTAGTAGTAGTAGTAGTAGTAGTAGTAGTAGTAGTAGTGATGATGATAATAATGTACACTGCAAACTCCTTTATTATACAATAATATATGGGTAAAACAAATATAAATACACAGATATACAGATGAGTAAGGCATGGATGACATATTGCACAGTAGGAGGTGACACAGAGTAATAAATTAATAAATATTTTATAATATATTTTAATGTACTGAAAGTAAAAGTACAAGTATTGTGTTATGTATTTAAAGAAAGCAGTCAAAAGTTTGTAAATCATAATGTTTATATTATTTCAAATGTTTAGCGTAAAGAACACTCACAATTCCTTTGGCTGTAGCAGCAGCACAAGGACAGGAATGTACACACAACACTGTAGCATGTCATGAACCACGGACAGCTAATTAGCTAGCGCTTACTGATGGGTCAAGCTGATGTGGCATTTGTGTATTATAATTGTAACTTACCTTGATATATTTTTTCAAATTTGACGATTAATTTTTGAAGGCCATTATTTTGCAATCTTTCGGGAGGCAGAGAAAACACTTAATTCTGTTTTGAATTGTTTTTCACTCCAACAAACGAAAACCCAGAGTAGGGCCAGGTGTGGTCTCCTTCCTCACTGCCACAATCACTTGAAGTTGAAGGTGTTGAAGGTGGTGTTTCTGGTTCTTCCATCTCAAAACAAACTAACAAAGCTCAGTGTTCTCAAAGCAGGCATGCAGAAGAACGAAAGGCAGAACGTGCAATCTTATAAGACAGCTTGATCGCTTGATCGCTTGATTCGCTCAATGATGGGCCAGCTTCATCAAACCTGGTAAAAGAGCCATCTACTGCTTTGGCAAAGATAATGTAATTATTTCTTTTAATTGTAAAAAGTAACGATGCAGCACATTAAAAAATCTATCAGAGTGAAACTATTAAACCCATCGAAAATATGTACTAAAGTGGAAGTAGGAGAATAAAATAATACTCCAGAAGAGTATAGATACAGCCTTTTAGCACTTAAGTACAGTAGTGAAGTAGTTCTACTTCGTTACTATAAATCTGTGTAGTTTAGTGTCTTGAATGTCCATATGGGCTAATATGGACACAGCTAACTAACTAAATAAATATCCAATAGAACGTCCTTTTGAAACAATTGAGTTGACAATATTGTGACACCATGATATTTGCAGAAACATAGGCCGGTACATCTAATGTCTATTTTCATTACTAGACTATTGTCGATGGTGTATTTTAGTGCAGACATTTACACAGTAGAAGGTTACGGAAAAGGTTTCTGTCAATATATCCTGACCAAAGTAACACAATAAATACATTGTACAAAAGTGTGTATGCATCTCATAAATCTAAACTGCTTAAAATGTCTAATCACCCAAGTCACATAAAAACACATTTTCGGGCTTAACTCTAAGCTGTTCAGATACTTTCAGCTTCATATGCAAAAGTTGTGAGATATTTCTGCCACTACAATGAACTTTTTGGTGCTTAAAGTGTTTAACAAAAAAACTTTCCCAAAACAGTATTCAAGTTACTCTTGATATTCCACACTGATAAGACTATGAAAACTGTTGGAATTGTTATTATATTTCAGTTTTCAGTAGGGCCCATTTTATTACGAAGATATTCAAATCTTGACAGTGAGGTCTGTGGAGTATCCTAAATACTTCGAAAATTGTTTCTGGGAAGACATGTTGCGCTTGAGGTTTAAATGCAGTTTCACCACAATTCTATTAGATCAGCGGTTAACTTCTCTGTCAATTGGATCTAAAAACCTCAACAAATAGCACTAGGAGTATGTGGGGAAAAACAACATACTTTTGGTATTTCAAGTGAAATAGCTTTTACTGGAGGATAGGCCAATATATGTGGTTTGAGCTACAGTATGTATGCATAGAGCACTGACTTAATTGTTGTAGTTTTTTGCTCATACAACAGTATTGGACAAAAATGTTGAATTTGCTAAATGAATTGTCAAAGTAATTAAGATTCATCCTCTGAGCAAAATGAATATCAAAACATGTAAAATGGTATGGCAATTCTCACATTATTAGTTAAGATATTTCGGTCTGGAATAAAGAAGTGGACCTGCTGACCGACACGTGGACATTGCTGTCCCTAGAGCTACGCCACACGCATTACCAAAAACTCAAGTCAACATGAAAATAAGGACTGCATTTCTTTAGGTACTACCTGTGCCTGCAGCTGAGGGATGACATCCTGTCGGGTCGTCTGCCCTGCTCGTTTGTCACCCACGCCCTTTTGGGCTCCTACACTGTTCAGGCCGAACTAGGAGACTACGAGCCAGACGAACACGGTCCAGACTACGTCAACGACTTCCGCTTTGCACCCAACCAGACACGTGAGCTGGAGGAGAGAGTGATGGAGCTGCATCGTAACTACAGGTCAGAGAAAATACAACTCCATTAATTAGATTAAATGCCATCAGGATAATGGCAAATGCTGTGTGTGATGACTTGTGGGGCATTTGTATCATAGGGGAATGAGTCCAGCAGATGCAGAGGTAAACTTTCTAGAAAATGCCAAGAAGCTTTCTATGTATGGAGTTGACCTGCATCATGCAAAGGTACAGAGATAAAACTTAAGTATTTGGTATCTATCAACGCACTTGGGTCTGAAATTTTCTGAGTTAATGCCTGTGTTCACCAGGATTCAGAAGGAATTGACATAATGCTTGGTGTGAGCGCCAACGGTCTGCTAATCTACCGAGACCGTCTAAGGATTAACCGGTTTGCCTGGCCAAAAATCCTCAAGATCTCCTATAAGAGAAGTAACTTCTACATCAAGATCCGTCCCGGAGAGGTAGATAAAGACTACCATTATCTTGTCTTTTGCACCTTGCTTGACTTAGGAGTTCACTGCACAGTTATTGCCTGCACATTCCCACCAGAACAGCTCATGTCCTTTTGGCAGAGCAGAGGCAAGTTGAATGAAGGATCATTTGGTAAAGAGCCAACTCTACATTTTTATTTCATGGTTTCACAGTTGTTAAAATGACATCATTGTTTCTCTTGACTTGTCCCAAGCAGCATAAATAGTCATTTCATGGTTTGATAAAAGTGTTACTCCTGAGATTTATCCACAGCGGTCCTATGTGTCAGCCGATGAGGACAGTATTTAGAGCCCTCAGATACACCGTTCTTAAAGCTTGGCTGGCTGATAGGTCATGTTTTTACTCTTCTCATTCTTCTCTCTTCCTCTATGGTGACTTTAGAGCGTGATTAGCCAGGCATGATGTTTTGCACTTTCATCAAGGATTTTACTTGCAAATGTTAGTCAGATTATGCTCGCTCTGGTTTTCAACTCACTAAACTTATTATGATTTGCTGTTTTTTTTCCTTCATTCTTTGGCCTTCGGGGCACCTGCTTACATCCACTGTTATACTGACATTGACGTCTTCATAGCAAATACCACGGCCATTCTGTGCACAGACTTTGTTCTCCAGATGTATCCTCTTAAGTCAACTGTCACTTCAAATTTGCCCGAAGGGTCGTCATTGTGTTTTGAAACCCTTTTATTATTTTCTAAACTGTCCCCACAGATTTCTTTTTGTGTGGAACAAGAATTGGCTTTTCCTTTTTTTATGGACTAGTCTTAAAGTTCAAAGCCCTGTAATATTGCTAATAACATATTGATTTAAAAGAGTATTCTTCTGCTCACACCACTGAACATCTGATGGAGTAAGTGCAAAAACAGCTAATTTGTAGGTTGGTTAGAGATCTCCCTGACAGTTTTTTTTTTTTTTTCCTTTCTTTTTTTTCATTGCTGCGGAGTAAACACAATTCACCCTGCCACCATTACTCCATCTTTTCCCTGCACTCACTCCCTTCACTCTCCTTTTCTTCTTTACCTCCTTCCCTTCCTCCTCCTCCACTTTTGACACCACCACTCCTTTCCCTCACTGCTCAGTATGAACAGTTTGAGAGCACCATAGGCTTCAAGTTGCCCAACCATCGGGCCTCGAAGCGATTGTGGAAGGTCTGCATTGAGCACCACACCTTCTTCAGGTAGGATACTCACAGATACACAGACAAACACACTTTTTTTGTACAATGCATGAACATGCAATTGTTAACACTTTGTACAAAACCGTACACTGTTAACACACTGTTAACACTTTGTTTAATACAGTAGACACTTATATAAATGAGTTGATTCTTTTTCCTTTAACACAGTTCTGTTTCATTTTCTTGAAAGAAACTGATTTGTAACTGTAAATTAATAGGAAGGTTCCTGATTCATGCTGATTTGCTACTAATTATGTGGTAAAATTGAGTCAGATCAGTTTGCACACTTCCAATTAATTATTTCCATTTCATTGCTATTCTAAGCCAGCGAGTCTTTTAGTCAGTGCACAGATGGGCTAAACATGCAAAACTGTTAAATGTATCTACAGGCTTGCATACAATTCAGCATTTAGTATTAGGTTTCCAATAATAACTCATTATTTACTTAGGCTTAAATTAACTTCTGTCAGTTTTTCACAGCTAGCATGGCTCTGTCTGAAGGTAACACACTCTGCCCAACATCACCTTTTAAATTTTTACAGATTAACACCTAATATCCCATCTGTTTAATTTTTACAAAAAACAAAATAAAAAAGTTTGAAATTTACATGATATTGCTTCTCCAAGCCAAACTATTTCTTGGCTAGACACAATACTGTCTCCGCTGGCAACCTCACAGTGACGACAACACTCGAGGAAGCTTTAGAGGTGCTGGTTGGGGGATTTTGTTTGTTAGAGTTCCGTTAGATCTCATTATCAACAGTAGAATAAACCCCTATACGAGTCTAAACTGTGTAATTAAATAAAATATGTGTAGATGCAGTTTCTGAGTTTTTGTGTCAGATTTACACAAACTGAACCTACCTGCAGGTTGGTTTCCCCAGAGCCGCCACCCAAGGGCTTCCTGGTGATTGGCTCAAAGTTCCGCTACAGCGGGCGGACCCAAGCCCAGACCAGACAGGCCAGTGCTTTGATTGACAGGCCTGCTCCACAGTTTGAGCGGTCCGTTAGCAAGCGGTACATGCTGCCCCGAAGCATTGATGGAGGTAAGAACCCAGGCGATTTCACCGTTCACACAGAGGTGCACTTATATTTCCTGGATTATGTTGTAAGTCAATTACTTGGCTCTAACCCCTCAGGTTTTAAAAAATGGATTGATAGGAATATATGCATGAAAAATACTTGATTTTGTGTTATGGCTCATAAAGTGAAGGGAGTGCCTACTAAATCTGAGAATCACATCTCTTAGACCCCGACATTCCTCTGCAAAAACAAAAATTAAGGCAGATTTTAATTTTATTGATAAATGTAGCCATATTAAAGACTTTACTTTAGATTGTGTCGTGCAAAAGCTAAAGCTGAAGTCCAAGTGGTTTCCCTCCCATTACACTAGCCTCAACTCTAGGCTACAGTATGGACCAGCTGTCCCAGCGAAGCTCCAGTGAACGCACACAGTTCATGTCCAGAGAAGACCTGGACCAGGAGGGCAGCCTGGACCTGGACCACGATCAATACCACATTCAGGACCAAGACCAGGACCAGTACACAGATCAGGAGCTTGATAGTCAGGATCAAGATCAAGTTCAGAAGCACACTTGGGGTGCCCACATCTCAACACCCACCAGGACTTTGGAGCTCAAGGTACAAGATGAGACGTTATGTTCAAATATACAGAAACCTGCCTTCATTGCAGCCTTTGAACCTTTCAACACTTTGATGTATAGCTTAGTCTATACCTAAAAGTGGCAAAGAAGAGAGACTAAAAGTATGACTGAATGTCTTCATTGCCATTGAATCAACATAAAACAAGAACTCTCACCTGATGAATGAAATATTGCCTTTCAAGTGTGAACAATTTATCATAGTTTTGATGAAGTGCAACACAACATACAAAGCAGTTTTGTTGGCTATTTATAAAAAAAAGAACACGACTTAGACCCAAATCTGGAAACTCCCTCATGAACCTCTGACTGACACGCCTCATCTCTCTCACATTCCTTTGTATTTAAGGCAGTAATCACCATCCCTATGTTTTCTCACCTTGGCCTAATTCCCCC
>NC_045739.1:13416843-13421817 GCF_008692095.1 Etheostoma spectabile | reverse complement strand
CCCAATTTTCTGCTCCTCTGCAGACTTATAAGACTTCTCAGTATGAGTCCGCTCTCTTCTCCATTTCTTCAGTTGCCTCAACAAGTCTAACTTGACCTCTTTGCTGCCAATAACATTTTCCTTAACCCTGCATCCTGCCTCTAACAGTTCTTCTCTTCTCCCTGCTGAAATGTTAACACACTCTGCTAACCTCTGCTCTCTTTTCTCTGGCCTCTCTGTCGTGCACCTCGACCTCCTGCAGGGCGAGGAGGAAGGCTCCCCTTTAGACTCCAAACCAGAGGTATTTTGGCCTTGGACCTTAGTGTCTGTCTGTGTGGTCATGCGCCCGTATTCTGTGTTTGTTAAACACAACCTATGAGTCTAATCAATGGAAACTGCACAAATCAATCAGCAGATGTTTGCCCACTTGAAAATTAGATTTTCTTCATAGTCATTTAGCTCTTATCCAGAGAGACTTAAACAGTGGAAACAGTTGTTTTTTAATTGTCAATACATCCTTAACAGTGCCTGTGTGTAAATTAGGGATTGATTGTTATTAGCAGGATAAACAGATGGCCCCTAAGCACTGTTGATGATTCAGTGAATCAGTGGTTCCCCAGTTGGCAGATCTCCTGGTACTCCAGCTAATATGCGTAAAAGTCTCATTTAACTTCATTTATCTTGTATATCATTTTATGCAAAACCAAATTAATGCACAAATTAATTTTATGTTTTATTTATATGGTAAAGGTTATCCAGTGTGTCTAGTCTCATATTAGATCATGTGCAGGTACTGTGTGTAGGGTAGTGTTATTTTAGTACTGTAGAAATATTTGCATTGCATTAGTCCCTGAAGGGTCTGTTCATTTGTGGTTTTGTTATGCCTTCTCACCAAATCTTTGGATGAAGTAGTATGGGAATAATCCCCCACTCCAAACCCTTAGGCTCAGTCAATAGATGACTGCATTAATTATCAATTGGGTGACTCTGAAATGGATTGTCCCTGTCTGCTTGGCAGAACATTAAATGGATGGAACAGTCTTAGCCAAAAGCCCCAATGGTGTCAACTGTTTGTCTGTCCGATGTCCGTCTGGCCGCCTGCCTTTTGACTCACCTGCAGCACTTTACCTCTTTGTCTCTGCACGCATCCCCCCCCCCCTCCTCGCAACTTCCTGCTTTGCTTTAAACTCTTCACTTCATCTCACTTGCCCCACCTTGGGCTCCCTCATCTGTTGGACAAGGATCTGGCCACCCCTCGGCCCAAACAGGAGGTACGGCTTGTCCTCTCTTTTTGGCAGTGTGTGTGTGACCCTCACCAGGTGTGCTGTGTTTTCTAATCCATAACTGTGCCGTCACTTACTGTAAGAAAACACACCGGCAAGGAGGTCATGTTAAAACACTCTTTTTTTTTTTTTTTTTTTTCTATAGTAAACATAATTGTTTGGTGACTCACTTTCTTCAATGTATCATCATAATTATGCATGTTAGTTTCATAATTTCACTATTCCAGTTAAATTATACACAGTATATTACATCATAATTACAACTTTATGTAATGTGCCAATTATTTATCTATATTGCCTTTGATCTATAATGATAGACCTCTATTTACAGTTTTGGGTGCTCCATCTTACAAAGAATCTTATATAAAGGTGTTATATAAAGTGCAGCAACAGTACAAAGTAGAGAACAAATCTATTGTTAAATAGAGTTTGTCCCTGTAATTTGAATATTTGAAACCTCCAAACTTTACCTGAATCCCCTTTTCTATAATGCTGCAAGGTGAAAGAAAAATGCTGAAAATACTATTGTGTGTGTGTGTGTGCGATATATGTATATATATATATATATATATATATATAATATATATATATATTGTGTATGTTATTAAGACCTCTAATTGTCCAACCATGTGTGACAGCACTGGATTCATCTTACTGCACAGTAACAAAACCACAACCTTATAGATTCAGACCTAAGATTTTTAACGTATGTTAATCTGTGTGCTTGATGTGCCCTTTGCTGTGTAAGCAGCAGTTTTTGGATAAGCCAGAAGATGTTCTACAAAAGCACCAAGCCAGCATCAATGAGCTGAAGAGGGCTTTAAGGCAGCCTAACAGCAAGATGGCCCAGAGGGAGAAACGCCTCTCATCAGCTACTCCTCCCGGAGGAACCCCCGAGCGAAAACCAGTAAGAATTCACATCTGAAAAATTCTAATCCCAAATTACATTACTCACCGTTGTACAATTGCTTTCCTAAACCTTACAATTTTCTAAAAATGTCGTGTTGGTCAGCTCTTTCCCTTTCTGTCTTCCTTTTCCATTCTGTCAAAAAATGTATTCCATGTAACCAGAACACAGAAAATGAGAAAAAAGGATCTTGAAATGCATCAAAGTTTGCACAGGTCCTCTAGTTAATCACGGTTTTTCTTACTAATCATTTACACTTATGTCGGCTAACAATGATATCACAAGTGGAAGATCAGTGTTACTAGCTAGGCTAATGCAACTGTCTACTCTATGTCAACATAGGCGACCGCTGATGCCAAATTGATTGACAAGCAGGATGATTGTGAAGAAGAGCTTGACACTTGGTCTAAAGTGGAAATGAGTAAGACCTCTTCTATGGGTGGAGACGCGTTCTTTGTGCCACCTTGGACTGAAGCAAAGATGAATTATTGTCAAACAGTCAGGGACTCTTTAAAAACTCAATGTGGGACATCTCAGAAACAGGACACAGACTTTACACCAACAGGACTAACGGATATGAACCAGGTGGATAATACAATAGCAACTAACGGGCATCACGATTCTGTATTGGCGAGGAATGCCATTCATGAAAATGGATACGGATCTCCACATGACAAACAGGGCAGTGCAATCAACAGAGATATGAGGCATTGTCAGTATGAGCACAACATTCATCGAGTGAGACCAAAGAACTTTGAAAGTCCAATGGCTGTGGATTCTCTCCCAAAAGGTAAAGGAGGCAGGATTGAGAGTGATGCGAGTCATTGTGATACTTGGAAAACAAAAGACCTGAGCCCTGTGGGAGACTGCAACATAACTGGGAACTCACGCTCAGACGTCCCCAAAATAGTTCCTCTCAAGCCACAGAGATCAAAGAAGTCTTTGAATAAGGAGAACACAGGGGATATGAACCCTCAAACTCAAAGTGGGTCTGATAGAGGCATCTGTGGTGTGACTGGGGATCTACAGATGACAAAATCCAAAGACGGATCCTTTGAGGAAGGGAGGAGAGTGGATAGCAATGCTGTACTGCAGTCTGCCACAGATGTTGTCAAGGAAAACACATGGGCCACCAAATACCACAGTCAGGCTACAATGTCATATCAACAGCAAGGTTTACTACATCAACAGATTAAGAATGAACTGTTTGGACAACAGGAGCTCAGAGACTGCAGAGGCACAACTGGACAAAGTCTGTGGACAAGAGGAGGACATGAAGACCATTTTCAGAAAAGCTCCGAGATTAAAGAGAATCTCTTCCCTAGTTCCAAATTTCCAACAGCTCCCCCTCGAACTCTCCCGCTGAAAACACAGTGGTCCCGAGACAGACAGAGCAACGTGGACAGCAGCCACATCCACCACAGGACGCCCAGCCAAGAAACAGCCAAGCGGAAGCAAGTGGTAAAACCATCCTGCCGACCTAACCTGTTTGTCAATCACCGGAAAGTAAAGCATTGCATGAGCTTCAGGCGATGTCGTTCAAATCTTGTTTTTACCATCTAAAAACAAACAATCACACATACTTCAGAACTCATGTGGCTGTGTATGAGAAAGCAAAATTTCACGTTCCTTGGCATCGCATCATTGACCGACTCAGTTCACGTCCATGGTCCAGAGAGCATTTTGCTTTCCCTTGTTCCTTTTCGCAAAGCTTGACATCTGCTTGGCCATTTCAGAAGGCTGCGGGCCTTTAAGCAAAGTTTCCTATGCTTAAGCGTCTGACGTCCCTTTTTATCCCACCTTAACTTGTCACGTTCACACCCGGTCACTCCTTTCAACACCCTCACAGAATAAAGGTGGCTGCTGTTGCAAGGAGCGCAAGACCTTTCCACAATTTTTTCTTTGAAACCTCTTTTTCACATAATTTAAGTCTTTTGTTGTAAATGGTTGAGAAGGGCATTTGAACCAAATGTTCTGCCTTGGCACCTCTGTAGCAACAGCAGAAAATGAAAAAGGCGATTAGATGTAATCACAGGCTGCAGAGCTGCCAAACCTCTTCAGGGCTTATGCATTCATATGCTGCATTTACGAATATGAAAACCTCTTTCCTGAAAAGGTTTTTGTAAATCTAACCTTTCAGTGCATGGCATTACCATTGCACTTGCAGTCATTTCTGATGATGTCAACCTGTGAAATATATTCAAGCATGCTTCTGAAAGTAGCCGTAAGCTTTACAGTCTCTGGGAATTCTCATGTGCGTGTTTATTGTGCAAGTTTAATCCCTGACGTTGATGAATGAAATAAGTGTTTGTATTTTATAAATAATATTACAGTGCAACTCCATCCAGTACATACCATCAATTAGCTTAAAAGCTGTAAGTAGAGAACATTGCAAACATGGCATCTTCAGATGTGACAAGTAATGCTTTTATCAGCCATTTATTCTGCTAAAAACACAATATCATGTCAACGCAGTGACAAAGAAATGCTCTGAACTCTGCTCTCTCCTTTTCTGATGCAATTACACACATGTTGACTAGGGTATAGATTATTATCAAGATTTGTGGTTGTTGTAGTTTTTCTGACTTGACACATGCTTTATCAGTTTTATATTAATGTTTGCCTTCTGTTTGATTTTCTTCTTTAGGACACACCTCCCACACCGGCTATTCATGAGGAACCTTTCAACGAAGCTTCAGTGAGTCTTCTCTCAGCTCCACCAGACTCCTATTTTCTTTTTCTTTTTAGCCACTCTTTTCAAAATGTGTAAACAAACTGCGTTTTTTTTTTTTTTGAGAGATGTGG
>NC_045739.1:13414076-13416833 GCF_008692095.1 Etheostoma spectabile | reverse complement strand
ACTATTCTGGTTTTCATTAAAGGCGGTTTGTAAATTCCTATCTTAATTTAAGGGGAAACCACAACCACAATTCAAAACACAATTTTGTGCTCAAGTTACACAATAACTTTATCTAATTGGTAAAATGTGTTCTGATGCTGATCAAGATTTTGTTCATATAGGTGATTACAATCAGTAGAGAAATACAAAAACACAATTTTTTTTTTTTTTTTCTGTAGCGCAATTTGTAGTTTACACGGCCCTATGTTCTGTCCTCCTCTCTGCAGAGGGAACCATGGGAAAGACGTCTAGGCTCCGTCTCCGAGGACGACCAGGACCATGAGATCCTGTACCTGAAGGAGACCCACCTGGGCATCGAGCGCAAATGTTCCAGCATCACGGTCAGCTCTACATCCAGCTTGGAGGCCGAAGTAGATTTCACCGTCCTCACGGACCTGCATACGGGCATGGAGGAGTTTTCCAGGGGCATGACAGAGCTGGGGGAGAGGGATGTGTCACCTGATGTAGGTCTATGCTTTGGCATGGACTTCCTCCAGCAGCAGTGTCCCTCTGAACCCCCTCCTCCGCTGGTGTCCGCCCCTCTGTCCAGAGGAGCCAGCAGCAGCCCTCCTGCCAAACATATTCAGGCTGAAGAAGTCCGACCAGAAGTGAAACGGTCAGATGTGCAGGTAATTTTTTCATATTAAGTGTGTTTGTAGCTTCTCCTCCTTTAGTTTAATTTGTTCTTGCAAGGAAGAACAATGCTATTTTTAGGTACCTAAAATGTACTGTATGGGTGTGAACATGAATGTAACAACAAAATGGCCAGAAATTTAAAAAAATGTTTATACCTATGTCTCCATGTGTTTTTAACTAGAAGCACATGGGAAATACATAAAATAAGAGTGCAAGCAAGTGTTTTGCCAAAACCACACACACACACACAGACACACACACAGACACACACACACACACTCCTTACACCACCATATTCCCATCTCAGTGCCACCCAAGTTTCCAACAAAGTGTGATGACAGGCCAACAAAGTGAACTGTTGAGGAGTTCATGCAAGTTTTGTTTACAAGCCTGTGTGCAGTAGTCAGTGTGACCCTGAATGAAACATACAAAAATAGAGCAAGTCACAAGTTTTCCACTGTGGTTCACATAAAAGAAAAGAAATTGTGGTGTGATCACACCTCAATTTTGTCACACATTCTAATGTGTTTTTCTGTGTGTGCTTTATGATTTGAATTGTCAAAAAGATGTACAAGATGAAGTCCACAGCGTTAATTGAACGTTGAATATATATTGATGCTTCTGATGTGTTGAAATCAAGAAAAGAGCAGGCAAAGGACACCGTAAGGGCTGTAATCAAACGTGTTTTGAGTTGAATGCTCTTCATCGAGCAGCACTGAAGGGTAATGAAGAAAGACCCTTCATCTGTCCTCCTCTGTTTTGTCCTTTTATCTGTGTGTTACAGTACATTTCAGTCAGCAAAGAGCTTTACATCAATTCAATCTTGGTCTTTTAGTATGTGTAAAAACTAAAACTTGTTTCTTTGTTTTTTACTCACTTAAGCCTGTAGTGCCCAAAAAACCAAAGAGGTCAGTGCCGGTGTCGTCATCAGTGGACAGAGAGCAGTCGCACAGAGAAGCCAGTCGCGTCTCTGGCGTCACAGTGATGAGCAGGGAGGCCAGTGATGTCATGCCTACACCGACGGTGAGGAAGACGGACGTCAAGACTGAGACTCAGCCCAATGGGTCAGAGGTTACGACCACCATCCTGGAGTTCACAGATCAGGTTAGTTTCATATTTAAGTAAAACATATTGTAAAAAAAAAAAAAAAAAATAAGAACGAAAGTATTACTACCTACAAGTTACACAATAATTTGCCTGTGTTTCAGGATCACGGTATCACTGGCCTGAGTGAAGTTTCTTACTCTACAAGGCAGAGTGTTTCCCCTGTGAGTGCAAACAAAGGAACCTCTCCAATTTTAACTTGACCTGCAGCACACTCCTTCTTGCTCTCTTGGGTTTAAACCTACTTACTGTACAAAAAAACCCAAAGACCTGGATTTATGAATATGTGCCTGACTGGATGTTCTAAAATATGAAAAACATGATGATTTGTACATACACAGTACATGTGCGTTTACAGTATTTGCTAATCATCAGCTGTTTGCTTTCTCAGGTGCATATGAGCAGTCTTGCAAGAGAGGCGTCAGGGTCGCCCATCCTCGTTACTGAGAATGTTACCTCGGCAACCACTCACGTCACCAAAGTAAGGAAGCTCAACTTGAATTAACAAAGCGCACAATTTCATGTATAATTATGATAAAGTGGGTTTTGCAACATTAGGAGCTGCAGCTCATATCTTCTGTCTGAATACAGTTAGATGTGGGCTCTACTTCTGAAGGCTATAAAAAGAAAATCCATTGTGCGTTTCAGACGGTGAAAGGAGGATATTCAGAGACCAGGATCGAGAAGAGGATCATAATCACAGGAGACGATGATGTTGATCAGGAACAGGTGATCTGAAATGAACTGTGGATGAAAAGTCGAGTCAAAAGAACCCTGTGCTGTGCATGGTAGTTACTGGTTGTTAGCTTGGGGTGTTGTAGTTTTGGGAAATGTGTAGTTGCTAGGTCTGGGAGAATAAATGAGCTATGCAAATAAAATTAACCTTTATTTAGTTGGGCTTCAACTAACAAATACTGTCATTATCGATAATCTGGCGATTCTTTTTTTTAGATTTATTGTTAGTCTGTAAATTAAAAA
>NC_045739.1:13402238-13414066 GCF_008692095.1 Etheostoma spectabile | reverse complement strand
AAAAAAGTTGTGGAAAGAATGGCCATTGCAATCCAATATCTAATGATCAATAAAAATATATATTTATACTACTATGATATATGAGAAAGAAAAGCAGCAAATCCTCACATTTGAGAGGCTGGAACAAGACAATGTTTGGTACTGTATTTTTATACAGCACATACACATATTACACATACTATTTTTGCTTGAAAAAATAAGGTCTATTTGCAAGCATAAAAAAAGAGTCTCAACTTGTAATTATCATTCTATAATATTATTAAATGGCAACTGGAATTCTCACTTTAGCTATAAAACACTGAAATCAACTAAAATCTTTAAAATGTTTTATTTGTTCCTGTGATTTATTTGGTAGTTTGCTCTTTTCTTCACAGGCTCTGGCTATTGCAATACAGGAAGCCAAGCAACAGCATCCAGACATGCAGGTGACCAAGGCAGTTGTTGTCAGGGAAACAGAATCATCCACTGAGGATCGACACGGGGCATCAGAGGTACGGCTGCCATGTTGACTTCAAGCAATAATATCTGGCCAGGATTTAGCCCACAACCCCTACTTTGAGATTAAGGGATTTATGGTTGAATATCTCTTCTTTCTTCACCTGCAGTCCTGATTTCCTGAGACAAGATCGCCCCCCTTTGGACCGAAAGTGTCAGTGCCAGACCTGAAATTGCCATCCACCATCCCTACTGATAGACTACTGCCAGTGGTGCTCAAATGGAGCCTCTTGTACACACACACACACACACACACACACACACACACACAAAGCTGAAACAAGACTCTTCTGAAATTCTTTTTATTTTCATTCAAACATTTCACTTTTCAAATCATTCTAGTTCAGCAGAGTGATTTGGCTGGCTACAAAAAAAAACTAACATTCATGGTCCTTGATTGGTCAACAATATGCCACCAGAATTCCAAACATCTGGAACAACTAAAGAGAAAAAATCCGAATCCAACTAAATTCCCTGCAAACCTCTCATGCCTCTATGTTCAAGCCACTTGCTTAAGTATTCCTCAAAGGTCTAAGGGAATCTGTGCACTCATTCACACTGTGGAATAACCCGAGGCCATGTGGGTACCCATCTCACGCAGAAAGTATCATTTGTAAAATAGAAAAGAAAGGGTCATGCACCTAGGAGTGCCGTTTACATGTCTGTGCTGCTGTACTGAAAAACAAGAAATCATGAGATCCCTGCTGTGTGTTGGAAAAAAAAAAAACTGCTGTAAAAACCTACTGTGTGTGTGCTTACGTGTAATAAGTAAATTAATCCATTACATCTAGCTCCAGTACTGTTAAAGGATCCAGTGAAGCAGGGTTTAGCGAGAGCAGAGCAAATCCTGCTTTTAGTTTTCACTCTTGCATAGCCTGTCTAATGAACAAATGAGCTTTGTCCCACCCCCTTCACGTTGACTGATGAGGATGCTCTGAGCAGAACGGATCATGTAGAGCAACAAGGTCCTCTGGTGGTGCTCGTTCAATTTTTCAGAGCTTGTCTGATTACTATACTTCCCTCTATCTGTCTCACCTGAAAGATTTGACTTCTGTAAAATGTATTGGACCATGGTGTGTCAGTTGCTGCATCATGATGGACTTTGATTGGACTGTTAGAGAATGGACTGTGTATGTGTCTGGATATTAGGAGCTGTGAACACACAGTGTACCTGTCGTATTTATTCAAATGGTGGTGATGTAGTTTCTGAGCATGCTGGTGTTTCAGAATCAGCCCAGTTTCCTTTCCCAGCCTTTAGATATGCTTTCAGAATCCAGCTGCATATAATACCACTTGTGTAGTCAGTACTTAGAGTAGACTCACACCCTTGTTCAAGTCACAGAATGGGCGGCTGCATCAGTAAAACTAGTATTTGAGATAATGTTTGCATGATAATTTCTTGCATTATTAGACTGTAATTAAATAATATGAATATTAATTCTAGGACGGATGGCTCGTGATGATCAAGATATAAAGGCTGTATTTACTTTTGTAAGTATTCACAATGTGAAGTCGAATCTGAGGTCTGACAAGTAAAAAAATAAATTAAAAAAATAGGAAATTCAGCTTCCTTTATAGGAAATGAACAGTATTTATCAGAAATAGTGGGAAATATCAAGCACACATTACACTCCTTTTAGTAATCCCAAGATGCAATGACAGCACAGTGGCTACTGTTTTATCTCATTCAAGCCACTGGTGCTGTTATTACATATTGCCTTGCTTTTAATTGAATCCACCCCCCCCCCTTAATGAAAAATGAAGTAGGACTGTCATGCCTACATTCAGTTGTGGTAACTGATATTTTCTCACGGCTTTTTATTGTACAACACATTCTCTTTATCTTTTCACACAATTTGCAGAAATGGTATTATGCATCACAACCCTTCCATTACTCTTTCAAGGCAAAGAACAGTGTTATAAATAAAATATACAGTAGGAGCAGAATCTTTGGAATTGTAGTTTTGTGGGATTTGGTACATGAATGTTAGCGGGATGCCAAAGGCACGTGCTGTAGTGTGCTCATTAAGGTAGCAGTGAAATTGTACAAACTCTGATTTTATATGAAAATATTTGTATGAACAAGCTACTTTTGATTACAGAGTTTCAAGAAAGTCAAATGCATAAACTTGACACGGCAAGGGTTCCCTTTAATTATGGTGTCTTTAACTTTACTTGCAAAATACCTGTCCTTCTTGCAAAAGTCACACGTTACATATTAATCCATACATGCAGCAGCAAATTCATTCAATTGAGAAAAAATTATGTCAGGTTTATGAGGGTTTTACTGAGGTAGAACTTTGGCTTTCAGACACTGAACTTCTCCTGTCAACATTCACGTGTAGTGTTATTCCCATTGTATTTCATATTTTGGTTCCAAATCCTCTAAAGTGATGATCAATTATGGATCTGGTGAAGAAAAAAAACAATGCAGCCATGCATTCCGTGTATTGTATGTTTGATGCCGTTTGGTGGATTGTGAAGATGTAAAGTAGTTAATTGACATGGGCATGATGTACACTAGGGGGCACCAGTTACCAAAAAGAAGAGCGCTTTGCAGAAACATTGAGTATACCCAGCTGAAAGCCTTCTTGCCATTCTTCTCTAAGAGGCAAAATTATCCAAATCACCCTTGGATCAAACCTTCCTCTTTCCAGAAAAGGCCAGTCCGTGGAAGTCAAGTACCAGACTGATTCTTCAGAGACATTTGGCTGTGGCACCTGGTGTTGACATCTGATTTGACGACCTCTGGCTGACACTTAAACCTAGCTCTCTTCTTTCTAGAGCCCTCCTCCTCCTCAGCAGCATAATCTCCTCTGCTCCGCTGCTCTCCATTGCTTGGTGCCGTGTCTTTGCTGTACATTGTACTTGCAGTCATTTGAAATTAATAAAGAACAGAGAAAAAGAGAACAAGGTGAGAAGGGAATCTCTCTCCGTTTGACCCCTTTCACCTTATCTGGTTGGCTTATTATAGCTGGTGTATATTTGTCCAGTAGGCCCTTAAATGTAGTGCAGCTACTGTAGTTTTCAATCTTGAAAAAATAATGCTGAAGAAAATATTTGTTATATTTCTAGGTTTTTCTGTACCAAGTGCATTTGGTTTCAGGGTTGTTAAAGAAAAGCAATGTATTAATACACTAAAGCTGTCAAGTGTATTAATGCAGTTATTGCTCACCTGCAGTTTTGCTGAATTTAAATTGTTTGCAAGCCGCAGTTAAGATGCTGCAGTCATCTCACAGCTAAGAGAAAAAAAATTGAATCATACAGATGTTAACACAATCTGTATTAAAAATAACACAGACAATATTTTAATGATGTGTTAGATCACTGCACCAAACACATCTCAAGGATACAACAAATAACTCACACTTACAGGTACAGATGTGTAGATATTGATTGCACTTATGAGCATCTGTTCTCAAATTATCGATCGGGACCATCCATGTAGGTAGAAGAGAAGAAATGCTGCTCTTTCACAAAGGATTGAATCAGTTATTGTGAAGAGAAATGGGCTGAAACACAGGTCTGAAATACAGCTACAGGATATAATTGCTTAAAGTCAGGGCTGCAAAGTTTCAAATGTTCTAGTTTTTGCACCCCAAAGTGAATGCTTTAACAATATCTTCCACCTGTGGTCATGTAACAATTTTATTTGCTTAAGATTGCACTTTGTTGACCTATTATCACAATTATTTAAACAAAATTAGACCATGTAATTTAAATTTAAGTTATTGAGGTTTAGGTGCAGAAATACAAACTGAAAGTTAGTATAATTTATGTAGTTTCATTTTCTGCTTCAACTGTAACCCCTTTTTAAAGTGTGACCTGTATGTCAAATTAATGAAACTGTGAGTTTATTCTGATCTTAATGACTACTTACTATGTGCTAGTCAGACCATAAGAGCTTTACATCACATACCATGGCCTGATGAGGCATGGCCATTCTGCCTTTTTTGGCCTCTTGCGACATTAAATAAATAAATGAGGAAAATGGCATTAGGTTTATTAAAAGCAGGTTGATCCATTCAGACATCCTTAGCAACATAGGTACGTACACTGACCAATCTCATGCCAAACAGCAGCTGACAGTAAAATACCACCCCTACTTTGTAATAAGCTATTATAGAAAAGTCAGTAATTACTGTCACTTGTACTGTATTACAATGCTCATTATGAAAGACATAGGAAAAAGGCATGTTTCTGGCCCAAAGAATATGATCTAAAGAGTAACAAAAGTGAAGAATCCATACAGCGTACAGTAAGGTCAGTTATTCATAAATTACAGTATGAGTGAGCTGAAACAAAATTTGGATAAACAAAGGAGGACAATAAATAAAACTCTTAAATAATAACATCATGGATAATAATCATAAGACTTAAGGCGCATTTGGGACCTGAGGATTTCATACATACAGTGTACAACAATGTGGCTCAGCGTGCCTTTGTTACACACTTATCATGGGTGAGGGAGGAAGGTAAGACATCAATTAATCAAAACAAGTCTGCTGTTTACAACGGAAGCCATATAGAGGGTGTACACACTGCATTTTTTCACAATGATACAACAGGTGGAACTGAACCTTGTTGGCTCAATACCTTTGGTTAAAGTCAGTTTCATGGCAACTCTTGAGGTTTCAATGTAATGTGGAGTAACGTAAAGGCATGGCAAAATTACAAAGGTCCCAAATGGTTGTTTTTTTTCATCAAGCAATGAGGCTTAGCTTGGCAGGGATAATAGTGGTTTTTCTTCTTAGACAGTGCAGCAGGTTTCCCAAAAAGAAAGGGGAAAACAATTTTCTTGTCTTGAACGTAGTTAAAATATAACTTCACTCACATTACAATGAGCTATGTAAGGTCTCCTTCATCCCAAATTCTAATTCCAGCATCCATGAAAAGTCCAGAGGTACATACAATATCCGTTTAACCGAACCTGCGCAGTCCCACAGGAAATACATTGTGCATCACACACCACTGGGCCTTCAAGCTTAAAACCATATGAGAATATCCACTGGTCAGAAGGGAGCAAAGAAAGAAACATCTTCAAAGAGACTGCTGTAGAGTCACGGTGTCCTTTCACTTCCAGAAAAGCAACTACTGAAAAAGCCAGTTCTTTTCAATTCCTTTTAAAAGGTGGAGGGGAAAAAAATCCTCACAAAGAGATCTTTGTAGAAAGAAGAGAAAAGACACAGTAAAGGAGGGAGCAGGTGGAAATGTGGCTGTCAGTCTCTTGTTGTCTCTGACCAGCTGTTTCTCTTCTTAATAAGCAGCTGTAGTACCTGGTTGATGCAGATGTTTGTCATAGTACAGTCCTGGCTGTGAGGATTAATGCTGCAAGGTTAACCAAGGGAAATGCAGAAGACTCTGGGGCTGCTCCCGTGGCTATGAAGCCTGAAATACACAAACAAATCAAATTAACTTTAATTATGGCAGCAAAAAATACAGCCAATAATACAATGCATTCAGTATGAAGAGCTACAGTGTGGTGTGAGTACACAACTATGTCACTAGATGGCACTGGTATGCTGTGCTCAATTATGTCTTTCAAAGAACTAGACTGCAGACATTGGGTTGAAAGGAAAAATACACTTTTAAAGAACCAGCAACTGCCAATATTCTTTGCATGTCTGAACCCATTTTGTTTAATGATGAATATTTCTCAATCAGGGGATGAGAGATTGTATTTATACAGCTAAGACAACTGTAAACACAATGTTCATTAGCTTCAAAGACAAAAAGCTTATTTGAAGACTTACCATTTTGCACCAACATTTAATAGGGAAAGAATACCTCATAGAAGAGTCAGAGATACCAATTAATCAGCCTGAAAAGATCACAATGCAGTGCAGCCACAGAACATTGTTGTGTTTACAGTGCACACTCACACATCGGTCTCTCAATTTAGGGAGAGGTAGACAAAAGAAGTTGAGAAGGATTGGAAACAAAATGATTCCTCATATGTCAAAATCCCCAGTGAATGGGTGTTTGCAGATAGATTTGCCTGTGACTCAAAACAGGCTCAACTGAATGCATCTGTTTTTGCAGTGGTGTCTCACAAACAGAGACAGACATTTTCTGTCCTACCTGCTATCTTGGGGATGGTAATCTGGCGGCTGCTGCTGCCTTCCCCTCCCTCACTGAAGGGTTTGATCTGGATAACGTAGTCCTGGTTGACCGGCAGTGACAACTCCAAGGAGGTGGTGTTGGTCTCCACCACACTGGGACGGCTGTTTTTGTCCTGGCTGTACATCACCTGCAGGAAGTAGAAAGGTACAGATGATGAAGCCACTCCAGATTCATTGCATCAGTATGAGTGGTTTTAAGGTGTCCTTGTTGATGCATTGACAAGACAATCTGAGTTGTAGTTTGTGTTTCTTTCAGACAGCTGTGTGAGATGCAATGCGTTGCCTCTGAAACTAACAAGGATGAATCTTACTGTAGATATCTGCACGTGGCTGTGATGGACCAGAGGAGAGGGTGCACCACAGATAAGGGGAATGTAGACGTAGGAGGCTGCAAATTAATGTCTGACCTTTATTTTTTAGATTGATAAGCCTAATAGCACAACAGAAGGATTCATAACCTGAAATGCAATATCATTAAAATATCTATTATGCATACAAGGCTGCTATGACAAGTCAAAGGCCACAATCTGGGAAGATGACAATCAATCTACAGGTAACAGGTATGTATGTTCTACAATGACCTCACTCTTAGGAAACAATCAGAAACGATGTAGCTAAAGATTATGGTGTGCATGTGTTGTCGTGATAAGGGGATTGTTATTTTATATTTTAAGGAGACTAGGGAATTTGTGGAGAATTTAATATTAAATAAATACACATCGCACCTTCATTACTTCAGTTTGAAATAGTTAGAACATGGCTGGCTGCCCTTCCAGATGTAAATGCAGTAACTCTACTGTGAGCAGTTTAGATTAGCTTCCTTACTTAGTTAGCAAAATCAGTGAATTCATAAAGAAACCCAACAGTGAACTCGTATGGAGTCAATGGAGAAAACTTTCTCTTTTATGTTACAATCTATAAAAACCTTCACTCATCAGAGCTCTTGCCAGTCTAGTTTAAGCACTCTGCAGTGGAGAGGTGAAACACTCTCCACTCCTTACCTTATATCCTGTGACTTCTGACTCATTCTCCAGAGCATGCACTTGGTCCCACCTCAGGATGACCTTGGAGTTGGAAGTGTCCCACATGATTTTGACCGGGGCTTGACTCGGTGCTGGAGGAGGACGAGAAGAGTGGGAGACGGAGGGGAAGAGGAGGGAGAAAAACAACAAGCCATACGGTCAATGAACAGTAAAGTCAAGAACCAACTCAGCATGAAGGAGATTTCTCATTATCAGTTTATCATCCCACTGTTAGAGTGAGCAGAGACTCTAGGAATATGTGTGTGAGAGTGAGTGTACAGCTGTTGGTGAGGGGGTGGTTGGGGAGAGTGAAGAAGACACATGTGAGTGTGTAACAGGTATATTTAAACTGTGAAAATAATATACATTATAAGCATATACGAACATAAGGTGCTGCTCATCCGTAAGATCCCTGTGACATTTTTAAACACTAGTGGCTCCATGGAGAACTATTTTGATGAGTGGGCCCATTTGTTTAAATCTCATGCTCTGCAAGCACGAACACAAGGACGCACATGTACTGTATCTGCTCATTGACACGCAGGTGACGTATAGGAAGAAAAGAGTGAAACAATACAAAGAGAATTTAACTAACGTTTATGGGAAATCTCTCAGCAGGAAACATCTCATCATTTTCCAGCAAGACCTGCATGTTAAATTGCACAGTGCCACCGTAAATTAAACTGCAATTTACATCAAAGATTTGCTATGTCTATGAAGTGCTACTTGATGTCCCTCAATTTCACACTATCCTTGTTAGTAAGACTCCAAATGTGGGGATTGAGAGGGCTTATGACATGCAACAAGGGTCCCCCGGCTGAAAGTTGAACCTCGGGAGTTCTAGCTTCAGGGGATAAACTGGGGTACCCTCCACATGGTACTTTTAAGGTGTACTTGCATAGTGAATATTCCCTACTTTCACTCTAATTGTTGAAACATCATTGCTGAAATGAAATACATATCAAAGGACCACGCACCATTAGCGAGAAGGAAAAACAACACAGGAAAAGCATGCACAAAAAAAGACACAGTCCTTACGTGGTTTCTTGGTTGTGACATTGACTATGATGCTCTGTGGACCCACTCCAGCACTGTTATAGGCCCGCAGAGACATGTGATATGTGCTTCTGCCCTCCAGATCCCTGATGAGTACTGACGTTTTATTCCCTACTGTCCTGATCACACTGGCTGTGTCCTGTTTAGTCCTCTCACCCCAGTACTGCAACTACAACCACAAAACAAATACACAGATTATAGTTTATAAGCTTGCATCTGATTTGTAACTTGATACTTCCATCTGTAACTGCACTATTGTGGGCATTAATCCCGGTGGGCTTCATCATACTCATCATACACTGCCAGTTTGCTTCATGAATGAATAATTATATAGACACTAATACAAAAAGGTCATCACATTGCTATCCAAGATATAATAGCACTAGCTCTTGGCACTGTCCACTACATTTGTATGACTCCTATTGTGTGGGCATGTGTAGGTTTGACCTCATAGCCCAGGATGCGTCTGCGGTTGTTGCTCCAGGCCAGCGGCTTCCAGGTGACCTCTACCTCGGATGCTGACACACTCTTTGCCCTCAGCCTCCCTGGAGCTCTGCTGGGCTCTGAAGCACACAGGACAGTCAGGACACGGATGGAGTAACAGATTCACTACACCCACGTCTACCGAATGAGTTATCAAATCTACTCTAGCTACATCCAATTTATCCATATAACTGTGTGAGGAGGAGTGAGTGCTCCAACATTAAGTCCTGGATAGTCCACTGAATACAATGTTACAGCCCCTGAAAATGTGTGGCCAAATCTGAACTATTTCTCTGTTAAATTAAATATTCAAGAATAAATGTGCAACAACTTAAATTTTGGTTAAAAAAAAACAAAACAATGTTATCATTAAGAGTTAAGCAGTCACAAACTCATCTGATCCACTTCATCAAATTGTGTGGGTGTGGTTTGATCAGGTTAGATTCACAGTGCTCAACAGCAGCAAACAACCCAACAACTGTCACCAAATTGCTTTGCTAAATTCATCTTATTCCATCTGAGCCCAGCCAACGCAAACCAGTGAGAAGAGCTCAGACAAACAAAAAAACAATGAGAAAAAACCCAAATTGTTTCTTTCATTCTTGGCAGAAATGATTTGCTTTCATGTACTGTATGACCACATCGGTCTAGGTAAGAAAATGTGTTCTCAGCCTTTCAAGGTGTTTGGAAACAGGATTTTAGACTCAATCCACTGTGTCCACTTTCAATGACAGTTATTTGACATTGACAAGTGTGTGCTTGTCAGTCTACTTGTTCATGCACAGCACTGTGGCACTGGGTGTTTATAAAAAACTGCAATCATGATAAAAAGTGGTAAAAATAAGACTTAATTTCATAGGTAATCACTGGCACAGTGCAAGTGTTGTACATTCCCAGAGTTAAGCTAACACATGCTTCGCTGTATAGTTGTGATGGTACACACCTTCTTCTGCTGAGTAGATGGTGGTCACTGGACTAAAAGGGCCTTCCCCTCTGTTGTTGTAAACCCCCACTTTGACTTGGTAAGGGGAGAAGGGAGGGATGCTCTCATTCTTGAAGACATATCTAGAGGCATCCGGGGACGTGACAGCAGCCTGCATCCAGCCCTGCGCCCCGAGTGGGCGGAAAGCCACCACGTAGCCAAAGCCCGGACCGCTTTGCAGCTCCTCAGGAACAGGCTAAGGAGATATGAGTCAGAAGGATGACTCAAGATGACTGATCTAAAAGAAATTAATACCTAAAAGAAATGCAGTTATGTTTGGATAAGAGCACCTAAGCGGAATTGTGCTGAGGGTGGTACTGTACATACAAGCCTTGCATGAACTTATCACTCCGTCTGACTAAGTGGTTTTGTACGGAGGACAAATAAAATGGAACTATCCAAAACGAGCTACAGTCATGCTTTATACTGTTTCAATTTCACATTAAAAGAACTAGGTAAGTTGGAAACATACAAACAGGTTCATATCATACATTCATATGTCAATTGTGTGTTTTTAATTAAAACCATTACAATTGTGCATTTGAATGTAGCACATGAATACAAATAAATTCACATCAATTATATGTATCATCATATGTGAATACAAATTTACCTCCCACGTGATGACCAGCTCTGAACGTCCTCCACCACCACCATTCACTCTGGCCGGAGTCACCCTGGGAACTAACAGATCAACCACAGTGTTAGAAGTATCCGTTTGTATAATTAAGTATCTGCTATTGGAATTGACATTATGGAGTATTCTGTAGCTCACCATTACATTACAAGAGATAGAAGTACTGAACATGTCCAACAATTATACTTTAAAGAGTACTCCACCTATTTAACATGGCACGGATCTAACACTGTCAGACTCAACATTGACAACGGTCTATTTTATTCCATGCAGCCTTCTTCCTTGTCGAAACCTGGCACCTACATTACCCACAATACAACACAAATGCAGACAGTTCGGTCAGAAATTCAGGTGTGTACTGGCAGCTAATCTAGCCTCAAGCCGCTAGCCTCAAGCAGAGATGAGGAGTGGGCTACAGATGTCTGGTATGCTCACATATTTCTAACTCCACCTACAGATGCTTTTCCTATTCAAACTTTTAATCTTCAGCCCCAACCAACTCAAGTGACATCACTTTTATACAATGCACATGTGCAGTAGAACTCCACAAAACCTTAATTTTGATGTGCAGCACAGTGGATACAACTTCAAATCCAAACACCTTAGAAGCCGTAAGCCCTGCACTCGATTAGAGAGTCTTTTTAAAGTTTGGTCATTCTTAAACCATATATTGCTTGATGATTTTTTGTTTATCCATATAAATGTACGTTTGTGTAAATCGGATCTATGCATATGTATATGTAGGTGCATGTACCTGCAGTTATATATAACAACTCTATATGTATGGTTACTTATACACACATTTGAGGTGGGTGTTTCCCAGGGAACATTTTAATTTAAAAAGATTTTAAGCCACTCCTTTGACTCAATTTGGGTTGATGTTAGTTCTGAACCAAAGATATCGTATTTATTTATGTATTTTCTATGCCACTGCCATTTTAGGGACTTGTTTTTTCCTCTCTGCACACACTCACATGCTCACACTCACGCACACGCACACACACACACACACACACACACACACACACACA
>NC_045739.1:13396024-13402228 GCF_008692095.1 Etheostoma spectabile | reverse complement strand
CACACACACACACACACACACACACACACACACACACACACAAACTGTCTGAATGCTACCGGGCATTAACATATTTATTGTGTATTTCATCTGTTCATGTGTTGTGTGCCCGGAGAAAAACGGAGATTTCTCTAAAATCCACTGGTACAATACAGTTCTTTGAAGGGATCTAATTGCTTTCTCATTAATAATGGGCATAATTTTGAAACAGATTGTGTATCTGTTGACAGCAGAGGAAATGTAAGGAGCTTCTGATACATACGCATTTCTTTGGTGCGGGCCTTTTTGGAGGGTTTGCTGGGCTCTCCTGTTCCTATGCTGTTGGTTGCCAGGACTCTGAACTCGTACTCCACCCAGGGACTCAAGTCAATGACAGTAGATGACAGCTGCTTTCCCTTGAGCAGCTCTGGAACTAAGAGACACCACAGAAATAACCTTTCATCAAAACCCTGCAAGATGTGCCACTGAAAGTTAGCCAAGCTGGTGATGTGTTATTTACCGTCCCCTTTAAGTGTGGTGCTTGAAAAGGATAACAGCCTCGCCCCCTCACTCTTTTATCTACTAGCACATTCATACAATCTACACTCAGACTGTCAGATGAAACCAGCCTACCGGTGGTTACAGCTTGCCATCCCAGAGAGAAGGGCGTTCTGGCCTGGATGGTGTAGCTGAGGATGGGGCTGTGGTTGTCCATCCCGGGTCCCCAGGACAGAGAAGCAGTGGTCTCTGTCATATCAGTTACCTGACAGTCCACAGGGGGGCCTGGGGGACCTGGAAGGATAATTAGTCACAGTTCACTCACACAGGATGATATTTACTGTAGAGATTAATACAGACAAGAGCCAGAAGAATGGAGAGACAGAGTGGGTGGGCCATAATTAGAACAGATGAAACTGATTAGAGAGTCCAAACACAGTGTTTGTTACACTAGTGGCAGCAAAGAACAAATGAATCAAAAAGAAAAATAACAACAATTTTATGTTTTCTGAAGTGTAGTTTATTGTACTCTAATTTAGGAAATAAAAAAGATCATCATAGGAAAGAAGAAAATACCTAATTATCTTCTGTTTGCAAAAATTCTTAAGACAAATTCTTAAACACTTGAACAAATGAAAGAATCTAAGGATATTGTAAGGGAAATTCACAAATCCGCAACTCATGGACATATGTTACCTGGACATGCGCTACCTGTGACGGGTCAAAGTAGCCCAATGGGAACCACTGGGAGGGCAAAGGTGGAATCTTAGTGGTACTGAGAAAGTTTGTTTGTTTTGCTAGGAGACTACTGCCATGCAGTCAGCTATAGTACATTTTATATTTACTATGAAAGAGAGTGACATTCTTGGCGAGTAGAAGATTTGTAGTAGCAATATACTTTGCTAAATATGGCTACAGTGGCAATGAGTACATACTGGGGCTTTGCCATAACTTCTTCGTGCAAAACAACAAATCTGACTTCAAGGTTTGATTTTTTTTTTAAATGGAGTTTGAGGGGCATCCTTACCTCTGACTACCACATCAGTGGCAATAGACACACTGTCCACCTTGGTCTGAACGGCACATGTATATTTCCCAGCATGCCTCAGTTGAATGTTCCGGATCATGATGTCTCCAGCTGAGCGCTGTCAGTGCACAATGTTGGAAAAAAAGATGACAAAAAGAGTAAAATACAGTAAAATATTGTACAACAAACTAAAAGGACTGCAGAAAGAAGTGCAATGTCACAGTGATTTCTTTTAGCATTTTAGTGTATTACATAATGGAAAAGAAAGGTACAAGACAAGTCCAGGGACGCACCAAATAAATGAGTGAAGCTTTTCCGTGATCACTTATGAGGACAGCTCTTTGTGTGGAATTAAAAAGCTTCTTTCAGCTCTATCCCTTTTATTCCCTCTGATTGAACATTTCAGTGCCAAATGCATTATTAGCTTTGAAGTTCTTCAAGCTAGAGATAATGTTAAGTTGATGCCCTATCTATGAAAGTAAGGGACTATGAAGCAGTATGAGACTGGATAATTACTTTGATGTATAATCAGGGACATTTTACAGAAATAAAAAAGTTCTGCAAGTCATTCACTATTTGAAACTCCCTCTCTCTCTCTCTCTCTCTCTCTCTCTCTCTCTCTATATATATATATATATATATTGATATATAAATATATATATATATATATATATACATATATATACATTTTTATACTGTATTTATAAGATTGATTATTAAATCAAATGAGACTGTAAGAAGTTTTGCAAAAAAACAGTAATGATATATCATGTCGCTTTAAGACATAGAATAAAAAGGTAAACTGCATTCTCTGTCCATTGCAGGTCCCGTCTGTATATACAAGGCAGTGTAATTGCTTTACGTTAAGGCTGACTTGTCATGATTTACGGGGTGTTGAGCAAAATACAATGATGTACAGTAACATTCTGGTTATACATTTTCATGTGCAATACTGAAAATCCTGACTGTGTTTCACTGGGGTTTGCCAATGCATCCCTCAGTCAGCCTTTTTGCCTCCCTTTCATCTTAAGTAATTTAAGCGGATATCAGACCAAACATATTCAGCATTTAATTCCCATTGGAAAGTATAGTTCAGTTTCTTCTATACCGTGTGCTTAAAAAGGCTTCAATTCCAGATGGAAATTTCTTCCTGGACAGACACCGTGAGTCCCATAATTTTATCAACCACAATCATTGCAGTAGTGTACATGCTGCTCTGGCAGTAACAATTAGCCATACACCATGTAAAGAGCATGTCTCTATTGGGAGTTGCAAAATGTTATAAACCTAACAAAACAGGATGTTAACATTGCCGGATTCCAACAGTTTTTATATTGTTTGACACTTGCAGGACAAAGTATATTCTCTACCAGCAGACTTAAATTATGTTTCTGCAGGGGTTTTAGCTGTTAGTACCCCTCATTTCAAAAGTAAATTTGAAAAATACATTAGCCTGAACAGTAATATCTAATTGTGCCAAATTTGTTTCTATTTTGAGCCGTAATGCAGTGCTTGATGAGCTTGTTGCTTGATATTTAATAAAGGCATACTATCACAAAGTATTAAGGCATGACTCACTCTGCTACTTAAAACTAATGCAATCAATACTTCAGTTTACTCAGTGTTGGATCAAAGAGGCATATTTCATCTCTTTGTTACAGATATCCTAACAGAAAATATTATATATCCTAGTATGAAAACTTATTAAAGAGGGTTTAAAAAGTAAAACCAAACACTGGGATTTATACATTTAGGGGAGCAGTACAGCAATCTTCAAGCAGCTTCTTATGTATAAGTCTAGGACCCACTGCTATTGTATATTACAATTTCTAATCCCCATTAGTTCACAGCTGACCCTATCAACGGTGAAAAGCATGTCATAGTCTGCACCAAAAGAAAAAATACCTGACAAATTGTTTTGCTCACAACATTTAGGAAGGTTTAAGTAATGTTCCCATCCAGCATCAACATGTCAATAGTTTCTCTGCCACAATATGTCAGAATGGGTTTGGTGCAGAGTAGTCTAGTGATTAAATGAATTGCTCTATTTGTTGTCATCGTGCCAAATGCAGTAGAGAACCAAGAAGAGGTGATTAAGAAGCCAAGACCTCATAATAGCTTTTCCTAATTAAAAGAAAAAAATGATTTGGTGTTGAATGAGCAAATTTAATGCATGGCTGAGCATTGCATAATGAAATCCTTGGTTTCTACTTTTTTCAATAAAGGAGTTTGTCAAAATACACTTTGTCAAAATACATTAATTCATCTGCAATTTGTATTTGGCGGTATGGCTCTGTTCAGGGGCAAATCCAATCCAAAGAGGGAATCAGCTGAGCCAGCAGCTGGTGTGCTGGCCTAGGAACTGTCAGCTATGAGCTGAGACAATAGCTTGACTCCGTGAACTGCCAGAACTTATGCTATGCTTGCTGTGGTAGTAACAAGCAGGAGATGGAAAGACATGTGTACTGTTTCATTTAAAATAGAAATTGTTGATGTAGAGAAATACATTTTGAGTATTATAAAGAGTGTAACTATTCACATATGGCTTTCCATTAAGCCTGTCTTTAGATGCTGAAAGCTTTTTTAAGTGGTAAGCACAGAGTCACCATGTTCAAGTGGAAACATATTAAAGTACTTTTTTTTTATTTATTTTTTTAGAAATGTTACTTGGCCAATACAATAATCTGGTACTTTAACTGTAGTTCTGCAAAACTGAAAAGTTCAAAGGTAATTTTAACAACTCAACTTGTGTGTATATATTTCTGAAGCACACGGTTATGACTGTGATCTGAAGGGGATGGTCATAGGTGACTTCATGGCTACAACATATCATATTTTCTTCATGTCTTACCCTGAAGACACATAGACACAAAGGACTTAAAGACAATATTGCACTTACCCCACCAACTTTTTCAAAATATGCCCAGTGGCTTCCAAAGTGGATTAGCTGCTCATTGAAGAACCAGGTGAACTTGAGGTCCAGCGTGGGGTCATGAGACACTTGGCAGGGCAGCACAATGCTCTCACCTACGGTTACGTCCAGATGACCTGCTGGACTGGTGATCAAAGTTGGCTCTGTAAACAGGGAGCAGCAAGTTAGAAAGAGATATAGCTTTTCAGACTGCCAAGATGGTGTGCTGCATGTATAGCAAAACATCTAGCTTGTTTTTACTTCTATATGTTCCCTGAACATTGAGAAATAATTGCAAAAAACATGCCACACTCAAAAACAAATCCTGCCCTTCGTCAAATCCTCTCCCAGATGTGAGACACACAAGATCCTGTATATTACTTCTGAGTCTGACGGTGAGCTTATATTGCATCTCTTTGTTTGAGTGTTTTAAAACAGAGTATGGTCTGATATCACTAAACATTGACAGTAAAATAAACAAGCAAAAGGAAAAACTCAACCATTATGGCAGGTCAGATCCGAGTCTATAATTTGGCTCTGTTTGTGTCAAGACAAAAAGCCATCCTATTTCATCCTCAGCGTGGTGCGCATCAACATAATCTTTGGTCTGACTCGGCTGGGTGTCTCATTCAACAGCAGTGCGGTGCACAGAATATAGCACAGGCAGAGAGGCTATACACCAGTCCACTGTGAATTATGCATGCATGTCATAAGCAACTAATGGACAAGCAAGCCAATGCAGCATGTCAGTAGGAGTAAAGGTCTATATTCAGCTCTGTCAAAACAAGCCAGCTTGTTTTTCTCACACCCACTAAGAAGAACTGACTGGTCATGGCAGTGCATGCTAGGTGAGTCTTCGGAAAGTTTGGCACCAAAAAAACAAAAACAACGAGAAGGGTAAAACTTTCTGCTGCCGATTGCTAAGCTGCCACGCTCATTTCCTGTTACTGTATGACTGGAAGGAAAAACCACAAATTGGCTCCCTGATTCCCTTCAGTGTGCTCCGTACATGCCGGTTCTCATTCTGTAAACCTATGGAATGACGATGTTTTGCAAACTACCATAAAAAGCTTTTATTTTATAGATGAAACCTCTGGTGAAAGCTTAGCGATGATTTGTACCTGAGATGCCAAGTGAAATGCAATTAATTAGACAGTGTTCAGAATTCTGAAGACAGTCCTGATCCAAAGTACAACATTTACAATTAAAAAAAATTAAATTAATTGATTCATCTTCAATTGACTTGAAATGTTATCAGCAACAATGTTGCCACTGATTTTTTATTAAATTCAATAATTTGGTTGATCGGTAATTTTACTTTGTCATTACCAAAGCCAGCTTTACAAAGATACAAATATGTAATTTCCTGTTTCCTGCTTAACAAATTTCGGGATGATTGTCTGTTGTATTATAATTATAAATTAAATATATTTGTGATTTGAATTGTTGTCTGAACATCATAAGAAGAAGATGGGATGGAAAATTGTGATGACATTACAAAAACTAAACAATTCATCAATTAATTTAAAAAAAATAATGTTCAGAGTAATCAGTAATGGAAATTATGAATTGTTGCAGCCCTAATCAACCGTAAACATACAGTGGTGCTCATAAGTTTACATGTTTTGGAAATTTATCTTAATGCCTTAATTAAAAAATGAGGTAAATTCCAACCTTTAAGGACGCCAATTTTCTGTGAATGAATGATGTATTGTAGATAAATAAATGTTCTTCCTTAAAATATAGAGGGCATAAATATACATACCCCTATGTTAAATTCCCATAGAGG
>NC_045739.1:13395717-13396014 GCF_008692095.1 Etheostoma spectabile | reverse complement strand
TTTATTATTAAAGGCCAGTTATTTTATGGATCCAAGATACTATGCATCCTAATAAAGTTCCCTTGGCCTCTGGAATTAAAATAGCCCCACATCATCACATACCCTTCACCATACATACTTTATCAGGATGCATAGTATCCTGGATCCATAAAATAACTGGCCTTTAATAAAAATCTGCCTGCCTCTATGAGAATTTAACATAGGGGTTTGTATACTTATGCCCCCTGTATATTAAGGAAGAACATTTATTTATTTACAATACAGTATTCATTCACAAAGAAAATTGGTGTCCTTAAA
>NC_045739.1:13394200-13395707 GCF_008692095.1 Etheostoma spectabile | reverse complement strand
TACCTCATTTTTTAATTAAGGCATTAAGATAAATGTCCAAAACAGGATTTTTTTTTTAAATCTTTTTAGTCAACTTAAGCATGGGCATGTAAACTATCAGCCTTAAAACATTATTAATACAGTAACCTGTAAGCAGTAGCTGGTAACATAACGGTGACTAGATTAAACTCACAATGACCAATATTTTATGAAATCACTTCTTGTTCTTAAAAGCTTATTCTGCAAAGCACTGTGCTTGTGCAGTTGCTTGGGTGCTTGAGGTACAGTAATTTTATAACTATCTAATTTGCCTTCCTGACCAGTATTATAAAAACACACACATAACACACACATATGAATATGCAGTATACTGTGTAACAGCTCTGTTCGTACATGTAAAATTGTTTTGTGTGGGTGGTTGGGTGTGTGTGTGTGTGTGTGTGTGTGTGTGTGTGTGTGTGTTTGGGTGGGGGTTGTTTGAGCTGAATTGGGCTATGCAAATTAATTTGCAATTCAAAAAACCTGTGAAAAGGAATCACCAAAAGGCATTTTAATAGAGCACTGTTGTTGACTCTGCTCTTTAGAAAGACCTAGAAAATGCATTGCACTGCAGAAGTGTGTGATTTAAATGGATTGAAATCTTAAACAAACTGAGCATGGCTATGAACCACCGCGCAAAAAAGTATGAATTAAACATTAAGGCACATGAATGCAATGAACCTTGTGTCTTGCTTCCTCCAGCCACTGCCAATCAACTAATTGGACTGTATATATCTGTCAGGTAAGAAGAGGGTAGTCTTTGTATCAACTCTGCTTCACTGTTTATTCATCAAGTGTACAGTGAGGGTCAGTGTTGGTTAATTGGAAATGCAGCAGTGGTCAGTTGTGTCTAACATCTCTTGTGCAGACTGCCAGATAATTTGCTCAGTGTCCCTCCGAAATACTGACAATGGTAAATGATGTGTTAGTTTATTACAAAGGCTTGATAAATAAAACCTGCAGGAGTTCTGATGTTCATATGAATTACATAAAAGGTTTTTAACACATAACATTCATCAAATACATGACAAAAACCAAACAGAGTGTTAATGTTTTGATTTGATGTAATTGCATTCTTTGGCCTAATAAAGTTATTGTCTTAATAAATAGTTATTGCTCTAACTGTAATCTACTGTATGTGTAGCAGTTGTTGCCAAGGAAACAGCTTTTGGGAACAAACAAGCAATATCCAGCTACAATTTACAATAAACCAACCACAGCTGATGGTTGAAGCCACGTCAATAAAACAATATTTTACCTTTAACCAATAGGCTGCCAGCACTGCTGGCTACCCCAAACTGGTTTCTGGCTACACATGTGTAGAGTCCAGCATCCATTTTAGTAACGTTGGAAATCCGTAGGCTGCCATTATCCAACACAGTAACTCTGTGGGTAAAAAAGAGCATATAAAGGAACACATTAGGCAATAGACAGTGCATCAGTATTAATTAAGTAATATGTGTGTGTGTGTGTGTGTGTGTGTGTTTGT
>NC_045739.1:13393096-13394190 GCF_008692095.1 Etheostoma spectabile | reverse complement strand
GTGTGTAAGTGCATAACATATACTCAATATACTCTGTATCTCTTCACTTGGTGTAAAAAGATACAGTTTGATTTCTCAGCACTGAGTTAAAAAGAACAGTGAAGGACCACTTTCTGGGAGGAAAGTCTAATTTTGAGTTCAAGGGGGATTCTGAATAACTGAATGTTATAGATCTAATCATACTTCATAAGCGTGTGATGTTGGAAATATTGCTTCAGCGGCAGTGTTGGGAGTAACACGTTACCTTAGTAACGCAATTACAGTAACGCAGTAATATAACGCATTTCTAATTAAATTTTGGTAATATTATACTTGTTACAATCTCAGTAACGCGAGTTACAACGCATTTTAATGCAACGTTTAGTTGCACTGCAAAACATTTCTTCACAGTAAAAAAAAAGCAGTGAGTATTATTTCCTGCTGCTGTATTCAATGGGTGAGGTGACTGCAGAGACAGATACATTTGCGAGATTGAAATTATTTTCAGGAGTTATTACGCTGCGTTGAAGCGAGGTGCTGTTACGTCACTGTTCCCGTGGTCAGAGCCAGAACTAGACAGGTACAAACAACATCTGTGTCCCAACAGGTGACAGTACGTTAGCGCGGACAGCAGTGTGTCCGAGCTGCTGACAGATAGAAACATCTCGGAAATTAATGTTAACGCTTGCTACAAGTGAATACCATTACATTATATCAGCCGTGGAGAGTAACAATGCCTGTAGTGGAATGGCTTTGACGGACAACCAAAAACGCTTGCCTTTTACTGGGAACATGCACAGCTCAATATTTTGCAGTTTAATGAACAAGAAAGTGAGCAACATAAGCTTAACATGTTTTGCATCTAGAGTCTCATGTTCATCTCAGTAAGCTAGCAAGAGTACACAACAGAAAACTCCTGTGTAGGCTGCTTCAAAATAAACTTCCTGTCACGGTTTGCAGTAAAACTAAATTACTGGTAAAGGTCTCGTGGCGTGAAAATTTGTTGTTTTTTTTTAACATTAATATGCATTACCCCAGCCTGCCTATAGTCCCCCAGTGGCTAGAAATGGCGATAGGTGTTAATCGAGCGCTGGGTATCCTGCTCTGCCTTTGAG
>NC_045739.1:13392813-13393086 GCF_008692095.1 Etheostoma spectabile | reverse complement strand
CTCAGATGGACCGATCTGGAATCTGCTCCTCATGAGGTCAAAAGTAGCAAGGTTACCTCCCCTTTCTCTGCTGTGGCCGCCCAAAGAATTTGGCCCACCCATGAGAGAAAGACATCATGGCTTTCAAATGAGCAAAGTGGCAAGTGTTTAAGGCCACACCCCCACCCTCCACCTCTTCTCCTCAATAGCTACAGACACAGAAATGGCACGTCCTATGGACAGCTCATTGTGGGACTGGCTCTCCTGGCTGTAATTCTGCACCAAGGCTGAATT
>NC_045739.1:13392393-13392803 GCF_008692095.1 Etheostoma spectabile | reverse complement strand
GAGTTCAGATATGGTATTAGGGGACCACTAAGGCCTATATAAAAATATCCAAAGAGCACCATGTCATCACAACGCTTATCAATATAACTTCTCAATCAGTCAGGCACAAGATCTGACCATAATTACACTTTAGCTTTCCATAAACTTTTGTTGCTTTAGCCTATTATTTCAGGCAGTGGGAAGCAATCTGAGAGCACACAAAACATAATAAAACATAATTCAAATGCGTGCATTGGCAACACACTGCTCAAGAAACTGACCGTAATCCAGTAGGCTAAACTCACTTAGCCAGCATTTGAATATGTTTTTATATTTATTATAATGTAGTCTATACTTTATTTAAGGGTGAAATCCCATCACCAAACCCACCAGACTCCATTTAAATAATCAGTACTTTTATCATCGTAAAA
>NC_045739.1:13392196-13392375 GCF_008692095.1 Etheostoma spectabile | reverse complement strand
TATACGTAATTCCCTCTGCTTAATGTCTATAGCCTATCTCTCATAAAGATACCCATCCGGGAATGTTATTGGGGTTGTCGCAAATGTTTTAACTATTATGAGCACCGTCTATGCCATTGTCAACAGTGGCAACAGTAAATCAATTTCCAAACCCAAAGGTCAGCAATGTAGAGAGAGGG
>NC_045739.1:13392095-13392186 GCF_008692095.1 Etheostoma spectabile | reverse complement strand
AAAGGAAGGCCAAAGGGGCCATTTGGTATTCCTCATTAGAATGGATCAGTTCTCCTCTCTCTCTCTCTCTCTCTCTCTCTTTCTCTCTCTC
>NC_045739.1:13392002-13392085 GCF_008692095.1 Etheostoma spectabile | reverse complement strand
TCTCTCTCTCTCTGCACACCAAGGTACAGTTGATCTTCTAGGAACAGTGATGCCATTATCAATCGAGTATTGATTGGTCAGTA
>NC_045739.1:13389592-13391992 GCF_008692095.1 Etheostoma spectabile | reverse complement strand
TTACACCAGTTGATCTCTAATCTCCAATTTAACCTGCTCCTGACCAGGTTAGGTGTCCAGCTTAAGTTACCATGGCGATTTAAACCGGAAGTTACCTCAATAATGCCAAATCTTGGTTCGTAGTATAGGCCTCTGGTAGGGGTGCACAATATATCGAATCAGTATCGTTATCGCGATATCACGTTGCTCGATATCATTATCGAAAGTCTCGCGATAATTCTTTTTTTATGCGTCCCGTCCGACACGCAGACGGAGTTCTGAAGGAAAATAAAAATTGAGCGGAAGTGCGTAGGAGGGCGGAGCCAGGCTAGCGTCGCGCCTCCGCTTGAACATAAATCAGTGAAGAAATAGACAGAGACAAAACAAAGCGAAAGAAAAGAAAAGACTTAAAGAAGAGAGCGCGAAGGGAGCAAAAGAAAGAACACAAAAGTAAGAAAATGAGTGTTGCTCAGGGAGAGAAAAAATAACAGGATGAAGAGGAAACTTTAGAGGCCAAAAGTAAAGTTGCGTCCAGAGCATCAGGTGGCTCTAACGCCTGACAACGGGAGCAATATAAAGAAGGCTGCGGAACTCAACAAATAGCAGAGGCTCAATGTTTTGGACACTGTTGCACAATGTCGTTGGTAATTATTAAATTATTTGTAACTTCATTAAATGTATAAGGATAAGATTTTATAGGTATACACTGACATATTGTATAGATCTCGAAGCTGACACAATCATATATTTATTTTATGTGACACATTGCAATAAAACTGAAAAATATAGCCATTTAAATAAACCTTTATTTCCTTTTCATTAGTATTTGTTGCTATAACTTGTTTAATAGATACAAAGTGCTATAACATGTATTCAGGGCTGTAGTACTCGAGTCCGGTCTTGGACTTGAGACCGTTTTCTATGGATCGGACTTGTCTCGGACTCGCTAGTATTGGACTCGGACTTGTCTCGGACTCGGCACTGGTCTGGCCAATATGACTTTTGGTCTGGACCGAGTCCAAGTGTCTTTATTATGTTGATGATAATAGGAGGGAAAGTGAAACACAGTCCGGTGGGGATATTGTTCGGCTTTTTACAAGTTCAGACAGCTAACGTTAGCTACGCTACGCGGTGTTTACTAACGTTAGCGCACCAGCGTTAGCCTAGCTTACAACGCTAGGTAAATATTACGGCTGCCTTCGGAGTTTCCTATATCTGCGTCCACGTTGTACACATAAGACCTGTGGCGTTAGTTGGAGCCCCATTGTATCACATGAAATAAGTCTTGCGCCTACGAGATGGGTGGGTTTTTGTTACGTTATAAAAAAGTAACTGGCTATAGTTAGCCCGTTTGTATGCTAGCGGACATTAGCTAACGTTGCCGAGGTGTGTGTGTGTGTGTGTGTGTGTGTGTGTGGTGTGTGGTGTTGTGTGTTGGTGGTGGTGTGTGTGTGTGTGTGTGGTGTGTGTGTGGTGTGTGTGAACATATGTTAAATTACAGCCTGTTCATTGTGTTTAACCAAACTTTGTTTTCTGAAAACACATCTTTCCTATTAACCACGTCCAAATACAAATTTGTTCTATAAACACGCTCATTATTTATTTTTTATACTGTACAACCAGTAAAACATGTCCTGTTCTGTAGTAGACATGGTTTTATTATTATTCATGTTGTACCAGTCCAATATGACTGTCGTTGAAATAAACCTTGTGTGTAAAAATTTGTTTAATTGTTATTAATCTATTTTTATGCGTTTTCCCATAACTTTTGTAATTTACATATGTTTAAAAAATATGAAATAATATCGATATCGCAATATCACATTTTTTTCAATATCGTGCACCCCTAGCCTCTGGAGAAAAAGGAGCAAACAAAACAGTACAAACAACAATACTACTACTAAGATCCAACCCAATCAGTTATTTAATTTTATCCAATGGAGTTTTGTTTATGTCAGTGGAATTTCAAATTCAACCCGCCTGGTTGTGTGGTAATTAGCTGAACCTCTATGACAGATTGCTCCAGCGAGTCCAAACTACAAAAACTCATTTCATCTGTTGGTATCATCAGTCAAGCCTGACAGAGAGAGTACTGCTTCTACTTTGCCAGCCAATAAGATGCTTGAGTGACGTGAAGCCAAACATGAAAGATAGGCAACAGCAACAGGCCACTGCTTAAAATGTTACGGCTTCTGAGAATAGCAAACCCAAATGCAGAGATGGTAGGCAGTAGATAGTTTAAGGATTTTATTACCAATGAAAAAATATACAAAAGAAAATGAGTCCTGGATACGGAAGGAAAAAAGTAACCCAGAATGAAGTCAAAGTAAAACCAGAATCACAGGAACCAAGAAAACTGAGAGAGAGGTAATGAGGAAAAAAAGAGACAGGTGGGCTCAGGAACAGGTGAAACACATCAGG
>NC_045739.1:13388335-13389582 GCF_008692095.1 Etheostoma spectabile | reverse complement strand
GGCAGACAATCACAGAGGCGGGAAAACACAGGGCAGGAAGTAAAACAAGACATGACAAGGGAGAAAACAGACTACAAAATAAAACAGGAAACTGAAACACAACCATAAAATAAACAAAGTGAATATGCTTTCAGTCCATCCGTTTATGTTGCTGAGTTCTCTTTGTTTTCATCTTGCAGCAACAATTAAATTCATCGATGTGCTTAGTTTTTTGTCATTTCACTCGCTAACTTATATTTGTGTTTAATTATAAATGACAAATCATGAACTATTTTAAGTACTGGAAGAGTAACATGAGGGTAGACATTTCTTAGCTAACAAGCTACACTTTAGAAATGTTGATGGCCCTGGTTGAAAATGTGCAGAGGGATGAGTCCTTAAAAGCAAACAGTGTGTACAAAAGAACATGTGCACAAAGAACTTGTAAGGAGAAATACATAATGTCACTCATTTTGCACCTTTCTAGTCAAGGATAGAAGATTAAAAAAAGAAAAACATTGAAGTGAAAGTTGTTTGGTGAGATCCACAGATGCCTTGTTTATAAAGTAAAATGAATGGCAGATCACAGGTGATTGAAGCACACAAAAAATGAAAGAAATGGTTTGATTAATTCTATTTACTAAGGATGTATAAAAAGCATTCCCCACAAACATTGCTTTTTGTGGAAAAACTGGCCACATGCTGCATAGAACGCTCCGCTTAAAAGCTAAAGAGATTTATTCATCCAACAGAACCATTCAATTCAAACGATCAGATGTCACTTATATTAGCTTGTTATAATGAATCCCAAAATCATATATTTTTAATACCTACTACTCAGATTGTATCCTCTTTTTCTTTCCTGTTATTAAAGTATAGTTTAGAAGAAACATTTTCCTTTCCAAACGTTTGCTTACTTCCTGCATTCACTGTCTGTTTCACAGTTTCACAGTGCTTCCATCATGCTTTGGGTAGTAATTGCTGTTTTTCCATTATCTTGTTTGTCCAAAGTAAACAGTGTGGAATAAAAACTGATTAAATATGTTTGTTCTTGTAAAGAAGTGTCAGCCGAAAGATGTAATATGCATAATCTAGCTGTATTTGCTCTGTTCATTTTACTATTTAAAGCTGAGGTACAGTAGGTGTCTAAACTGTGGCTTGTCTGTCAACGTGAATGGGTTATTTATACAGAAGAGGGGTCCTAATGGAATCAAAGACAATGTTGTCCTGTTATCTGTTTAAAACTCTTACTGTGGGGAGAGCAATGG
>NC_045739.1:13385558-13388325 GCF_008692095.1 Etheostoma spectabile | reverse complement strand
CAAGCATGAATTAGCCCCCCCCCCTCCCAACTCGTTTGGCTTCTTGTGGTGTCGATTGAATTTCTTGCAAAGTGTCATAATTCAATAAACTGAAATTGTTCTGTGATGATACAAATGTGCAAAACATGCTCAAAACTAGGAGCATCAGATAAAGCAACAACGTTACGCAAATCTTCTAAATATTTTTTAGTTAAGGTATAACATCTCAGTACATTATACTTGCAGCAGTGCCCTGACAACAGATTAGAGGAAACAACAAAGTCAAATAAAGAGTGAATCACCCCCACTGGTTGTCACTTAATATGTGTTGTATGGGGGGAAAACAATAATAATACACGAATGACAGGCTAGCTGTTGCAAAGCCCTTCCTTCAGTTGTCACACTGAAGTCAAGAATCGGCCTTGCCGAGATGTCCTATAGCAACGCTTAGCCTCTACCAGCTAATATCTCCCCGGAGGGGGTAGGCATTATGAAAACTTCCCTACAGCAATCAATAAAATATCCCTCTGTAAAAAATGATTCCCCTTGAGCTAACAAGACAGACATTACTTGTGGAGCTAGCAATTACTTTGGTCTGGTGTTATTAAAGTTATTATAAACAAACAAACAACCATTACGCCTCACATGCACAGATTAATATGTCTTGATGTGAAGAAGTTGTTAGACTTTCTGATGGCACAGTTTAAAAGATAAGGGGTATTTATGATCATTGCCATGTGTTGGGATTTCTGTCTGGAATAGCAATGTGTAAAAGAAAGTTACTACACTGGGCAAACATCCCATGCTTGTGGGAGAAATGTGTTGTTGACCTCACCTCAGCTATTCATATCGTCAGTCAGAAAAGTCATGCCAATTTGGTCTGATTGTATTCCATCCATTTTTTGATACTGTCTTTTAATTGTGGTTGTAGAACAATGTTTGGACCACATTGGACTCTGTATATGAATTAATTACCTACTTGATAAATGCCTTGCCCTACAAATCCTCACTAGAAGCTCCCATCCTATCGTCTGAACTACACAGTGTAATGGGGTTGAGCTGGTGTTTTGAACCTAACTGGTTTGAAAGTAGAACTTGAAAGGAACTTGAACGCTCATTTCTAAAAGATCCCTTGAAGGCAGCCTGGACCTCCCAAAATGATCAAAAGTGACCTGCATCACCTTATAGGCTGTAAGAATTAAACTACATTAGTCTCTTCTACAGAGCCCATTCCCCATGGAGCTGGGGGTATATTCTCCTAACTGAACTAAGGGCCTTCCTTTGTAATGGACTATAACAAAGAGTTATGGATATGAGATGTCACAGGGATAATACTTGCCATTAAACTGTGCAGCAGTCTATGTCAGACTTCCTTCTCAGCAAAGCTACAAAGGGACATTGCAAGATAAAGATGTAAGGAGCAGTATCCATCTCAAATGTTTTCACATTGCTCCCTTCTCTCTCAAACATTGCCCTGGAGCAATTAAGGTATTGGGGGAATTTGTGGGCTACATAAAACTTGAACAGTGTGATATAGTAAACAGGCACTTTACCTCAACCTCATTGGCCGGTGTTAAAGTGAGTACTGGCTATAATCTAAAAGCCTGTTCTGGCTCTCCATGGTGTAACAAAAAACTAAGAGGTTGTAAATGAAAAACATTATTTCAACCACTTAAAAAGGATTGAATAATTAACTCAGTTTATTACTAGGAACTAGCGGTATTCTACACGTACTGCTTATTTCATTCATCCACCAATGCACATTTTGTATTGGCAACAGATACAGAAGGCTCTTGCTGCTTTAGTAGCAGGATTATAAATTGATTCACATTACATAATTAAGCAATGTATATCATTTAGCGTAACAATCTTACAGTGGTTCAATCTAAAGGTAATATTCCTGACAGCTATTTCCTATATGCGTTTTACAATAGCTGGCACTGGTAAGCAGTGAAATTAAATTAGGGTAAGCATTTTATCGTTAACCTTATAGTGCCCTGCGTAAGTGCACAGCAACCCTGTTATGAGGCTATCTTGTTATTCATGCCTGGGATATGAGCTGATATAGGTATCAACCCAATGTGATTTCATTTACTAATCAGATCCTGCCTTGTTCTTAGTTGATCTGTTCTCCCCTGCTCCAGATCCTTGAAAACATTATCCCTAGAAGATTAGAAGGAATTATGGGTATTTTAGTTGAGCCAGTGGGATGGATTAGTGTTGTGCCACCACTGTAATAGCATTGGTAGCAGCCCCATTTCTAAGTGAAGGAAAGTAAATGTTAACAAGCCAGGCATAGGAGACCAGGTTTGTTAGAGCTCCTACAATATTGTCAAGGCATGTTGTATGCAGCTCACTCACTTCAGGCCACGGCTGTAACTCTTTCCATTAATGGGCAAGATTGATATTGCACATTGTGGTATGGATGCATTTTCCTTTCAATACTTAAGAGGATGATAAATCTGAAAGCTGGGTCCAAGATTTAGCAGGCCTTTCTCTCCTGTTACCGAAATGTCTCGGCCTGGCCTCTGTATTAAAAGAGAATTCCAGCTAATTTTTATGTTAATCTTGATCGGTATGTTGCTTAGAGTGCATTTGTGCCACTTAACAGACACACATTGCAATTAATATGTCTGTAATACATGAACAGGGCCCTTACGTAACATCAAGATGTGTTTTCAACTCAGACATTATTTTAATTCACCTACCCTGTCTTGATCTTGCCAGTGGGTAGCTTGCTTGCCAGGTTAGCTGCTAGAGATAAGTGTGTTCAGCCAGGCTTTTGTGA
>NC_045739.1:13376110-13385548 GCF_008692095.1 Etheostoma spectabile | reverse complement strand
GCAGCAGTTCTGTGTGTATTTGTAGCTCGTCCACTTTGTGTGTGATCAATGTGGTGTTGGTGAGTAGGAGGCTTGGCAGTGTAGATCTTTGTGATAGTTCGCTTAACCGGCCTTTGTCCCTGCCTTCTTCGCCTCCCGCAGCCGACAACAGGGACAAAGGCTGCTTGCCCGGCTAAGGAACCTACCACACAGATCAACACTGCCAAGCCTCCAACTCACCAACACAAAATGGATGAGCTTCAAATACACACAGAACTGCTGCTTTATGATTTATTACAAAAGCCTTGCTGAACACACTTATCAATAGCAGGTAACAGCTAGCAGCAAACCAGGCAAGTTACCCACCAGCAAGATCGAGAATTAAAATAATGTCTGATTTGAAAACGCATCTTGATGTTACGTTCATGTTGTACAGACATATTAATTGCATTGTGTGTCTGTTAAGAGGCGCAAAGGCACTCTAAAACTTGCCCTGTTAACTGCCGTTTTAGCTGAGTGGAAGCTACACATAGCCGCAGCTACTCAGTGTTGCCTGCACCCATTCAGGTCAGGTTTATTTTCAATCGAAAGTCCTCACATAATTATAGCAATCAAGATTAACATAAAAATTGTCTGGAATTCTCCTTTAAAGGGGAATTTCTGTATTTTTCTTATTGGAGTCTAAGTGACTAATGTGAACTAAAATCTAAATAAATTGGTCCAGTATTGAGCTAGAATGCTGTAATCGGCAGCCATGAACCGGCTGCAATGTAACCCCACAGTCAGTTTCCGTCCACTGAAAGTGCTGTTTTTGCCACTGACAAGCACAGATTGTTATTATAAGTGTATAAGTATAAGTCTTGTTCTGAAATCTCGCAAAGTGACTTGTAAGAAGACAGAGGTGCGGACCCATGGATGTTTATTGTGTGGAACGCAGCAGGGGAAAGCGGAGTTTGCTGAGTACAGACAGCGTAGCTTTGTGTTAGTAATACTAGTCACCTGCAAATAGGGTGTAAGACACAAATGCATGGGAAAAAAGGGTCCAGGTTGAAAAATAACAAAATTTCCCTTTGACAATTGGGTCGCACCTTTAGTTTCCTTAACATACTTTCTGACAGAGGGAGGTGAGACATGACTAAACCTGCTGCACTCCAACTGTGTTGGGGATGGATATCCCAGAGGTTGGGTGTGGAAAAGCTGCTGAGACAGTTGAACAATTAATCCCCTATCAAATGAGAAATCTGGACCCCCGTTACATCACCGCATGTGTCTGCAGGTGTGCTTTGCCTCCTGCTGGTACATTTGCACAAAATGAAGATGTTATCAAACTGAAGATAGAAAGTTATCAATGCATTATTTGTGTAAACCACACTGTGTATTATACAGTAAGAGATTATGAAAGCTGAAAGTTAACTCTTTCCAAAAAACATTTTACAAAGTAACAACTAAAAGAAGGGCGTTTTGGCTCCTTCCAATTGAATCACATCACACACTGTTTTGAGCTTGTGAGAACTGCAACTGTGCAAATATCATCAAATGATATCAAAGAACCTTTTTAGAAAATAAGGACATACAGTTTATACCTGTAATTGGCTGTTTGTGCAGGTGAATGCATTTGAAACAGAGAAAACATGTCAAATTCACTTCTACAGTAGCATGGACAATGATATGAATGTCATGTGGTTTGAAGCTGCATTCTACCATAACTGCAAATCTCTCTTGTGCTGCCATGTGAGAAGAAAAAGTATGAAGCCTGATCAATCACTGATTTTACATCCTTCTGCTGCATGACCAGGATTGTACCTTCAGGGGGAGAATTGTATTTTCTTGTCTGATTAACATTTGTTTTTCCTTTTTCTTCTCCTCTCCAGCACACAGCAGTATTGTATTGATCTGCACTTAACCTGATTTCTAATAAAACAAGGTGTGCAGCTAGTTCCCCTGGTGTCACCACCACTATCACACAAGAATTCAGCGGCTAGCCATTGATCAGTCCTTTTGGGGATTTCACCCGCTACTTGCTTGTCTCGATGGTAGCCTGGATCATCGTCTGCCTGTGTTCTAATGACCCTCCAGGTCTTACATGCCGCTAATGAGCTGATGGATCAGTGCATCGATCCAAGTGCCGCAGTCTAGGAACGGACAATTACCTCAAGTAAACAGTGCAGAAACCAGCTCTGAGTACAGCCAGGAGAGAAAAGTACTATGGAGTTGAGGGAAGAAATGTAGATAGCAGGGGGAAAGTGGTGGAGTGCAGAACGTGTTATGCAATTCAAATTGTTTTGTGTCACACTGTGTTTGTGTTCTTTGCAGTCATGAATATTGTCATAATGAATATAAAGTAGGGAAAATAAAATAACAAGTTGAGGAAATACGATTCTGCAAATAAAGCAGACAAACTAAACAATTGGGATCACACAAAAAATGCACTTACTGCTCTACACAAAGAAACCTGGTACCTGTGGTTCTCTCTTAGGGCTTCCTTCCCCTTCCTCCAAGAAATTACTCCCCGGGGAGACATCTTAGGCTTGCATTCGATCAGAATGTCGCCACCCTGTCGGGCTAGAGTTTGGGCCTTCAACAAGTTCTGGGAGAAGTCTGGAGCGATAGCTAATAGGAAGAGTAGAAAGAAATTAATGTAATTTATTTATAATTTATACTCTTTATTGATTCCCTATGGGGAAATTACAATTTACACTCTGTTGTTATTACACACTACCCACAGGCCTGAAATACACACACATGCTCAGGTCCTTTACATGCACTAATGGAGAGATGTCAGAGTGAGTGGGTTGCGACTACTGAACAGGCACCTTGAGCAGTTAAGGGGGTTCGCTGCCTTGCTCAAAAGCACCTTGGCAGTGCTCAAGAGGTGAACTGGCATCTCTCCAGCTACCAGTCCACACTCCGTACTGTGGACTGAGCTACTGCCACCAAGAGACAGGGAAAAAACAGAGCTGGGGTACAATTTACTGTCAGAAGAGACAGAGGCGCAAATGGGGGTAGAGCTATTGAGGAAATGAGAGTGGAGGAGTATCGTAAACACATGCAGGTCACTCCTTCCACTAGGTAGGTCAGCTCTTACATCCTTCTCTTTCGACACACATATACACTTTGTTTGCACACACTCAGACATGCACACATACCTGCAGGAGAACAGGCACGGTACATCATTTTTAAGAAGACCTTTTATGTGAAAGGTGTTTTTTTTTTTACTTCCATGAATTTTCCTGAGGAGGATATTATGCATTAAGAATTAAGAGCCAAGGGGCTCGGAAGCAAAAATGCAAGAATGTAAAACGATAGGGAGGCTTTGTTGCAGCTCCTTTAGGCCTTAATTACTAAGGCGCCGTCGTCTGGAGCTGTTTTGTATGCACACCGACTCAGCAGAAAGCTCTTTAAAGTGATCACACAGCCTGGCGCCAGTGACATGGCTGAGCACCTGCCAATGCATGAGGGTGCACGTGTATACACAGCGATACAAATCAGGATTTACATGTATTCATACACACGTTGCATTTCACAATTATTTCTTGACACTAAGTGTGAAATGCAAGTGTTTCCTCCAACAACACAATAGACATTTGTCATACTTGTCTTCTAATAATATGGGTGGAATTTATATGAACTGTTTATCCTCATGTATATTAAATGGATCTAGCAAGGTACTGCACAATTTAAATAAATCCTCTAGTCTGTAGGGTGGACCCATGTAACCAAAGTAAGACAGTCTGCCATGTATTGTTTTTGAGTTATGTTTTCATGACTTTATGATAAAGAGATAAACACCAACATGTCATGATGGTGGTATACAAAAGGATGAAAATTGGAATAGTTTAGCATTACCACTGTCATTAATAGTAACACAAAGGCTATATATCAAACTTGAAATTTGTAATTTGGCATTTTATTTCATGACTGACAAATAAGGGTCTAATCGATAATTTTATTAGTTTTTCGACAAAAAGATTATCAAAGACAATTTTTGTAATCCATATTTTATTTTCATAATCATAGAAAAGGCCAAACATTGACTGGTTCATGCCTCTGAAATGACAAGAATTGCTGCTTTTCTTTGTTTTGAAAATTTCATTTGTTTGGATTTAGAACTTCTGCTAAAGATGTCACCTAGGGCTCTGAGAAATCCTAACTGGCATTTTTCTCTGACATTTTCAGTTAATATTCGTCTTGCCAAATTTAAGAGATAGCATAAGGACAACTGAATGTATTTAGAAAATTAAGAAAGTCTTGTGTGTTTGGGCTTACCTATGACTCGGAGCTCGGCGTTGGTGAAGATTCGGCCATGCTTGTTCTCTGCCACGCACTGGTACATGCCGATGTCAGCCAGATTCAAGCTACTGATCGTCAGCACTCCATTATTCGCCTGAACCCTATCATGCTAAAAACATAGGCACACAAGCACTACATGATTCCAAATGTAATACACTGTGCTAACTTGACAACAAAAACAACATGTTACGACAAGGGGAACAGTCAGCAAGAGGCTTGCGAGGTTGCCTCTGGCGCAAAAACTGTGTCCCAGTGCAGCCCAAGTTTTACAACTAATCAGGACCTGACGATGCATTAATTGATTTTTTTTTTTAGACACTTGGAAAAATAAAATTCACCATCTTTTTATGTATTTGATCTCCACCAACTCCTAAGAAATATTTCTAAGAAAGAGATTCTCCAGCTTGTCACAAACTGCGTCTGTCTTGTGTTGCTGCTGCGGTAATGTACAGTGGATGGTAATTCTCTGTGGTTTTGTCACTATAGTACCCCCCTCTTAACATTACATGCAGTCGTTGGACCCATTGTTGATATAGAAATATTGACGTGTGTTGCTAAGACAGGAGTTTAATCAGCCGCTGTGGACAAAAGAAGTTAAAATACTCAGAACTTCTGAACCAACAGCATAACAGATTACAATAACTGGTCTCAGATTCACATGAGCCATTCTGGCTCTTAAAATGCTGTTTGAGAGACCTCAGTGGATGATCCTTCAACAAATCTGACATTATTCTCTAAAAGGACTGACACCTGTTTATATAACAATACTATTATATAAAAAGAACACTACGTACAAGCTTAATAGATTCAATGTTTTCTGATATGTAAGAGCATTTTAATACCACAAGCCAGTAATCTGAAAATTATGTAAAGCCTCGTAATTTTACACTTATGTCATCATAATTAGCTAACCATCCAGTTGTCGTAAGTTTCAGGATGATGATAGTTGCAACCAACTTCATAGCATTTATAGTGGTAACTCGCACAAGTTTACTTGTTTTATGGTGGCCATTTGTAACAGAAGAAAAAAAGAAAAGTACTGATAAAAACAACAATATTACTGCCCGTACTTTTTTATTAAGGTTTTTTTTACTTGGCACAGTTTAATGTCCTTAGACTGTGGTTTACTATATTTTTAATAGCATATTATTGTTCTGTTTTTTTTTTTGGTCAACAAAATGGGTCAGATAACATAATAAAAGTTTTTTTTTAAGGAAAGCTTAAAAACACTGTAATTAGTGCCATGAGAGTATTGCATACCAAGTGTTAATATGAAGAAGCTGGACTAAAACTGCTTTTAGGTGGGTAATTAGGGCTATGTAAGTACCACGATGCCAACTGGTTTCATTCTGATGGATGGCCTGTTCTAATTCAAGCTTTAGATAATTGAAACTCTGCTAATTTTCTGTGGTCTTAATAGGCCTGCAGTGACTAGATGTAACCCCCCTCTGCTTAACATAGCACTTAGACATCAAACAGTGGTTGAAATCAAACCTTGCAGGACTTATTTAGAAAGAAGGTAACAAGTCTCATAGAGTGTTAGGTGGCAAAGAGGAAAAAATACTTGGCATGTGATGGCAATGGTTTAAAAATACAGAGTGCAGATAGTAATTACAACACCCGAAAAAAGTTATTTTCTTCGCACTGCTCCTTTTGACCTTTACAAGGATTGGCACTACTTTCTGCTCCCTTTTTATAGTTGTGTCAATTTAAGTGTGGCAGCACTCATTGTTCTTGCCCTTGATCTTTCCCATTGAGTGTAGCCAGACCTTTTAATGTCACTGACAAAGTAGTCCAGAGGGTCCTGCCGCCAGTCTGTCTGTCGTCTGAAATCATTACAGCACTGCCACTTGAAAAGACAAGGACTGTCCCTTAACATCAATCAGGGACACTGCTGAGGATCTTCAAATAGGGCTCTCACTGAAGCTCAGTCACACAATGGACACAGGGCTGACCTGGCGCTAAAGTCACCACCAGATGGGGTCCTGGGTGAGGATAGACGCAGCAGTTTTCAGATGGAACACAACAAGTCCCTTGGTTTTTTGTCTGGGGCTGGATGAGATATGTGTGTTCATCGGGATGATGGAGAGAGAGAGAGAGAGAGAGAGACAGAGAGACAGAAAAAGAGAAAGAGAAAGAGAGAGCCATAGTGACTTTGAATAGATGATAGATGGTCCTTTTTTAGGTTACACACTGCAATGGCCCAGGGGGAAAAATAGATTAAAAAAAAGATCTGTGTAAGTGCATGGGTTGTTGCCACACTACGCTATTCTGTACCCAGTGCCCTGTTAAATAACCCTCAGAGACAAGTGGTGGCTCTATCACAATCTCTTTATCACTAGAGACAAATGGTGGCATTTGTCTACTTTATGGCTATCATTAATTATGCTTAATTTTTCACTGATACCAACACTGTTCCAAGTTGTACGTATGTTCTTTTTGTATACCGGCGATGTTTGGCGATCCTCTTCCTGATTGCAGTAGGTGCACTGGATGTGTGTAACAACAATAATCCTCAGAAGGCAGCTCCCTGACTTTGGAGACACAAACTTATGTAAGTAACTGAAAGGGAAGCTGGTGGTGGAGTGAACAAAATACAAGCATGAGTGGGTCCTTGTTTCACTGTGGTGACATTTCGAAGTGACAGCCCTCCTCTGCGCCATTTAATTCCCTTGGAGGGGGCCCAAAATGAGGTGGAGAGAGAGAGTGGGAAAAGCGGGAGGAAAAAAACTTGAAAGAGAGCGTAAGAAAAAGTGCCAGAGATGCTGTGATAAAGAGAGAGAGAGAGACAGCAAGAGAGAGAGAGAGAAAGAGAGAGAGAGAGAGAGAGAGAGAGAGAGAAAGAGGAGGACTGATCCATTCTAATGAGGAATAACAAATGGCCCCTTTGGCCTTCCTTTCCTTCTCCCTCCCTCTCTCTACATTGCTGACCTTTGAGTTTGGAAATTGATTTACTGTTGCCACTGTTGACGGTGGCATTTTGAAAATGGTAACACCCCACCTCATTAATATAGCCACATGTACAGAGAATATGTTACCTTGGTCAACCGCCAAAGAGATTTTTACAATGTTATGTACAAATAAATACTGGAGATGCACAGGTGGAGTGATAAGGGTTTCCTGTGGTTGAGGATGTGTGGCAAACAGACAGAGTGACCTTATTCACCCAACAGCCACGAATGACAGAGGAAATGATCATGACAATGATGACTATTTATACAGATTAAAATAAGATGCACATACGAGCTTTGTAGATCAATACTGCATGTCTGGGTCATAATGGCAAACTATTTAGAATGAAAAACTCTGTAAATTTCTTTGGCATGTGTCTTTAATTGAAGAGCCCCAAATTTTGAAAATTATTAATTCAAGTTACAGTACAGAAAACTAAACCCACCTGCCCCCTTTTAAAGCCATGTACAACAAAACAGCCCTGGTCTGGTCTGGGGCTCATTAACCAATCCAAACACTGACACTATCAGTGACTGTGACTCACAGGAGACATTCTTTTCAGTCAGAAAGCACACTGACTCCACTAGCACAATAACACTAAACAAGGCAATTTGCCTGAATGTGAAATGTATTTTGGATGAAAAGGCATTTTTCACCCTCCCCAGAGAGAAGAGACTTAATGATAAAATTGAGAGAAGCAGATAGGACGGATTGAGCACTGAACTGTCGAGTCCCTATTTGATGACAGGCAGAAAATGGCATCACTTTGGCTTCATTGCAAAACATACAAACACCCTCCCCCAACATATACACACAAAAACACACACACATTTAATGCCAAATTTAGTCCCAAGCAAATACAGCCATTTCAAAGTGACATGTTCTTGCCAAGTACAATCCTATGAGTTTGTAACCATTACGTGCTCCTCAGCAAAACAAATCCAGCAAACAGTGTGGTAACACACAGTGCATCCTTTAAGTAAGATGCTGCTCAATCTATTGTAATATTAACTTTCATCTTACACATTTATTTAAATTTAATTATGTTTATCTCCATCAACTCAACTGCCCAGGGGCTGTTGTAATGTAAAAATATATATTGACACTCTGCTTACAATAACAATACCATATAAATACAAGTCTGCCAGACTGAGCAGTGATGCTTTCAGCAGTTTTAATGTGTGTGTCACACACCTACAAAAGATTGGGTGTTGATTAATGTCTGAGAACACAAATTAATAATTTTTGAATCTTTTGTTTTATACCATGCACAGGTCTCATGGACCCAAATGTACAATATAGTCAATGTATACCTTAATTAGAAGTAGTTGTCTGGTGTGGAAATACTCTTAAAAAACTTTGTTATTTGGCACTATAAAATAGGGTGGTAGATGCTCTTGACTGATTATCTGATGTTTTTTTTTTTTTTTGCGCTATTGGGGGTTTAGTGCTGCCTAGTGTGCTGGACTGTACATCATTCATCATGACATTCATGTTCATATTTAAGGTTTTATCATTAAAAGCAATTTGAAAAAAAAAAAAGATTAAGAAAAAGCTCTCACCTCCATGGGGTCCAGAGGCTCTCCGTTCTTTAGCCAGAGGTATGAAGGTTTGGGCTTGGCGCTGGCTTTGCACTCCCACACCAGAGTATCATCAATGGTCTTCTGAACATCTTGAGGTTTTTCAGTCAAGTGAGGTGCAGCTGTGAGGTCACATTCCACATGAACACTTTAACATTTCCAGTAGGAATCAGATTTAGAATAAATCAATGAACTAACCAAGTGGGCAATGAGTTCATTAAAGAGGCATCCAAGCTCACCTCTACTTGAAAATATTTTTTAACTTAAAGGTGCCATCATGGCACAACAATTTCACGTTATGAGGTTTTTTAACTTTAAAATGAGTTGTCCCCGCCTGCCTATGGCCCCCCAGTGGCTAGAAATGGCGATAGATGTAAACCAGAGTGATAAAGAAAGACAGAGTGGCAACATTCTCATTGGACTCCGTTGTACGCTTTTTGACTACTTCCAGGGTATGCAGCCTTGCATAGTTCCAAAAACCCATTCTACGGCGTTGGACATGATTCATTTCCATTGCTGACCGTCAAGCAACTTCTGAGGTAAATGTAAATGGACTGTCTTTATAAAGCCCTTTTCTAGTTAACAACTACTCAAAGCGCTTTTACATGGTACAGGAACCATTCACCATTCACACACA
>NC_045739.1:13375330-13376100 GCF_008692095.1 Etheostoma spectabile | reverse complement strand
TGTGGCCGAGGCTGCCGTAAAAGGTGCCACCTGCTCATCAGATACACATTCACACACATTTACACACCGATGGCACAACATCGGGGGCAACTCAGTGTTCAGTGTCTTGCCCAAGGTCCCTTCGACATGGGACTGCAGGGCCGGGAATCGAAACACCAACCAGGTCAACGGTGAACTGTCATCTATATTTTATCAGAGGTCCTTTATGATGCATATACTGATCTTTATTTGTATGTGCACAGCACAATCATCGGGGGATTCAAGGCTGCACAGAGCGGAACAGGCTAAGACTTTATCAGACTGCTGCGCACCTAACGGCGGACATCTCTGGTGGGCTAGACTGGGGTCCCGCGGTGTACTGCATGCCTCCAGGAAAATGAGAAGCAATACGGGAGTCATTTAATGCTAATTATTATTGTTTCCCCACAGTATTCCTCTCTTCTTAACACTTATACAGTATATAAACAATATTCATCCCTGTTCCATCACTTTGTTCTTGTTTTTCCACACCCATGACCTTGTCAGTATAACAGCTGGGATGTAATGTTTTTTTCCCACACACACACACACACACACAAACGCACGCACGCGCACACACACAAACACGCACGCATGCACGCGCACAAACACACACACACACACACACACACACAATCGTTGTTGTCTCATTGTTGTTGTTGTTTAATAAAAAAAACTATTTCATTCAATCATCCAATTATATTTGATACTTTTTGTATGGCTTAGTCTTAAAATGATCATGGTTGTGTGGT
>NC_045739.1:13364769-13375320 GCF_008692095.1 Etheostoma spectabile | reverse complement strand
GCCTCATCAGAAGAAGTGGGCTGGACACTAACTGCTGAATGGACTGTTACTACTTTGCAACTAAGACAGAAGAGTAGCAAATTAATGTTCAAAGCATGGAAGTTGGTAAAGGCCACCCCCCTCCTCCTTAATTGCATTTAAAGCTACTGACACAGAAATAGCACATCCTAAGTAAAGCTCATTGTGGGACTGGCTATTGTGGCTGTAATTCTGCACCAAGGCTGAATTTAGAGAAAGAGACATCAGACACAGTATTAGGGGACCACTGAGGCCTATATAAAAGCATCTGTAAATCAGCATGTCATAGGACCTTTAACTTGTAGAATAATTAATAGATTTGTTGACACCCTTCCCTGTAAGGTTAAAAGATAATCTAATGGATTTACTACAATCAACATGATTAGTTACACTGATGCAGATATTTTACAAGAATTTGTTTTGCTGACCGTATTATGTGTTTTGCAATGCTTACAGTTAAATGGAAGGGTTGTAATTCATTTTTTAGCAATGCAGTTAACACAGGTTAAATTTCCTTTTTGTCTTTTGAAAAAACAGAAATCCATAGAGAAAATGCCTCTAAATGTATGATGGTGGTGCTGGTGTCACATAAATGACTAGCACCTTATCTCTAGCAACAGTGTAAGAAGATATCTGGCCCTTGTGAATCACCCACAAAAATGCAGGACACCCTGCCAGGGTCAGGGGGAACAAGATAGTTTAGTCTGTCTGTCTGCTTGTCTTGCAGTGTTGCTTTGATAATGAAATAATAATAAAAAATGCAATTAATTTTTCTTGATTGAAATGGCCTTTTATCTTATCTATCTCCAGGGATAGGAGAGTACAGTTACAGCTGGAACAGTATTCACAGCACATTCAGTGTCAAGGACTTTCAAGCAGGGCAAATGCTCAACCACACAAAGGGACAATATACAGTCCCTCATCCATAGGTCATATTGTGGCTGTGCATGTCATGTATGAACCTGTTTAAATCCCTCATCATGTTCTCTGTGGAGTCCAGAAAGGGATCAACATTTTGTTTTGAGGGGATGTTGACTGCTGTATCCTGTCTAGAACACTTGGTGTTTAGAAGTCAACTTAAAAGGCAAAATCATAAAACCATTCGATGACAGACAAAATGCCTGGAAGCATAAAGTCAACAACAGTGTGTTTCCAAATGAATGAAGGTGTTTCTTGCTGATTATTTCTTTTTTAATATCCTAAGTATCTTCGGTAACAGTGATGCATGCATTTCACTTGCTAAGAACTAACTCTGTCACATTTAAGTAATGTTTCCAAAGCCAACAGAGAAGAAGTGTTTGGAAGCCACATATGAAAAGTGAGATATTATTTTGTTATCACAAAACAAGCTCTCTTTATGTTCTTTCATTATATGAAATTGCGGAAACGAGCAAGCAGTACTGAATTGAAAATAGATCACTATGCAGAAACAAATACTACATGACACCCTGTTAACAATATTACAAATGAGACCGTCAGAGATAACATAATGGAACGGAAGACATGATGCAACAGCTTCTAAACAAAGTCAATCTGAGCTTGTCTGAGCCCATTCAAATGCAGTCATCTGCTAAACCATGATCTAATTTCATAAATCCCCTGGAACTACAGAAGGACAATTACATGGAAAATCGAAAAAGAGGCCACCCCTTATTGTTCCTGTGCCTGCATTGGTTGGGTGTCGCAAACACCACATCCCCATATTGATTCTTCTATTCGTCTATAGAGTTGATGGATGTCCCACAAGCTCCTGTCTATGGGAGTTTAAAATGAGATTACAGATTTTTATCACCTGGCGGCCGGCCAGTCTGCAAGGCTTTGAGATGAGACATGACTTAAATCTTACAAAAAGAAACCTGACTTCCACACAACTACAAATAAAATGCCATGCAACACAGTACCAAGACAGTGATAGCCACAGGTTGTATTCAAAACGTATGACCTTGTTTACAAAATTGCCTTGATGTGATCCTGACATTTTGCTATGCTGCTCTGTGAACAGGCACCTTTCTTTAAAGTTAACTATGTTTAATCCTCAGCCTACCTACAGGTACTGTGAGCATTTCATCTTACCCACAGGTGCAACAAAAAAGTCTGTATTATCATATCAAAGGCACCCTCCTTCACAGGAAAGAAAAATCTGGATTTGATGATTTCAGGCAAGCACATCCCTACAGGGCCTGGTGGGCAGACATCGTCAATGCATAGACTGCAAAATAATGGAGAGAGAAACCATAAAAACCCATAATCAAGGGCCATTAAAAGCTTTCTCAGAATATGGGCTATAAGTCCAGTGTTGGTGAGGGAAAAATCACCTCTCCCTGAAAGGCACTATAAATCTGTGTGCGCTACAACCCCGTGTTAGCCGCTAGCACAATAAAGCGCTCCTCAGTAATGAACTACTGGTAATAGGTTAAATTATTACCACATTCCACTATATGATGCCGTTATAGATAAGTTCTGATAAAAACTACAGACTGCATGACAACAAATTAAACTTTTTGTGACGTGCACCAAAGCTACACTTTATTCTGCAGGATTTTCAATCAGGCTCAGTTGTAGTGAACCTTTGAATGAGGCTATTAATCAACAGGTAGAAGAATACAAATGTGCAAGATATGTTGGGAAGAATACAAACAGGTTAAAGGCAGTAGACATTATTTGTTTCTCAAGACAAGAGGTGTGAAGAAAGATCAGTAGTAGATCAAAGTCAGTGAAACCCTCCTACTCACCATAGAAAGACAGTTTTCCTTTAGCAGAGTTTCTTCCTCTGGTGTTTTCAGCCACACATTCATATACTCCTGCATCCTCCTGCTGGAAGTAAGGGATTTCTAAAACTCCGCTGGCTTTATTTATGTCCACCTTCCTGCCAAAAGAGGCTCCGTCCACTCTTCTCCAGCTGATGGTTGGCACTGGGCTAAAGGCACGAAAATATAACACAAATCAAGGCCTCAAAATGAAAAATACTCCTAAAGATCAACTTATCTACAGATTTAGCTCAGACCAATAAACATAAGATACCAGTGAATACTGAAAAACACTAATGAAGCATGTCAATGATTAATTAATCTGAACTTTTACTGAAGAGTGTTAGAAGAGTTATTAAAATGTGAAATATTCTGCACTTAAAATCCATGTCGCTCAGATTGATACAGTAAAAAAACTAATGGTGTAATTATACTGTCTGGCGGTGGTATAATAACACACAGTGGAACGTACTTTCCAAGTGCAAAACATTCCAGTTTGACAGTTGAGCTCTTAGCAACATGGACAACTTCAGGGAACTGCACTTCAATCTTTGGCTCGTATTCACCCATCACACCTGGAGTTACAAAGAGAGAGAAAAAGAAATTATGCCACAAGGGAATTCTTTCCGCTCAGGGCTTGAAAAGGACACAAAGAAACAAAATCAAAACAAAGTTTTGGTGACAACACTGTGTTAGCTGAAATAAATGATCACTCTTTTTCTTTGAAAACTATAACGTGTCTTTAGATTTAGATTTTTCTGATGACAATTGGGACTTCATAAGAGTTCTATTTTCCAAGCCAGATAAAAGTCAAGAAAACTTTGATAATGTGATCAGCTGAATTGTTTTACAAGGGACTTATCATTTTGTTGGAAGTGTGAAGCAACAGAACCCCACAATCTATTTTCTATCCTATCAAATTTCCTGACCAGACAACATTACTTTGAAAAACAAAAACAATTCATCACTCTTCCCTTACTTTAAGCTCTATGGATAGTGAGTAGGGTAAAACTGTCATACCATCAACCCGCAGCACTAGAGGAGTTGGTGGTCCTTGAACACTGCTTTTGGTGACCGTGTTGGTAACTACACAAGTGTAGTTGCCCACATCAGATGGTTCCACTTTGGCAATGTAGAGGTTACCAGTCTTCTGGGACACAAATCGCCGCGTGTCCTGTATGACAAACGATGGGTACTCGTTGAAGATCCATGTGAAGGTAAGTTCTGTGAAGAAAGTCAGCCACAGGGCCCAAGTCAAAAAATACATATAGTATTTATTCATCATCTATACCCATGTAAAGATAGTGTGTACTGCATCAACAGTCTCGTCATTTTGGTGTGAGTGGATGCCTTCAGGGATAAAGCAATTAGTGGAATTGACTGAGTGCCTGCTTTCCATGATTAAAAACACAATTTATAATTGAAGAGCAATTTCTCTTACTCACTGTTGGATAAATGCCCTCAATATAATACAAGTTTAACAGGTTCACTATGTGGGAGTGATGGTGCTGAGAATATGAATGATTGACTTTTCGGGGGAAGTAGGTATTAACATTAACAGCAGGAATGTTGAGTAACTCAATGCAACATTATCTTTAATGTGACAAAGAATCATGTACATGTGAATGGAAATTGGTAGTTGTGGTAATACCTTTCAAAATGTGTGAAAGCTTAACCACTTTCCAGTGTTTTTGAACCTGTTGAGCCTTCCAACACTAGGATCTATTACTCAAATCAGCCTTCCTATAGGATCCTATTTCATTGTCTCTCCGGTACCTCAAGACGATTGTCTTGCAAAATGTCCGGGTAATTTTTTTTCTACATTTTCTTAAGATTTACTACCTAATTCAAAAACACAGATACAGTAGTTGTACATATAACAACAAGCATATGCCTTTTCAGCTGTTATGTAGCAGCGGAGGACCTTGAATAATGCCTAATAAAACCAATGTATTATAGATCATGTTTTTCAGTGTAGTACAGTACTAGCTATTCTACTATTCATCACCCATGATAACAAACTTCTAGGAAAGACTCCCAGTACCATCAACCAAATGGAGTGCTGTCAGAGAGGCTTTGCACTAACAATCAGCAGCATTATAAAAAGGAATGATAGTGTTTTGACATATTGACACAAGGACAGATTGCTCTGGACCATATTGCATCCCTGTCCCAAAAGCAATCCTGGTCAATGGTAAAAACGTGTCTAAGACTGACTTGGCACTACAGTACAGGGAATAATTGAGAGATTGGGCAGTCATCTACTGACTCAGTGTTCTTAACTTCTGTTCTTTAGAGGGCAGGAGGATGTGTGGGCTTTGACATATAACTGTAACCTTACAAATCACAATGTGATGAAGAATCTTGAGAACTTGTGATGCACATGTAAAAATAATTTTTCTAACAAGTACAGTGTGGTTGTTTTTCTGCTGGTTGGACTGGTAGAGGACAAGCTGACCTTGTGATCATCCCAAGAACACAATGTGAGATTGAAACTTGGGACCACACAGTGTAATCACATCTGTCTCCCTGTTTTGTGCCAATGATGTTTCCTGTTTTACAATGTGCCACATTTTGAAATTTGTAATTTGTATAATGGTACATGAATTCTAACCCTGCTGTTAGCTTCTTACGTTTGCTGACAAACTTACTGACAGATATGCATTGGCTTTAAAGAAATTTTGGGAAATACGCTTATTTGCATTGTTGCAAAGAGTTAGATGAGGAGATTGATACCACTCTTCTATCTGTACAGTAAACATGAAGCTACAACCAGTAGATTGTTAGCTTACCATAAAGACTGGAAATGGGAAAACAGCAAGCTTGGCTCTATCCAAAGGTAAACAAATATTAGTTATCACTTCAGCTGTTTAACAGCGTCTATAGCATTGTCTGTTATTCATAGCAGTGGTCTGCTATTCACAAATAACAAACCATATAAGCGAGAATCGAGTACTTAACAGCCATGTAATAAGCTAAGCTAAGCTAACCGTCTCCTGTCTTTAACAAACAGTCATGGGAGCATCATCCATCTTATGATCTAACATGTGTATTTTCCAAAAAGTTAAACTATTCCTATAAGGACTTTCAAAAACTAATTTGACACACATGATAAGGCCTCCTGCCCACTGCCTGAGTGGTGTGAACGTGTCAGCTGTGTTGCATGTCCGTTTTAATTTTGTTTCCCATGTTAACAGGTTAGAGCTTGCACACTGCCTGCATGACACGCATGTCTCAGGCGCGCCAAAAATTCTAGAAACAGGACCGGCGCCCAATTTTCATGCGACTGCATGCGTGGGGGAAACGTTTTTCAGGCAAAATAGAATACAAAAATATGTTTATATGTCATTTAGACACAAAAACACAATAACTGAGATTTTGATGTTTGAAAGTCTCTAAGTTTTGACATAAATGCAGACATAAATGTAATAATAATAATTATCGTTTTTCAAATATTGCACCTTTCACTACAGAATGAAATATACTGTAGTTATTTTGCCAACAATACTGCCAACATTGTTTTTGCTCTTATCAAATCAGTATATAGTATATATCAATGGGAAACATACATGTGTACAGACAAGGCTAGCAGCAGCACCAAGTCAGACACATTTCTAGTGTGCAAAGACAAAGAAAAAACGCCACGTAGCCGCAACCCAACTGACACAAAACAGAAACGCCACACTCACACCACGCAGGCAGTGTGCAGCCAGCCTAAGAGTAGTTGCATTTTGATTTCAATGTTTATCTCTTGTGGTTTGTACTGCCATGAGCTTCATCTGAGCCTCTGTCATTTGAATCAATCGTAACTTCTTGGCTTGATCCATCCGACCAATGAATAGGAAGAGCTGAAAAATCCTCTTTCCCCTAAATAATACATCCCAGCTCTTATAATGACAAGGTCATGCATATTTAATGTCTGTTTTTGAAACAATATCTTCAAAAGGTGCAGGGCACGATAAAGTGGAACAACAGCAAATAAGAGGTTACTAATTGGTAAGTTAAAGATTCATGGTGAGAAACAGGAAGCAGGGAAAAGGAAGTGGAAAGAACCAATGGTTGTATTTGATGATTCAACTTGAGAGCCTTCTGCAGATGGGCTGTAATGGAATAATGCAATCATGACTGACAGTGAGTGGCAGATTTTCATTGTGCTTCCATTTAGCCCTTGTATAATGAACAGGCAACATCAATTCCACCTTAATGATCTAAGAGGAGGGCAGAGAAATGCAACATGACAGTCCAAGGACATACTGAATCCAGAGTGGGTTTTTGCACAAGTGTGTGCTGTATCAATGAAAAGTATATGCACAACTTGAGTCAAAGTTTATACTCGCAAGTCTGTTCCCCAGACAGTAACAGCCATTAACCAGGCATACCTATCTGTATTCATAACACACAACAAGTTCACTCTATGAAATGGCTTAGGTCACGCACATGGGAAAAATCCCTGCAAGCTATGTGTGTTGTTACTGGCCAGCGAGCAGCCTCTGTTTTGACGAAAATGCACTGCAAAGAGAGAACAAGTGATTTCAGCCTTGAGTAAATCTAAAAGGCCCTATTCCATTAGTGAAAGGAGGTCAGATGCATTAGGTGCTGGACTAACCCCAGTCATTCAGACCCTCACAAAGCAGAAGATGACACAGACTGACATCTAATGCAAATAAAGTGCAGCTCACCCTGGAGCGCTCACTTGGACACTTGACGAAATTTTGGTAATTTTTAAAGTACAACTTCAAACTGCCTTACAGTTTTAGAGCATCCTGGCTGCACCAAACTACTTCCTACAGCTGTCTTGGGGGGTTTGAGGCATCATTAAAATGAAATAATGGCCTCCTGAATCATGCATGGGATATTGAGATCATTCAAAAGGGAGATGAGGCAGATCACTGTCTAAGGCTGTAATGCACTGATGATGAATTATGTCCCATCACCCTTTCCTGTATGAGAGTATGTTTCTCACTTTTCCAACACTGTGAGAGTCATTTCAAACGCACCTATCATGTTTTTACCACACCTTTCTAATGTATCCATAATATTTCTATGAATGTATATTAAGAGAAAAGCAGACACATTTAGCTGCCTATTGATATTTGATGTTCAAGGTATGAAGCTGGTTCACATTTTTGTCTCCTTTTTCAGAACATTTTCTATTATATTATAATTAATATTACACTATATATTCACTTTTCTTCAGTTTGCACAACAGAAAAACCAATCAAACTAACAATTTTGTACTTTGTAAAGTATGTTTTTTAGAAAAAAAGCAAAGTTAACTGGTTTCAGCTTCTCAAATCTAATCAATCTAATAATTCTCTGATTTTGAATTTAACTGATTTGCTGACATTTTACAGAATTCAATGAATCAATTAATCATAAAAAAATCAATAATTTTCATTATTGAACAACAATTAATCAATAATGAAAATTATTGTTAGCTGCAGTCCTGTTTCTCTTAAAAGGAATTCAGTGGATGAAAGTGAACATGTGCATTATAGACATTAATTTGTGTAGTCTAAGAAAGGGCTGAATAAGGACAAGAGAATGTGACAGTAAAGTGTGTGGGTGTATGTGTACGAATACATGTGTGAGCATGTAACTAAAACTAGATGGGGTAAATCATTACCATAGCAGATATGGTCGAGCTAGCCTTTCAGCAAAGATGTTAGAAAATTGGAGATGATTCATCCTAAAGCCCATCTCAGCATCCTCGTCTCCATCAATAGGCATAATCTACAATGACAGCTGCCGAAAATATTGTCAGATTATGGATCATTCCAAGCACTGTGCAAGGTCTCCTGAGAACAGCTATTATCCATTGCAATAAGATGGAATAAAGGGACAGTAGTTATGAACAAAAGCTGTCTGTCCGTGTGGACAAAATCATACTCTAACTGTGCCTATTTGATATAAGGAATATAGAAGGGAAGCAGATTGATTCAAAATGACCCAGTCCAACTGAATTGGACCAAGATTAGCAATTAGTACCTTTTCACCCAAATAAAATTATTGTTGACAGTCTGAGAGTGAAAGCAAAGCAAAAGAGACGTGACGTATAACACAACAGGATTGGTGTCTCTCTGTCCCCCATGCCCTATTCATACCTTTTATACATTATATAAGTGTGGATGTAGTTATCATTCCTCTTTAAGAGCAGGTAAAGGCTTAGTATGAAACAGGATGTGACATATATGGGCCAGGTGCAATGTAACACTGTTAGTTACTCCTCTGGGACTCAAGTCCTAAATGATCAATGTCATGTTGGAGGAAGGTCCAGAATGAGTTTGGAGTCTAAATAAAAAGGATCAAGTTTTGGTAACAAATGACAAACAATATCAACAAGAATTATTGAAGAGAATTATTAAATAAGTCTATTAACATGTTCCTGAAGACAAAAACATCTAGACCTAGATATCCTATCTCCAATGATTTAGTCAGATTTTTACCCAAACACACTGTGGCATACATCTTGGTAAACATTTATGAGTGCGATGTTGTGAAATATGCAAGATCGTATGTCACAACAAAACAGCTGGAGTTCTTGAGCAAAGTGAAACATCAGAAGCCAGAGGAGTCTCCTGAAAGTTATGAAAATGAGTTTATAAAGAGAGATGTTACATTTTTAATGCTAATTTAAATAAAATGGTGTCCTGAAATCCCCTTATTGAACAAGAGAATAGCAATGAAAGATGACAAAGAATATACAAACTCTTGCTGGTTTAATCATCTGTTAGTAAAAAAGGTCAAACAATACATTTCATCACCAATAAAAGAAAAATGAAAAAGCTGTGCCAATGACAGAGCAACACACTAAAAAAATTACATGGTGATTCACATGATTAGAGGTGGTGTTTCAAATGTTTTTAAATGACGTGAGGTTTCTCACATGGGTGAAGCTCCCCCCTACTGTTAACATGGATAAAACGTGAAAAGTCATTCTGCTTAAATGAGGCTCCTGCATCCACCAGAAGAGATAGCCAGGATAGCGAGTTGCTAACAAATGCCTGGGCGCTTCCCTAGGGGCGACAAAGACTTTGATCCATGAAATGTCAGGTCTCAGTTCAGGGATGCACTTTTAAACAGTAGCACTTTCTATTTTGCCTAAATGTGTTAGTTTTGCAGATCATTGAAGCACTTTAAACCATTTTTTTCATATTTTATTTTTATATACAGTATAACTGTGCTACAAATAAAAATAAGTATTTACCTACACCTTATTCTTGTTTAAAATCATTTACGTGATATAGATGAATGTATATGGAACATGATAAAAAGGTGACCTTGAAATTGTGCGTTAACAGCAACGCAAGGAAAAATTTGGTTGCACCTAAATTTTGTGCTGGTGCACCTAAATGCACAAAAACGTTAGGCGCACCAGTGCAACCAAGGCAAAAAGTTAGTTTGGAGCCCTGGCTCATAGCTTTAGTGGCAGACTGTACGTCCCACTGTTGGAATCCTCTACAGTGAAATACACTCACACTACAACGGTTAAGTTTTTTTTTTTTTTTGCATTTTAGCATTGTTAATCCAGTTACTACTGTAGCTAGCGCCAACGTTACTTGCTGTGTTACGTGTTACTAGTGTTTACTAGCGTGACATGCAGTGATGTTTCTGTTCCCTCTAACATCTGTTTTGGAGCATCAGAGAGCAATGCAGCCATTTAAGTGGCGCTGTAATGAGGTACCGAAATCCCCGCTGATATTTTGTCCAGTAGATAACAGCATACAACATACAACTTTAACATAAGAGGAATGTAGCACAATATGGATGTGAAAGCAGTTATAAA
>NC_045739.1:13362667-13364759 GCF_008692095.1 Etheostoma spectabile | reverse complement strand
GCCTATGTGACAATAAAATTAGTTTTGGTTAAAATCAACAAATAATCGTGATAACTAATCGTGATCTCTATTTTGATCAAAATAATTGTGATTATCATTTTGGCCATTATCATGCAGCCCTTGATTAAATTATCGCATTTAATTTATATTTTCTGGCCTCAGTTTGCCAAAAATAGGATGATTGTTCTCACACAATAGGAATACAAAATTAAGAAATGAATCACTTGCTCTGAATAGAAATAATTACCAGCAGTAGATATTGAAAATTCCCACTTTGTTGTAACTCAATGATAAGCGAATTAACCTACTAGAACAGATGAAACAATGCCACAACAACTGTAAACAGCATTTAAAACTGTTTAAAATATACTTTATGCAGCCATGGATAAAATGGTATAACCTCCACTGACTTCTGCATTCATTAAACACGCAAACAATCAAGGTTATTTTCTTGATTCAAAGGTGACTTAAAGGTGACTCATTAAACTACATCAATACATTTCCAAGTGAATAAATGAATCCTTGGATACTGAATATCTACTCTCTGTTCTGACTGGTGCAAACAGTACAGTACAGCCTGTGTGTGTAATATGTGCAAATTACCAAAAAAGGATTTGGCACATGTAATATTTTCAAGGAGAAGTCAGTGAATGTTGACTCACTTCTGCACTCAATGCTAAAAGCCGAAAGGTTGTCCAGGGAGCGCTGCACTCCCTGTCAATGCACTCACATAAGAGAAGCAATCTTCCTCTTCCAAATTGTAAACATTAGCCTGGTGCCTGCACGATTGCCTTCACAACAGACGGTGCATCAAGTTTTTAGAAGGAAACCAAACAGAATTTGCATATGTCACTAAGTCAGTGCCGTTTCCCTACAAATTATAAAGAAACTATAGAATTTAAATTGTTGTTGCCAAATTCTTTTTCAAATATTTATGGACTATTTCTGGTCACTCCATGACATTCTTTTGCCAATATCTCTAACAAATAGTGCCACCTATGCTTTGGCCCCAATATCTCTCATCTTATCAAAACTTGGACATTGGCTAAAACATTTTGCCATTTAGCGTGTAACTGGCACACATTTTCTCCTTTATTCAATAATATAGCACTCCTGATTGGTGGGAGACCTATAACAGCTCCCCAGTGGGAACAGAGGGGGCTTCATTGTCCAAAAGACATTTTTAGCGAGGTTGCAGTCATTCAGTCTACCACATTTCTTTTACCTTCAGTTAAGATCAGCACCAAAGGCATACGGTGTCCCCTGGCAAAGGTCTCTGCCCATCCTTCTTATTCGGAAGTTATTTACTATGCAGCCAAAAATCTGTGGTATGGTATCGAGGCTTTGTTAGTTTCTGGTGATATCTGGCCGCTTTGACCTTCCTATTGAGAGGATCTGGGCATGTGATTGCCCAGGCCTGAGCATCGATCTCAACTGGCATGTTGCATGGTATATCATTCTATAAGTATCACGCAATCCAGACCATCAGCAGATTTACTACAATTTCACTTACAAGACATATCTCACCCCTGTGAAAATGCAGTACATGAAAATAATCAACAGTCCTTTATGCACTTTCTACCCACTAGAAGCTCAAGGCACATATGTTCACATGTTCGGGGAGTGCTCTCCTGTTGGTCATTTCTGGAACAATATTGCATCCAAAATATCTGCTCTGATGAATGATATTGTACCTGTTACCATCAGTGTTTTGATTTTGAATGATCTCTTGCTAAAACTCAAAAACGAGGCAAGTAGTTGTGAATGAAACACAGTTACCAAGCCAGAAGAGACTGTTGGTGAAATTTAGATGGAGGGAGCATAGTCACATTTTAAAAGAAAGGAAAGACCACCAAATTGGTTAAATATATGTTTAGAAATAAAAAAAACACAAGGAATTGGGATGTATAAGACATGCCCTGATCCAGCCAATTCTAAATGTTTACGTGTCTGTGATGTCAAATTGTCTAAATCACTCTGTGCTTTATAGTCAGAAAGAATCTCCTTTTTAAGTCTGTGAGGGTTTTTTTTCCAGATGAAGTTGAGAAAAATTGTTTAAGTGTCTTGACCAAGAGACTTCTACCAAACATAC
>NC_045739.1:13346427-13362657 GCF_008692095.1 Etheostoma spectabile | reverse complement strand
TTGCAACCAAGAGTTAAGAATACCTTTTGTTTTGGTAATTTCTGATTTGATTTTCATTTAGCTGCTGTCTATCTGCTATCTATAGATATGTGATATGCGATATGTGGTTATGTGAAGTCCTAAATATTTAACAGTGTGTTTTACAGGAATATCATTCAGAACACTGACATCACACTCATGTAAGGGTAATGAGCCTTACATGTGTTTTTTGACAATATCTCAAATGTCAATAAACTATGTGTCCTTACCCGGTTTAGGGATAAGTGAAATAATATTATGTTTCATAGTGGTGGTCATCTCTTTCTGCTCCGTATATTCTCTATACATAAAAAGCAGCAGAACCTGAATATATTCATAAAAATCCACATAGAATTCTACAGAGAGCTTGTCTATACCAGGAGACTTTCCTATTTTCATGGAGTGGATAGCTTTCATTATTTCAGCAGCTGTTACATTGGAATCATAAAGTGTTTTGTACGTATTGGTAATGTTCGGGATGTACTTTCTTATTTCTTCAATAAACATTCTGCAAGTACTGAGACTAAACTTTGAAGAGAATAAATCTTTTTTAAAGGCTGTAACAAATTCTGAAATTGAAAAAAGTCAGTAGATTTGGTGCCATATATTAAGAGAGGTTAAAGCTTTTCTTTGACAATTTCTTTTCTCTTGTACAAAAAAATAAGTTGAGTTCTTCTTGCCCTCTTCTAGCCATTTGGCCCGTAATCTTATAAAGGCCCCTCTGGCTAAATCAAAATAGAGCTCATGAAGTTGTAAGCTAAGCCTTTTAATTTCTATATTTTTTTCTTCCTTAATATTTTCTTTAGATAACTCATTTAATCTATGAAGTAATTTACTTTCCATGTGATTTTGATTAGCTTTTAGCAGTTTACATCTCTTAATGGCAATACATCTGGTCTTGTACTTAAAGAACTCCCATTTTTGTTTACATTCCTCAGTGAGGTTAGAAAAGATTTCAGATTCAAGGTCTTTAATACTGTTATTGAAACTTTTATCTTTTAATAAGGCATTACTTATCTTCCAATAACCTCTTAGCAAAGTAGTATCTGCTGGTCGCCCAGTTTAATTATTATCAGCTTGTGATCAGAGAACAGAGCAACTGAATGTAATATATTCTTAACAAACTGAATAGCAGATTGAGATATCACAAAAGGTCAATGATAGATTCAAGTGATGGTTCTTTGCAAAAAAAAAATAATTGCAAATTGTCTATCAAGCAAAGATCAGAACACAAGGAAAGAACCAAATTATTGGCAATAGGACCCTTGTTCAATTTTGCGGGGAATCTATCATCACTGGAATCTACATATTCATTTAAGTCACCACCAAGACTAAATATGAGTCAATATATTTGTCGAGAAATAGTTTGGCATGAATAAAGTTTTGTTGGACGAATTTGAGTTATAACCATAAACATTGCAAATAATAAAAATGACATTTTCCTGCTTCATGACTATCATCACCCATCTTCCTTCTGAGGATTTCACAATTTCTAAATCTTCTCCTTTGAATTTGTGAAAAAGTACAGCAGCCCCTGCTGAATTGTTACTTCCATGGCTGTAGTATATAGTACTCCCCCACTGTAATCTCCAAAATTTGACATCCAGTTCAGTTGAGTGAGTCTCTTGGAGCATTACAATGTCTGCTTTGCTTCTTTTCCAAAATAAAAATAATACTTTGCTCTTCACAGCGTCACACATTTCTCTTACATTTAAAGATAAAATAGACAAAGACTTGAAAGAAAAATCAATAACAATGACCAACAGTTACCTAAACCTTCTCATATGATGACCAGGGTTATCGCGTGATGTCCGCTTCCTGCCAGGCACGCCACTTGGACACAAGTAAGTCCGTTGGCGGCCAGCAAGAGCGAGAGAAAGTTGGAGGTGTCGGTTAGTGGGCAGAATGCATTCATGCATGCACATTTGGTTTGTTATAGTAGCCTCTAGCTGCAGTTAACGAGTCCCCTCCCGGATGGAAACAGCCAGGAGGCAAGCTAAATTTGTGGCAGCTGCAACTAACTTTAAAGTTGTGACAGCCCTGTCGCAAAGAAAGATTGTTGAAAAGGTGCACTGCACATTCTTCGGTATGTATAGTGTACTTTTCTGTATACTGTCATCTAGACAAATGTTTTGCACTTTTGCTTGTTCGCTTAAATAAAAATTTGATTGTAAAAAAAAATATTTTTGGACTCTGTCATGACACTGCTACTCCAGCCCAAGACTCCTGGCAATGCTGATGCTTCATTTTTAGCTTGCTGGAGTGTGTGTTGGCATTTCTACACCTTCCACCAGGGGATGAAAAAAAAATCCATTCCAGTACAAGGCTGCCAAATGTAAGCATATGGCTCATTGTCCCAGCTTTTCTTGTCAACACAAGGCGAGATGTCTCATTATAACATATACATAACAAAGCACTACAAATGTAAGCTTACTCTTACAGTAAGTTTGTAAGTGACTGTGTGATAAAAATAAAAACCCATGAATTAGTGGAGTGATGTTTACCAAATGACACCAACAATAATTTTTGTTTACAGTATGTTACATATATAACATACGCCAACCAAAGCTTCAATGCTAGAGTGTGGAACTTTTACATATAAATGAAAGTTTGTTACATTAAGGTCACACAATGCTGATTATGCCTATCACAGCCTGGGAAAGCTTTCCCGTGCTAGTGCACCGGAAGTATGCCTATACAGCTTTTTTATGTAGTCAGAACAAGTAATTTATAAACTTTACAACAACATTGTTACATGAACAGTACACAAATGTGATGTGTATATAATTACTCACATTCAAACCATAAGAGAATGCTAAAAAGTAAAGAACAGTTAAGGCTTTTAAAAAGAAAAATTAAAGTGAGAGGGATAATTCTAAGGCAGTTAATACTTACAGTAAAAAGACTATCACTAAGCTCTTTAAAACTGATCTTTAGAAATAAAGGCTGAAACAGATTCAGATTACGATTTTTCAACAGTGAAAACTCTTGAATTCAGACTTGCTGGCTGGTAGATTTAAAGTCCCACTTTGTGTAGGAGTTTACACTGGATGCTAACTCCCAGTGATAACGTGATAGGGGCAAAGGGCTGATGTAAAGCAAACAAAGCACCTTCAGAAAAAGCTCTATTACTCAGGTTGGCAGGGCCCTAGCCACAGACAGCCTCTCCAGTCTGCATGCCAAAGTTTTTCCTCACTCCCATTGAAAATCAGGCTGACAGGCCAGAGTGTCCCAAAGTAAAAATGACTCACTCCACTGACCTTAACAATACAAACAAACAGCCAAGACATCTGAGGGGGAGAGCACAAACATGACTTCCACTTTGTCCAGATAAACACAGAGTAGATGAGTCTTCACTGTTTTTTGTTGAGCATCAGCACAATTGACTGATTGTGTAAGGTAGCAATTATAAGGATGAAGAACTTTAAAATAGGCAATCTTACCTCCAGTGTGGGGTGGTGGGCCACACAGTAGGACCACACCTTGACCTTCACGGACCCTCACTGGACTTCTTCTCTGGGTCTTGAAGTTCTCCAAATCTGTTAACCACAATACAGAAGCAACAAAGCACAAATAATCAATTCATTTTTCACAAAAGCTATAGACACAAAGAACATGCAGAGTTGTTTACAGAGGTAAAAATGCACTGCAGGTCACATCTGTGGCTGTTCAATAATTTTAATATTTGGTTGGAACACAGCTACAGACCAGAGTGCAATATGGTGCATAACTTTTGCATGAAACATGCAATGTTTGCATAAATGCAGACAACGTGCTGTAAAGACCATAACACTTTTGACTAGCAATTCTGCAAGTATAAGTCACACATGAGTGAATTTAATTGGAACTGCGTATTGTTATCACTTTCTGTGTTTCATCCACTGCACACAGACCAGTAACAATTAAATGACTAAGACTGAAACATCATTTGTATGGAGACCGATTAGTTGTTGACAACCTGCTGAGAGAAAGCAAATACAGACAGCAATCCTTGAACACTTTTCTTTGCCTGCTGTGTATCTTGGAGATATGGTAGGCAGTGCAGCCAAATACGCGACTGCCATATAATTGCATAATCAAGACTGAATTCAAAAACAGGGACAAAGAATGAAAAACTAACACCTCCTGCGTACAAGCACAGCAGGATGAGCCTTTGTATAATAAATACAATACGTGATCTTTGTAGACCCTGAGTAATGGAAAACTGCATCCAGTAGAAGAGTGTTACATTATCACAATTGAAAGCAGCTTTTTATTTTGGTTCACAAATGATTTAGCGGAAAGCTTCTGTATGAGTTCACAAATTAAAATTATATTAAGTATATCATTATGTTTTTCTCTTATTTGGTGCAGACAGATTGCGTGGATGCTTCAGTGGCCAATTCTAAGTCTATGGCCGATTAATGGGTAAAAATCGCATTAAGCCTCTCCGTGCATTAACAGATGGAACACAGTTAGGGTCCCTTTGGACCAGCAAGCCATGTAGATCCCTCTGGATATGATGAAGCTCGGAAGTGAATGTAAGAAGTGTATTAACTTATCCTTTATATGCTGCGTGTGCCAGAAAGTTTGTAAAAGCAATCATTTAATACTATTAATGAAATATTTTTCTTACTGTGACATGTCAAAATATCTGCTGTGTGGCCTGAGACAGCTGTTGAAACATCTCACTCAAAATCACAAATGTCAACCTGCCAGTGGTGCTGTATAAAAATGCAGGGAATCACCAGTCAGTAGGATTCATCCTCTGGGGACGATGCATGTCTGTACAAAATGTCAAAACAATCCATTAAAGGGTGGAACAACCAACTAGTATTGGCATTACATGTGCATCTCAAAATAAGGAAGTTTTATTTTAAGTTGCACAATTTTTTAACTGCCTCAACATTTTTTGCTTAACGAGCAGCCAAACAGGCTATTTGATGACATATTAAACTATAGCTGCTCTGGCAAGACCCGACTTGTCGAGTCAGACAGTACATCTGAATGCTGATAAGAAATAATAGAGTTAAAATCAAATATTTTGCTATAATGAAAAAGAAATATAAAGCCAGATATTTCCTTTTTTTGTGAAGCTCTCCTGATCAATATTCCTTTGGAGTATGGTCGGGCGTAAATGAGCTCGACATACTAAAAGCCAACAATGCCTGACAACCCAAGCTGTTCTGCACCCCATGGATGATCTTATCCACCCCATCACGGCTCTGCACCTCAATGTGCTTCTCCATGGCAGGGTTAAGGCTATTTTGAGTGCTTTCAGATCCATGAAATTGGATGTGAATTTGCATTTTTGTGCTACAATGTGACCCATTGTAATGAATGAGAGGCGACTGTAGAGAAGAAAAATTGAAGCCATTCTGTTGGAGTGTGAGCCAGAGGGCAATTTGTGATGTGGTTACATTCGTCATCTAACCCTTGAACAAAAGGCATAAAGTTTTAAAAACTTTCCAAAATGGGCTTTATTGGAAGTTACCTAGCTAGGGTATAATTTGGCTCCTTTAAGGGGTTATTCTGCATTTCTAATGAGAGCTGACCAGTCGCAGCCTGTTTGTATAGAATACAGTCTTAAAAAACCATGAACCCTTTTATCCCCCTAATCAAAGAGCATTGTTAACAAAAAATACTTCATTTTAGATTTGACGGAAAATAGACTGGTAAGTATGAATGGTTATTATCATCTGATAAATGTGAAATGGTGTCTCTAACACTACTTTCCATTCCACAAGTGGGGAACTTGGTATAAGCCTATGTAATTACAACCAAAGCTGACAGAAATTTGGCCAATGGTTTTTGATGCATTCTGTGATTACACAGACCTTATTATCAGCTGGTGGCTCAAGATGAAATACCAGGGTATTACAAAATCCTCAATCCAATGACCAAGATTGTAGAAATATTTTACACTGGACCAAAGTGTTGGATTGGCAGGCCAACTAACATTGCCATCCCTAGAGAAACAAATAAAAGGGAACCACATAAATATAGAAAAAAATGCCAAAAACATGCTAGTGGAGGTTTCAAAAGTGCCATCTCCCTTTTCTTACCAATCGAAAGTCATGATTCTTTGAAGCTGCCGTGTTGAAACAACCAAGGCCATCTGTGAGTTGGTAATGAGTTAGTCAGCTCCCACCCAGCTGTAGTCAAACAGTTAATGGAAAGAGCCTTGGAACCATTTTAATTGGATGACATTTAGAGATTTGTCATCTTCACCCACTAACACTATCATTCTATAAAGTCTTTTTACCTAACCACTTACCTTTCCTGAATTACTTAAAAAGGCATGCAAGTGCATTTTAATTCATCTAAAATTCAGGAGTCTAAATAAAAATGATAAAGTTGTGGTGCAAAGGCATGACGTAGTTGTGTTTTACTTGTCACACTGTGTTATCTACATACTTTACTGAAAGAAAATTATACTTGCACTCAAGACTAATTCCAGTTCTTAAACTAACGCACCACCTTGTCTGACCACCAGACTCTATTTGGCTGCCTAATGCAGCTCTGTCATACTACCACCAGATTTGATGTTTGATTTTACTCATTTTTTCACATATGGATGGTGTCCTTTTATGTAGTTGTTTTTAAGTGTGGTTGTCTTTTTATGTTGTCTCCCTGCACTGAAAGGCACTTTGTGTACCATGCATACAAACAAATTATTATCATTATTAATACCATCATGTCTTGGTCAAGTGCAATGGCAGGATAATGTGTAATACCTATGTATGTGTTTAGCCTGGGAGGAAAGCTACACAAACACATGGCAAACATGTAAATGCCACAGAAAGGACAAATCAAACTTTGTAAGGCCACAATAGTAACCACTCAGCCACCAAGAAAATTATACATATGATAACAACATTGGAATCTGCTCAAATCTGATGAAAGGTCCCATGCAGCACTTTAATAATCATTTACTATCAAATGTATCTGAAAACCTCAATAACCCCGCTAAATTCTGGAAGCAAATTAAGTCTCTGTCTGATTCCAATTCTTCGTCTGCAGGTCTCCCACAACATATTTTTGTAGATTCAGTTGAAATTAAAAACAAAATTGACATAATTGAACACTTTAACAATCACTTTGTATCAGCTGGCTTTATCTTAAATGAGTCCAAATCAAGTTATCAGTGCTCCGACTCCAGCTCTGAAACACCACCGGCAACCTTTGTTTTTAGACCCATTTTTAAAAAGGATGTTTGTATTGCTCTTAAAGCTATTGACCCAAAAAAATCAGCAGGACCAGACAACCTAGAACCTTTCTTATTAAAAGTTGCAGTTGAATTTATAGCTAAGCCTATAGCATACATTTTTAATTGTAGTCTGCAGACAAATTCAATTCCTAAAATATGGAAAGCAGCCTATGTGCTTCCTTTGTTAAAGGGTGGCGACCCTTCAGATCTTCAAATTATAGGCCAATTTCCAAACTCTGTATCTTGCAAAAATTTTGGAGTCAAGGAAACGTCAATTAAAAGACTACTTGGCAGAGCCAACATTCTAAGATGTCCAGTCAGGTTTTAGAGCTGGACACAGCACTGTTACAGCAAATTTGCTACATCAAATGACATCATAAATGCCTTGGACCAGAAGCAACACTGCGCTGCATTATTTGGGGTCTGTCAAGATTTGACTCAGTGACCATAAGCTATTACTAGATAGATTAATTAACATTGGCATAGGAAAAACAGCTATTACTTGGTTCAAAAACTATCTTACAGAGCGAAAACAATGTGTTTCTATAGTGGTCTTTAATCAGACTTTTTAGAAATTTCTATGGGTGTTCTCAAGGTTCGATTTTAGCCCCCATTTATTTTCTTATTCATAAATAACATTGGAAAGGAGTGCAAACTGCTAAACTGCACCTTTATGCAGATGATACTGTGATATATTCAGTTGCCTCTTCACTGATCAAGCCATGCATGACTTCAGTTGGCCTTTCAACAGCTTCAAGTTTCTCTACATGGCCTTAAGTTAGTGCTAAATACTAAGAAAACCAAATTTATGACGTTTTCAAGGGCTCGTTCCCAATCCCCAGATAATATAACTATTAACACATTAAGTGGAGACTTAATTGAAAATGTTTAATCATATAAGTATTTAGGTTTTTGGCTGGACAACAAACTTTCTTTTAAAGTTCATGTTGAAAAACTTGTAAACACTTGTTCAGGCTACTTTTTTAAGTGTTTTGGACTATGGTGATGTTGTCTACATGCATGCTGCCTCTAGTACTTTCCACCTGTTAGATTCTGTTTACCATAGTGCTCTGCGCTTCTTAACTAACTCTTATTTCCGTACTCATCATTGTACGCTGTATGAACTGGTAGGCTGGCCGTCACTAAGTCTACGTAGACAACTTCATTTTTATATTTTTCTATACAAGGCCATGTTGGGTAAACTACCGGCATATTTATGTAATCTCCTCAGCTAAATTCCAGCCATTTCATCTCCGTTCCACCAGGTGGTGCTCTTACCAGGTTCCAAGGGTTTTTACTGAGCTGGGCAAGAAAGCCTTCTCTTACTTTGCTCCATGGTCTTGGAATAATTTGCAAAACTTGCTCCATAATCTAGTCCCATTGAATGAATTTAAGGCATGTTAAAATGGCAGTAATTCAAAAAAGTAACTGCCCTATGTGACCTGTCTTTCTCTATGTGAGATTGTCTGTGCTGTATTGTTTAAATTGTAACTGGTGTGCCGTTCTGGCCAGGTCTCCTCGAAAAAGAGATTTCAATCTCAAGGGACTTCCTGGTTAAATAAAGGTTAAATAAAAATAAATAAAATAAAAATAAGTAATTGCCAAACTGCCAACTGTAGATTGGAAATGTTTACCAGCTGCTACACTGCACTGAGTGTCATTACAGTACTGTAAGCCGTGATTTATGGAAATTCATCTGGATTTTCACTTCAGAAGTAACAACTTTATACAGGTCTAAATGTTATACTCTCTCAATGAAACAAACACTAAACAGCTAACATCAAAGAAGGAATGAGGTTGTTCAGGAAAACAACAAAACATTTCCATGCAGTCCTAATAGAAAACTCTGACATGCAGCCAAGTAAAGTATAGAGGCACATTCTTTTGTAATTACTTGAGAAGAAAAATAAAAGCAAGGTTTAATAATAATAAAACACAATATCTGGGGCATATTAAAATGAAACCACAGAATCTACAAGACAGTTGGTGGAATTAATTGAGAGAGTTGATGTTTAGCCTGTTGAATTATGCTGTCACCATGCTGAGGGATACCTACCACTGTAAATTACAGCTAGCCATTCTTTATGCAATATTTTCCTTTTTAACATGGATACTGGAAAAACTTATTTCGGAAGTAGAGTAATCAAGGTCTTTATTAGTCATGTACACAACATTGTCAATGCAAACATTACGCCTCAGGCATCTCAATTAAATGCTCATTAAATAACTAAAAAGAAAATCACGCAATAAAAGCAACATCTGAATCTAAGACAACAAAATAGTGCAAGTTAAGATGTACGGTTAAAATATTAACAAATAAATTAAGAATGACGAGAGAAGGGTTACTAATCAATAAGTGAAGCTGTGTAAACTCAATTACTGGCTACATGAATAATTAAAGTAAAATCACCAAGTCACCAAAAATCTGCAATCAACAAGCTGTCATATGTTGTTACCATGAAGGTAAAATAAATTAATAATACTGGTAGGTGGTGAATCTTCTTATCTTTGTCTGCTTCTCATCTTCCATCCCTCTTTTCTGTTCTAAATGGGTCATGATGAGTGAACCCCTAACAGTGAGTGACACACGACATTTGAGGAGTGATAAAAATTAAAGGGGACTAATTCTTACAGAGCGCTGCATCTGGTGTCTCCTGACAATTACAACACTGTTGTGAAGTACTCCATTCAGAAAATACCCACTACCATCCTCCCTAAAAGAGGATTTGAAACCCAGGTTGAGCATTTAGTATCACAGTGCTGACGATAAATGTTATCGTCCCCTCTTCAGATGCTCTCCAGCTCAAAACAGACTTAATTTTAACCTGAGGCAAAAGCAATGATTAAAAGGACAGGCAGTTAGGTTAGACTAGTTCCAGTAAGAAAAAAAAAAATAATTCTGTGCAATTACAGGACTGAATTTGATAGGAAGAAATCATGAGCACCAAGATACAAAGAGTCGCATCCTGTATTGCTTTCATAAATACAGCTATTTCACCCTTCATTAAACCTTACACTCTGTTACATTGTAGGCTGTAGGATGTTCCTTCTTCAGGACAGGCATCCTACATGTATACACTTAGCCGATTTTGCAGGCCTTGCAATCTGTGTTATAATGTTGTATCTTGCATCAGTGAAAATCCTTATACTTGCACCAAAAATGTCCCATGGAGATTAGGAAACTCAATCTGGCTCGATAACCAACTAGATTATTCCTTCCAGCACTCCCAGCAAGCGAGCAGAGCCTTTTAAACATTTAAGTCTGTATTGTCAACAGGATCAAGAACCTTTATACTTTTAGAGGTTTAAACCCCTACCAGATGGTAACAGAGACAGAGTGTTATATCATCAATCCTCCAGAGGATTAAAAATGTAGGCTATCTTAATTCTTATGTATGCACTACACATGCATGCAACAACAGCTTGATGTTATGGGGCATTATTAGTTGGTGCAAATCTTAGATATTGATCTTGCTCACTTGTTCCTCGGCAAGGACTTCCATGAATAAATACCCAAATATAGATTACATTGTTAAAGAAGGTCCATAGTGTGTTTGATAATGAGCATGCTGTAATCACTTTTCTACATTTGTTTTCTGCTGCAGTGCCTACAAGCATTGGTTTTAGGCTATGGACCTTATACGATTACTTGCTACACATTATTGTAGATGCATGTATTAGTCCTTTACCTTGGTCTTTGTCTCACTAAGTCAATGCAACACAGAGAGAGGTGTAAGCCCCTTGGTGTTTGAAAGAGCATATTGAGCTACTCTGAGTCAGAGTCTGTTACAAAAGACACAATACTGACTCTTATAACAGGCTGCTTCTCCATGAATTATTCCCTTGACCTGAGCCCCGCTCAATCATAGAGCACACTTAATTAAGTTAAACCAAGAGCAATAAATAAGATGAATGACACATCAGCACTGATGCTTGTCCTCATCTGTTGACAAAAGCAGCGGGTCCCAGGTCAGGCCCAGGCAATGGATGAGACCAATCCCAATGACATACAGTACAGTTCAGTTCGGGCCTCGAAAATTGATAGGAAATGTGTATATGATCAACAGCCTGCTGGCAACTCAGGCCACCACTTTGCACTACATGCTGAAGATTTAATGCTGCTTTGTGACAAAGAAGCACCAAATCGTGGCTAGATGGATACCTCAGGTGCTCTCCCTGCCAAGGATCATCTCCACATCTGCTATAGCAGAGAAAACAGACATCAGAATTCAATCTAGCTGCACCATCTGTTCACAGATATCAGGCCTGTCATTTGCTATGGGCTGCCCATCAAGAGTGGAGGCCTCAAGTTCACCTTGCCATCAGAGATGCCTTAGACTCTAGTCTTATAAAATGTGATGGATGAAGGCGGCAAAGCATCAACTATAAGGGGTCTGTCAAGGCCCACCACACAATCATCACAAGGGTGTAAGAAGTTTAACAAGAGTGAACACCAGCACTGAAGCTTTAATCGGGTTAAAAGGATTAAAAAACATACCGTGGTCGGTTAATTTGTGTTTTGTCATTATTAAAGGAACACACCACCGTTTATTGAAATAGGGCTTATCATGGTCTCCCTTAGCTGTAGATAGTTGGGCCAATGCATTTTTGTCTCAGTGCTTTATGTGTCTTTATGTTGCCGGTTAGCATTTTGTGAGTAAAAGTGAGCCAACAAAAAAAAAAAAAAACTAATTACTTCTTGTGGCCTGCATATTCAGAACGAGCACAAATTGCAATTAAGACTAGACAATTTCCTAGGCAGATACTGATTTAGGACTATATTGGGTGGAAGCACAGCCAAAGCACTGCTACATGGCGCCGAGATATCATGCAGCAACTCTGTGTGAGCACAGGTCTAATATGGGACTGCGGGATGCCTCACATCCTCAGGCTGTTGAGAAATGACAACCTCCTCCTCCTCTCATTCTATTTCAAAAGCACACAGCTCCTCTTCTGACAACTCTGGTTCGTAGAGGCACACTTCTGGATCTTGACTGTCTGAGAAGTCATCCTTTCCGTCTCTCACAAAATCCACCACGTTTGTCGCCATTCACTGTCAACTGTAGGAAAAATAGCCAGCTATTCACGTTGGGTATGTTGACGGAAGTTGGGGGGTTTAAGGTGCTGCGGGATCTCTGCACCCATGTAGCAATGCTTCGGCTGTGCTTCCACCCAATATAGTCCCAAATCAATATCTGCCACGGAAATCGTCTAGTCTTAATCTACAATGCTATTTGTACAGACCACAAGAAGTAATTTTGTTGTTGTCATTTTTTGTTGGCTCACTTTTACCCACAACATGCTAAGTGTTGTGCCAGTGTTGCACCGGACTAAAACAATGCATTGGCCCGCCTATCTACAGCTAGGGAAGACCGTGATAAGTCCTATTTTAACAAACGGCGGAGTGTCCCTTTAGCTTTAACAGTATCAGCCTACTGTATGTGTCTCTTGTAGCTGGTTGTTTTTCATTAAAGAAGATCAGGTCTGACAATAAACAATTTCCAGAGAATCCTACTGGGTCATTATACTTTCAGTGAACCAGAACGTCTGATGTTTAATGATATTTTTACTTTCTAACACAAACAAAGACTGAAATGAACTCAAAAGAACCAAAGTTGAATTGGGGTGAACTAAACTCTGAAGTGAAATAATAAAACTGAAAAGAACACAAATTTCTCAAGACAATAAAACAAAACTATTCTATTATTGTGTTTTTGCTCTTTAGAATTGGGTTATTACCAATCATTCTGAAATGACACATTGTTTAGTAAAATATAATTTGGACTTACATGCAATGTGCAGACTGGCCTCTCTGCTGACAATGGTGCCAAAAGAGTTTGATGCCAGGCACTGATAGATGCCAACATCTTCCTCTTTATTCAGATGGCTGATGCGTAAGTTTCCTCCCATAAGAGAGTAATGGGACCCTGGTCTGGGCAGGATGAAAGAGTCATTGAGCTTCCACCTGGGAATATAAACACATGATACACAACAAAACATTCTTAATACAGAGAGTTAAAATGCTTTGTGAGTTTTCTTTTTCAGACTAATTGATGCGGATGCAAAGAGACCAATTAATGTAAACCGACCAAAATAACACAGTCTGGTATGTGTTGCAGAAAAAACTATTTAAATGATTATTACTGAAAGGAGAAGCAATCAGCAACAGTCATTTTAAAAGACTGTCAACATCTATTCACTTTTTTTCTCACTTCAAACACACAAAAAACAAAAACCACATGTGGGAGGCCTTTTCACCATGAATGAAAGCCTCCACTCCAATCACAGTGATTTTCAGACGGGAGGGCAAAGCACCAGGACTGCTCAAACAAAATGGGCACATGTAAAGCACATGATGATGGTGCTTTTTGATTAAACCTCTTGTTTTGAATAATATGGGAGTCCAGCAATTGTGTGTGAGGGAGAGACCAGCAAGATGCAACTGCCAGCAATCAGCTTTTAACTGTACAAGATGTCTGTGTGGCTTGATTTAGGAGACTTAATGTTGTTCACTTTGCATAATTAAGGCTTATGGTCTAAGAAAACCTGCTGAGTTGATGATGCCAGTTCAACCAAATGCAGCTTGTGGCCATAACCTCTTTAATGATTACACACACACTACAAGGCTTAGTTTCTGTTCACTGTGAACAGCAAATACTTTACAACACAAAAGCAAAACTTGTTTTGCAGGAAACTTTCTAAATATATTCAGATCCATTTCATCAATTCAATAGGTTGTAATATACCCAGGCAAAGTTAGTGTTTGCATCAACACTTTTATTCTCAAACCAAATCACAGGCAAAGGGAAAGAAAATTACAAAAAAGAAAATAGTAAACAAAGACTAATATAAAAAGTGACAAGACCTGCCAGAGGAGACTCTCAAGAAATAGTTTTCATTGAGAAACAAAGCAGAATTAGGTTGAATGGTAGCTCCTTGGTCCTGATTAGATTTTCAAAGCTCTCTGAGAAAAAGAAAGCTTGAGATTTCTATTTCTGACTTTCTTCCTCCTTTTTCACTGGCAAGGATTTAGACAAAGACAGCGGGAGGCAGGGTTGAAAAGACAGGGGAATGGAGGGATATATGCAGCGGAGCGGCGCTCAACGTCAGATTGGCTGATTAGATGGATTTAGTGATTTGGTGTTGCAGCTGGAACTGGTCCATGAGCTCCAGATGAGACAAATCAAGGGGCCATGGTGACAACTTGGAGTGGGGGATTTATGTGGTAGTAGTTATGGGTAGTCTTAGACAAACTAATTTGTCCTTGGCAACCCTGAAATGGACCTGCCTTCATAAGCAACAGTGAAGAGCTACTCAAAATGTGGTGTCCTGCTGCTGAACCTCGCAAAGACCCGGAACTCATTTCCCAAGCTGGCACAAGTTGCCTTTGGTTAAAAAAAGTAAATTGCCAAGGCGATGACAACACTATGATGTATGCTGACTGAACTAACAACGCAGCAATATGTCCATCTAAATATCAGGCCCATCATTAATAGGGATGTAAGTATGATATCATAACAGCTTGTGATCAATCTGAAAATCACTTTTTAATGTGGTATATCAACTGCCACAGTTGGTGGCACTTGCTGTAATTAAAGAGCTCATTAAAGCAAAATGGGATTTGACATGGATTCGGGCAAACTCTCAGAACTTGAACTCAGAAGGGCATAAAAGACTTACAGATTTGAACTCATGAACTGGTTTTGATTTCAAAAAGTCTGACTATCCAGACAGTGAAATAGCGACTGATTGCTTAATACGTATTTCCTCCCATCCAAGTGATAAAATATTGTACATTTATTTCAATTTGTGCCCATTAGGTATAACACCAAGGATCTTCAAGCTACATTAACAGCCACATATGCTGATGTTATGAGGGATCGTTTCAACCTATTACACATTAAATGCTTGGCATTGCAATTTGCATTTAATTACACTGACAAGAGTACAACAGCAATGTGGCCTGATTTGATAGATTATAAATTAATAGCTTATGCGCTTGATGTACTTTAAAGGAAATAATTGTTTGTCATTTGTTTTCATTTGTTATCATTTTAGCGGCAGAGGAAGTGGACATCAATTTGTTTCTAACACAATAGCTGCTCAACCTCACAGGGCCAGGGTACTGAACAAGGACAAGCAGCAGTTGTTTGGCACCTCAGTCCATCAAGTAATTTGAATCATGTTTATCATGTAGTGATAACCTCCAAATCAGATGCCCTGTGGCAATGTCTGTGCTGCTGTGGGTAATAATGCTGCACATAAAACATAACTAGCAGAAGTTGAGGAGTCTTCCGCCATTTCATATCTGGTATATGAAATATACTCCACTGGTGTTTCTCCTCCAAACTCAATCTCTGTCCTGATAGAAGCAGAGTTTTGGTACATGATTGTCTTGGGTCACTTGATCTTTCCTTTGGTTAGTGATACTGATTGCAGGAAGCTCTCAACGTGAATTCTACAGCAGATAAATGTCCAACAGCCAATGCAAATATACAATGGACCAACAACTGAGGCCAATTAATTAATGATTCTAAAATTAACTATGACTGACAGTGACGCCAAGTGCTGCAGGCAGTGAGCAGCAGCAAGCCATAAGGTCAACGAATCCTCATTTTCCCCAGGACAATAAATCCAGTTATACTTGGTTTTTAGTATAAAAGTTGAAATTAAAAGCTCTAATAAAGTTCGATGTAAATACTGTGCATTAAGCCATGCCTAGAGGTGTTACCTGTAAAAGGGCGGTGGATATCCTTGGGCCTCACAGCTAAACACCACCTCTCTGCGGTTCTCACCAGGTTGAAGGGGAAACACCACACTGCCGGGTTGTTTGGTGAACATAGGCCTCAGCAGGTCTCCGCTTCCTGGGTGGAGAACCAACAAAACTACATTAGCTTGGATGTCCTGGTGAGCTTGAAAACCAATTTTTAAATTTTTCTGTTGGCAAAATAAATTATTATTTTTTTTTGTTCTTTTTAAATGTGTTCATTTATATTTAAAAGTTACTGTCTCCAGACATGTAC
>NC_045739.1:13346203-13346417 GCF_008692095.1 Etheostoma spectabile | reverse complement strand
CAGAAAACAGAGTGACTGAAAGAGGATGGGATAATGGACCACAACTTAGAGTTTAGGCAAGAGTGCATAAAAAAGAAAAAGAAAAAAAATAGCCAAAAGGTAAAAAAATAGGTTTTGCACATAAACTGTACATATGATCTACTAAGACATACATAAAATAATTAGACAAAACACAAAAAGGCTGTTCATCTACTTTATCACATTACATCTGACC
>NC_045739.1:13335223-13346193 GCF_008692095.1 Etheostoma spectabile | reverse complement strand
TCATGTTCTAAGAAGCCAATTCTCCACCTTTAAACATGACTGAACATCCAAGAGTTTCCTACCCCTAGTAGACATTAGGCTTACTGACGAAGAAAGCACATGGAAAAATAGTGCAGCAAAAGAGAAGGTTGAATCACAATAAAATCTCTGTTTAGCATGGATCTGACCGTCGGCCACGTGAGCAGAGCCCATGAGCATACTGTATTTCATATTAGTCATATTAAAAAAGTTGCTGGATCTCTGAAGAATACTATATAATCAGCCGAAAACCTTCTTAAAACCTACGCTGCCACCGTGCTTCAACACAATTAAATCTAAACCTTTCATCAACACGGTGCCCTTTGTGGAAAGCCCCAAAAGGGAGTGTTGTTTCCTGAAATACAAATTCTTCAAATTCTTGTGCTTTTACTAAATAGTTATTATTACACTTCCTCATGAAAAAAATCTTTTATTCTATATTTTATCAAAACTACCAATCATTATTTACAATGCAAGTTTGCCATTGTACAATAAATCCCCAGCGCGGCTTGTAAATATCTTTGCATAACACTTTTACAATATTTCTGCATATCTGTAATGTGTGTACACTTGCTATTATAATGATTATTCATCATGTGGTGATCTGCAAGGTAGAAATACGTATATACAACATAAACACCACAGCAACTCTAAATTCCCTGAGTAACGTTAAAGCATTGTTGATTCACTGTCTCTGAAGGAACAGAAAAAGCCCAAGAAAAAACAAACGACAAAGACAGCAGAATGTCTAGTGTGACATTTGTTTCCTAGTTAATTACAAAGGTACAATAGTGAATGCATGTTGTGCAGGCAAAGCACACAGTAGGAGTGACCCATGGGGTAGTCAACACTTCGCTGGAATAAATATTTCTTTCTGTGATGGAAGGGAATTCATTTGGATTTGTCAGAAAACATTTGCATTTCTGTAATGACACAGTGGTGAAGTGGGAAGATTCTGTAGGCAGGGTAACTAATTTGCATGAGCGGCAGGTATCCTTTCAAGTCAATGGCGCCATGGGAATACAGGTTTATCCTCAAGACTCAAAATAACTCTCTGAGAGGGTGGGGATGTTTGACAAGGGACCTTGTATGCTGATTGTTCCACTCCACAAGGATAAACCTCTCAGAAAGTTACACAGAAAAAAGGCCGCCTAATTATAATCTTTGTTAGATGAAGCATGTCCCTTGAAGCAGCGTTGAGAGATGATTGATTACCAGAAGACACCTCTTGTACAGTCCATACTCAAACACAAATCCTCACACTTGTTGTACACAAACTTGGAAGGAGTATAAAGCTGTCGGTTAACATGAGATGAATCACTTATTAAACTGATGAAGGATTCAGGTTATCAAATACATTTTCATTCAGCATCATTTTGAAAAAAGCTTAAATTTGGGCATTTCAGCTGGCAGGCCCGAAACATAATCCAGCCCTTAGTTATTAATTAGCACATTAACTTGCAGCAATTCAAAAGTCAGACCTCAAACACAAATCATTAGATTAAAAATGTCTATTCCATTCACAATTAAAGTTTGCAATTTTATACAAACAGATATTTATTTTTGTGTTTGTTTGATCACATGAGTTTGCTCTACCACCTGAATATAACCTCAACCAAAAGGTGATCTTGCATGGACTCAAGTTCAGCCTTTGAGATAATACTGTTAAAATATATGATTTATTAATCATGTATGTTGTATTTATTTAAAAGAACTTCCACTGTAGTGTGTAAGTACTGTATGGCAATTACAAAAGCTACATCTTTGTGTAACAAAGGTTATTATATTAAAATAAATATTTTCTTTGGTTAACAATTGCCTTATAGATTTTTTTATGACAAGTTGCTTTAGTATTATGGGTTGTTACAGCTGTTTTGTGTGCTAAAGAATTATGGCATTAAAACAGAAAAGAACATGCATTGCTCTGAATCATCCTCAAATTATTCTCACGACAGCCTGATTAGGAATGTGGGGGGAGGGTGCCCCGACAGCTCAATTGGTAGAGCGGGCGCCCATATATTGAGTTTACTCCTGGATGCAGCAGGCCCGGGTTTGACTCTGACCTCTGCCCTTTGCCACATGTCATTCCCTCTATCTCCTCATTCTTGTCTTCAGATGTCCTATAAAAAATAAAGGCCTAAAATGCACAAAAGATTATATTAAAAAAAAGAAAAGAAAATTAAAAAAGAATGTGGGGGAGTTTATTTAATGGTGCTTATTTAATGTGTTGGACTTTGCACTTATCACTTGTGCTGTTGCTACAATCCAAGCACAAATAACCGCTAAACAGAGCAACTTGCATTACCCCTTCTGCACCCACAAGCAAACACCCTGCGCTGAACCATGTCTGTCAAAGCATTTTTGAATAACCTTAGTGTGTACTACACTCTTAATCAAACCTTAAGTGGGCTGCAATGCACACTCAATATTCAATTAATACAAAACTAATCAACATAGATATTTGGTTGCAGCCCATACTCTCGGTTATGGCAGTGAACTGGCCTGATCTTTGGCAGCACCATGGCAACCGTTATTAAAATGGTGAATAAGTGTCAGAATAATGAGAAGGGATCGAGCTCCGGGGGCTGTGCCAGGGGCTTAGTTCAAACTGATGCAAACTCTCTGAAACTCTTTCGTTCGATTCAGGGGAATGAATGTAAGATGTGGTAAGGAGAAAGTGGAATCATTTTCCGGCTTGCTTTCTGATAATCAAACATAGAGGTGCGACACACTACACCAGACTGAGATCCACAGGCCGAGGACCTTTCATTTTCGTGTTATACCTGTTGGCTAAACAAGATTGTGGCTGCGTACAGGAAATACACCTTGTAAAAGTTTGAAATTTAAAATCAACACCGACACTTCAGTTGACTGATTGTTACCCATTTTAAGACCTAAGAAGGAGTCAAGAAATCATGTTAAAACGAGAGTGTCAGATCTGATGGCAGGACCAAACATTGAGCACCCCAGAGCACAGAATACAAAATGATGAAAAAGCGCTCTATCAGAGAAGTGCACTGATCCAGAATCCTAACAGGAAGTTGACTGCACAATGCCGCAGGACAGAGATGGAGGTCATTATAAAAGAGTCTTTAAAAAAAAAAAAAAAAAAGGGCCGTCTCCACTCATATCTGTCACCTGCTGCCAGATGGGGATATGTGCAGCCGTTTTCGAAGGCTCCTCAGACAACACGAGACTCAGCATCGAAGCACAAGTGGAAGGCAGAGGGAGCGGTTTAGGAGGCTGAAATAAAAACTAATCTCAAATTCAATACTAGCTGACAGCAAATGAATTCCTCCAGCTTACCTCAGCATGAATAAACAGGCACATGGGGAGTCGGCTGTGGGGGAGGTATCGGTCGTTTGTGAGGTCCCAAATCCATTCGTTTCAGCTCAGGGTTTTATGCATCAAATAAAAAAAGCCAATCTTGCTTTTTAAAGCATCTTTCCCCTCTGTCCAGGCCGATAAGATACACCTTTAAGGTCTGTCATTCAGGGGCAGCAAATGTTGCTCCAGAGCAGAAGGAAGGTTTGGGTTGTTATGGGTAAAGTACAGATCCCATCACATTGCATCTACATATCTGAAATATCTGTGGAACTTATTTATAAGTCCTTGAAAAACAGAAACACAGAAGATATACAGTATTTGAAGCACATAAAAAGACATAGCCTAAAAGTCAAACTATCACAAAATGTTCCATGCCACTCTTAACTGATATGACTATCAAACTATAAGACTGCAGACTCATTAATTAAGTTATTAACGTTTTCAGCAACACAGTCTGTAAGGAGAGGAATGTGGCCAACACATTCTCAACCAATAATCAACCATGTCGCACTATTCTCAAGCTAATCAAAGCGGGTCCATCTGAAATTCAATAACACTCCTTGTATCCAGGGTATCCAATGCCACGTTCACTGGGGAAACACAGAATTGATTAGGTCCAACTCCATATGTGGGAATGGGAAATTAAAGCTATTTCTTGTTGTTGTTCCCTCTGTTGAATGTCTACATAAACCCAGGAACCTATTGCTCCTGAGAATGCTATTTGTCATCTAATTGTAATAATATTGCAACTATTTCCTTCTCAACATCGGTAAGAAGGTTGTTTGTCACTTTCCAACTGCTATGGTCTACACTAATGGAAACATTTATCATGATTTAAAACTGTACCATAATGTTTATCAAATGCCTAATTCAACCATTAGTGGTTTTAATTTTTTTGACACTCTAGTGTGGATTCCTGTACTTTTCAAATGTCTCTTACAACATGTAACATAAACCTTATTAAGACTATCCAACATATCATATTTAGCACAACAGACACATTTACACTCTCCTGTTGAGCTACTGTATGTGTAAGTGATTTGTGAGATGCTAAAATTAAATGTTTAATTAATCTAAATCTGGTGAAAAGAGTGTGATGACTGTCCTGTCTCTACTTGCATCTAAGATACAGTAAAAATGTTCACATTAATACTGAGTAATTTTATGTCAGAAATATGCCAGTTAAAGCAGTTCCCAGCTGTGCTCCACGCTATCGGAGGTATTCCGACACAAATGTATATATTGCTGTTTAATTGGTAGTGATGTATTTAGAGAAATACACAATACAAATAAATCAGTATGAATATATTACAAACACAACACTGTGTTCCCAAACATTTAAATTGGATGATTTTTCATTCCTGCATGAAGCAAAAATACAGCCAGCTATGGAAGGAAGATTCACTCGGAAATATTCCACATTTTCACATATACAGAACTTCAAAGATGCAATAAAATCCTTGCTTAAGAATTCCTAAAAGGCTTTGCCATGTTCTGATGAATCAATGAGGTAAGTCAATATTTGAAACTCCAGTACTCTCCAGGATGCACGCAGGAGGGATACAGATCATAGTAAAAGTGGTTCTAGGAGATTATAATGCTGGCAAGAAGCAGAACGTCATTTATACTAGCATTCTAAGTCTTGTCTTCTGAGTATTTATTTAGGGTGACCGCTGGCTAATACTTAGTTCTGATTGATGAACACAGTCTGAGGAGAGTTATTTCTAAACACCAGGCATCTAATCATATCACTCCACTTCCAGCAAGTCCGAGAAATCTTGTTGATTTTTCCTCAAATTATACACAAAGACCTTGTACAAAAAGGCTTTACTTCTCCGAAACTGTTGACACCCACTTAACTAACCATGGAAGATTTTTACCATATTAATTCTAAATTGTTCTGAAAGCACAAAACATGATATTGCTGTTTAGAGTCTTAAAAGCAATCTTAGCAATCTTACTAGATTTGTTTACTTCTTTTCCTGTTTAATTCTGGCTCTTCAATGCCAACTACAGATGTTTCTATGATTTCACTCCTGCAAATTATTTTTAGGCAGATGCTTGTAAATTCATTGAGCTTGAAGTAAAATGTTTTGAAGTCAATATTTAGCATCAATGATTTATGCTTTGGCAAGTGGTTGTGTAGTAAGAGGGAATATGTACAGAGAGCTTTGCGGCACGGGCTTATTTTTTTCTAATGACCAGATTGCTGTACAGTGGCTCTTGGATACATCTGAATGTTTTTGAATATTGCTGTGTTAATTGAACAGAAATTATATCTCCTCTCTCTAGTCCTTAAATATAATAAGTTACATTATGAGAACAAATGTAGCTTTCTTGGTTATACACTTTTGTGAGCATGCTCTGCCAACCAGGTTATGACTGTATGACAAAACCACTTCTGGCAGATGGAGACTGATGATCCAGTGCTGGAAGCTGCTTTTTGTGTGACCGTTAGCTGTATGGGTGTGGAACAAACCGCATCCACCTCAACGCCTCTTCCTTGCTCCCTTGGTCTTTCTCTTATCAACTCACTAACTCACTCACTCACTCACTCACTCACTCACTCACAGAAACACAGTACACGCCCCTGTCTACGGCCCGTTCAGACCCTCTGGGAGGAATGGGGGGAGAGCTGGTTAACTTCCACTGAACTCGCTGTGGGAATGACTTCCCCTTGGCCCCATTGCTCTCCCACACAGATGACGCCTACTGTATAAAAAAACACTTCCAATTCTGGATGAATAAACTACCTAGAAGAACCTATCTAACACTCTCACAGAGTGCTTTCTCTACCGAGTATTGCACGTCTGCATACTAAAATGCTTTCTCAGAACACAGAGGCTTTGGAGGTCTATCGTTATATTGCGCCATACTTGTCTTGCAAGTGAAGCACATGTCATGTAACGCCTTACTGAATATTAATGCCAGGTTACTCTGTGTTACCAACTGTGACTGTGAGCCTCAAGAGTGAGGCAAGGGCTGTGCAACACAATGCTTTTCAGCAACGGCTTGCCCTCTGCTCCTTTGTTAAGCACTAATTTGCTTTGAATAAATAACCCTGAATGTGGTTTCTGCACCTAATTGCAAGAGTACATCTTGTGCCTGGGATCTATGGTGCAGCACAGACTGCAGACTTGAATTGTCTCCTTGAAGCTGTTTGTCTGAGATCAAAACTCTGTATATTTAACAGAATACTTAAGTAGGACATAATATGTGATCCAGACTTGTGGTGTAGATCCTAATCCCATAGTGAGTCACAGTTCCCCAAGGAAAGCCTCATTAGACATCCACTGATGTGTATTGAATTTAGTGATAAGTGGTGCTAATTGCCATGTAGGCAAATTTAGGTACCGACGTGCTGTTGTGCTTTTAAATAGAGACACGCATGCACACAAAAAATACACAGTGACTTTACACACATAAGCACATACACATACACGCACACTAATTATTTTAGGTCCCAGCTGTGAGGAGGGGCTGTTGATTAGGAGCAAGGCAACATGAAAGATCACTCATTCCTCAAGATACTGTGCTCATGCGACAAAGCCCTTATTCATCTTGTTCTCAGCTTCAGACCCTGACATTCTGAAGAGAGCTAGCATTTGACCCCAACCATTTTGTAAAGGAGGAAAATTAGGTCTCTTATTAAAAGCAAGATCAATGACAAGATTTCAGCACTACTGCCAGTGCAATCTCAATTAGGGTAACAATTGAGGGGCTCCTTAAAATGAATGACTACACATTCAACTGCTAGATAGAGAACTTTTAGAGATAGAAACCTGGCTTATTCTTTTTCCAACAAAATTCATTGCAGAGGGAAAAAAGATGCACAAAAATAAAAAATGTTGTAGTGTTTCCATTTTTTATAGCAGTGGGGGCAGGTCTGTCCCGCCAAATGTTTTACATAAGAAATGGAACTGACACTTTGCTGCAACGCAAACAAATATATTTATTTACACACAATGAGGCATATTTTCAGCTGTGATTGAAATGTATTTTTTGAGGAACTATAGGGCACTTAACATCTACAACAGGTCTACAAAATGAATTTTACATAAAATTCTTCATAGGGAAACCAAAACCTAAATGACTACATTTATAGACTATTTCCAATTTTTATTACATTACTATGACTCACTTATCGTTTTAATGTTTTCAGATGTTTGATATCAGGACGATGAGCTGACGTTTTTGGTTGAGCTGTTTTTTTAATAGTCGACTCGGAAGAAAGCAAACGTTTTGACAATTATCTACATCAACACAACAGTATGTGGAGTTAAACTAGATGGGCCTAATAACATTTGAATAGTTCTACTTGTTAAATTGCAATCTGAGCGGCAGCCAACGGGGGTGCATTGCGTCAGCGGGACTACATTGTGTGTCTGCCTTATTTCTCATACCGTAGCGGCATAAATTTTGCCATGGCGGGTCGCCACAACATAATCAACATAGAGGAAACACTGTGTTCATTTACTGCCTTGAGCTGACAAAACGGTAACCTGTTCCTACCGTTACCGTGTAAAATTGGAGAAAAGCTTTGAGTGTTCTTTGCCATAAAATCTTTTTTTGTTTTCCATTTTACTTTGAAGTTCTGTATGAAATCAAAAACAATCTTTAAATTACAATTCATAACCCCTATGCTAACAACGTAAAATAGTGCATATTTGGGAGGCTTACCTTCCAGACACTCCACCAATGACAGCAGAAGTATAAGTTTCCATAGCAACTCCATTTTAATGGTCTCAGGTCAATATCAGCTCACATCAAATCACAGGTGCGTAGAATCCTGGCTTAGTCCTTTACAGCAATTTCACCATTCTTCTGTTAAATGAGAAGAAAAGAGGGGGAAGCCATTAGACACTAAAGTAGTGGACAGTATTTGTCCATGTTTGTAAGGCAATGATTTTTTATGATATAAAACGCAACAGGACAAAATATATTTTCTGATGACATTTAATCTTTGCAAACACTTTTTAGGTCAAGGTGACAGTTGACAACTGCAGCTCTATTTTGATTGCGGACACTGTGAGAGTCTGGTTATAAAGTATATCTGTGAGAATACTCAGGAAAACGCTCTCTTTTGTAAACACAGAAAATGATTTGTCCAAGCAAAGCACTTACTAAACACTTGAAGCGTTTGCTTAAGTGAGCTTAACATTGCATAATAGGGATCATGTCTGCAAGAGAAACATAAAGGGATTGCTTGTACTCAAACCTGCTGAGACAAAACAAAAAGCAAGCAGGTTGTCAGACACTTCCCTAGCATGTAATAAAGCACTGTCCTGGCTCCTCAAATTTGTCTGAGCTGGAGGGATTATGTATTTCTGACATAAAGAGATGACTGTACGCAGGGCAAAACCATTGTGGGTCCTCTGGGAAACTCACACAATTGATTTTCTCAAGGACTACACTGTAATTTATCCCTGCTTAGACTCAAATGAAGTCCCAAAAAAAGTTGAAAAACTAATAATGAGACGTATTCCTCCCGTCACTGATAAACAGCGATGTATTTAGTTGTCAAAATGCTCCATCGCCCCTGACACGTTGATAGCTATAATCCTTTCTGATAAAACAGCAGATACATGTTTGTGTATGATAGGTTAGTTATGGAGTGAGGAAGGATGAAGAGAGGAAATTAGTCATTGTCTTTGCTCCAACACTCCCTGGTACATTTAAGTGACTGATTACACCGTTTCCACTGACTACACACCATCAGCATGCTGAAATTAATGAGGAAAAAAAATAATAACAACATAACAACGTACAGTAAAGTCTATCAACAGGCAAGAGCCAAAAAAGCTGAAAGATTACACTTTCATAGTTTCCCAGTTATCTGCGCGCCTCTTATCTTTGCACCACTGAAAGGCATGACAGAGCATACTGATGCTTATGTGAATATATCAACTGCGTCCCTGACACGGTCGCCTACACTTCTCTTCCTTCTGTGTGTACTAAACCATTAAGAAGCAACACTGTTCCCTTATAAATCTCATTATGGGGATCGGGTTTAGAGTGTCTTAGTTCCAACTTATCTTGCAGTTATTAAGATGCAAATGTCATGAGTAAATGTTGGCTTTTAATAATATAACAGAGACTTAAAATCCCGTCTTGTGCTCCTGGATATTTTTGGAGAGCTTCTCCTTTGAGGAAATAATTGTGAGAGATGAGCTGAATAAATTACTCTGCACAATGTCTTTAAAAAAGAAGATGAGTCTAGAAATTAAAAAAAAATTATATTCCAACTTCACACATATTCCATGTTATTTACATTTACAACATCTAATGTAAAAACGTGTCGACTCAGGCTGCAGATTGAACTGTTGCTGCAATTCAACACTCACTGCTTCATGTTTTCAAAAACTGTAATAACTGTAGTAACACAAGTCCTTGTTTTGTCAGTCATGGAAATGTTTGGCCATCTAAAATGAATTGATCCACAAATGGACAGGCCTAGAACGTGTGAACCATTAAGACACCGCATTCACAAAAGCAGGTATCTGTTGGCCTCTAACAGCCATCTCTTGATATCTATTACTCAGCAAACCCTGAGACAAGAGACATAAGACAGCCTTTTGATCCAAAGCAGCTCAGCACTGAGATGATGGCTAGGGGAGTTGGGGAGTGTCCATGGCAGTATTTGGCTTCCTCTTCAGTACAAAATGAATTACCCTTGTGACCTTAAGTGGTAGTGACAAGGCCAATGACTTACTTTCATCCCAAATTGATTCTCTCATTTGTTTGCTGTATGAGATGAAAGTTAATGATAGGAAAGGCTTTGAAACTCTGCCTTTCAAGTTCCACCCTCTTTAATGTCCCTGGAAAAGCAGTAGTTGAAAATGGAAAATGATCAAGGCGGGAGTTACAGTCCTGGCCTCTACATTTCCTTATCAAATTTGCACAAAAGTTAACTATTTACATGTAAAAGCAATGAATCCTCCCATCTAATGTCTCTGTAACTTGAGAATAGCATAGAAAACCTAAAGGCAATAAATGACACATTTACAAATTGTCTTTCTTCCGATGTAATAGTTTAACACTGCTGACCATGTGATGGGCACGCAGCACACAGAATTATCTCTGTCAAGTGTTTCATATTCCTATCTATTAAACTGACATTTCAGCTGAAGTACTTACACAAACTTGTCAATTTCTGGAGGAAATAGAAATGGTATCTGCCAAATTCAAAAGCTTTGACATACAGTAGCTATACTGAAAATGGGCCAAACGGCTAGTGATTGATGTTGGGAGACCACAACATTTAATTAAAAGCAAGTCATGATGATGAGAAGAGATCTTCAAAATGCCAGGTGCAGCTCAGAGATGTCGTCTCTAACTTCATGATCTGTGGGTAGGATGTTTTCATAACAATCGTGTACAATGCTCAAATGTCACGTTATCATGTAACCAACGTCCCAGATGGTGTCTAGGCTTATATACACAATTTGTATAATAAATGAATCATTAAAAGGATTGATCAAGCCGTCAAATTGGCCAGCATTTGTTGGCGACCTCTAGCTCACCCAGTAAAGTGTGCGTCCCATGTAGTCCTTTACAGAGTCCTAGGTTTGAATGTGACATGTGGCCCTTTGCTGCGTGTCATCCCCTCTCTCTCTCCCCCCCCC
>NC_045739.1:13305285-13335213 GCF_008692095.1 Etheostoma spectabile | reverse complement strand
CCCCCCCCCCTTTCCTGTCTATCCACTGTCACTATCAAATAATAGGAAAAAGCCCTACCCCCCCAAAAAAAATCTTAATAATGTAAATAAAAAGTGCCCAGAATTTGCTCATTCAGGCTTGTCTTTAAAAAAAGTTTTTTCTGCTTTTCCTTGATTTATTTAATTGTAAATTGAACATTTTTTTGGACTGTTGGTCCAACAAAACAAGCAATAAGCACACCGTACTTTTAGTTACCTGTGCTTCGGGAAATTGAGATGTGCAATCTGTGCAAACAATTTATTTATGATTCTATGTCAGAGAGGGCAGTGTGAAATGGGACTTCATCTAATCGCATGTAATCAATAACATGTATTACAACAACAGAAAGCTTGTATACAAAACTGAATGCTCCATTTTTTGGGACTTTTGAGAAAATGCAGCTGCTTTGAGGGAAGCCTAAGATTTGTGGAGACAAAGCGCCTCTCCAAATTTCAGTGTTGTCAAAGTGACACCTCTTTTCCTCTTTTTCTCTGACAGCACCAGCTGGAGTTGATAAACCGCAGATTGTAGTTCAGTCAGCCATAGAAGCTGACAGTGATGTCAGTTGATTCAAGCCTCTCCACTACATCCAATCTCTCCGCTGCCATGAATTTTTCAGGGCTCAAAAATGTATTAGTAGAGGGGCACTCCAGGTCCCTTTGGTTGAAAAGTCCAGATGAAGATAAAACTCGTGTATGAGGACCCCACACCCCCCGAGCTCTGAATCATGAATGAGACCAGACTTACACTCTGCAAAAATGAGACAAGACCAGGAAAATGGCACACAATGCTGCATCTTTAATCACCTGAGCTGTGACTTCACTTGATGTGCAGACACCAGCTCGATCAGTGTTTTCCTACATGTGAGGCTCCTCTCACGGCTCTGAGTGCCTCCAGTCATTTAAAATTCATTTTCTGACGGTGCTCGAGTTGAGACTTGTAGTAGTAGAGAATGTGAAATTTCTTCCTAATCCTGCACACTTGAATCAAAGAATCAACAAGCAGCTTTGTGGAAGAGTGGCGGTGATAATAATATCAAGTCCTAATCAGATAATAGTATTTTACAGTTGTGAGGTTGATGTACCCTAAATATTTAATTACTGAACCAAATATACACAGCCACAAGACAGCAATTAAGACTTTCTTTCTCGTATTTTGTTTTTTGACAGTGTACAATAGTGACCAAGGCAATACTGCTTTTCTTTTGGAGGTTTGCAAATAATTGAACCGAAATGGTCCTTGTTATGTGTAGTTGACATATCAGTTCCACAAAACATGTTTGTAGCCTCCTGCACAATTTTAACAAGAAAAAAAATGACAGTACTTCTAAAGGTATTTTGAAGGTGCTTACTTCTGCTTGCACTGTCAGTCAACATTGAACTCAATAGTGCTTTCAAAGTTGCACAGACATGAAAAAGCCACAACACAACCTAAACTTCCCTCCGCCAATTTTGCTCTTAAAGAATCTGTGCACGTATAACCAATTAGCTCAAAACTTTCTTAAAGCTTTTATGCGTGCCAAACCAATTTTTGTTTTATTCCTCACAAATGGCACGCCACGGGAGTCAAGGGAGCGCCAACATATTCCCTAGCCAAGATTCTAACTCAGATAGTGGCACAGGACAAAGAGACTAATGGTATTTTGATCTAAGCACACAAGCCGCGGGCATGACATAACACATGCCAGATTCTTCATTTCTCCAGACCACACCAGGGGCGCTCCACCAACGCGCTCATCCCAATCTCCCCTGTGACACAAACAACTGAGTATGTTGAAAGGTTCTTCCTGCTTGCACGCATTCTCTAAGCCCAAATTTTAAACATAATGGGCAGAGTGTATGGTAATAATATACGCACCATTATAGAGCTTTGCCGTTTCTATCTTTTTGATGAAATGGTTAATTTTTAAGCAATGCACTCATTGTAAATTCCCTAAAATACGTAATAGATGTAAGTGAATTGATAAAAAACTGACTTTTTACTTCATTGGAAATAAACTAAATATGACTGGAGTGTTCTAGATCTTCATCACTCTAATTAGGCACCTGCAGCAACCACATTGTGTATTTGTCTTACAACTGATGCTGCTCAATTTGATTGCACCTGCCTTTACTAAGGTCCTAATTGAGAATCCCATTAGGATTTAGGGGCCTGCCAATTAATAGCTCCTTAAATACACAGATTCAGGTCTTTTGTGAAACACTTTCTGAAACAGGTTTCTTGGGAACCAATGTTAAGCCCAAAACAAAGACAGGGTAAGCTGTTTTTACTGTGAGTGAATGAAAGAATCACTTACAGACAAAAAACTTAAAGTGTCTGTGAGCACCAAGGCTTAAAGGTGCTGTTGGGTGACGTTACTTCTTGTTAACATTTTAAGTATTTTCAAACAAAACAAGACTCGCTTGCCCCTCTCCTCCTCATTCCGTCCCCTCCCCCTCCCTTCTTTGCTTCTACACACTAATCCCACCCCACCCACCCCCAAATCCTTCTTGTCTGTTATTGGCTGGAACGCTGGAACACTGTTGGTGTATGCTTCGTGGTGCAGGTGGGCACAGTTTGTTTCTGTTGCCGTTTGTAGACCCTGGGCTGTCTACAGAGACTGTTCTTTTTTACAGTGTGTAAAGGGGACAGGCAGCTTGCGGATAGTGAGATGTTTGCTGTAAATGCTGTAGCCTAAAACACCCGTGCCATTGCTTAGATCACCTTTAAGGCAGGTTATACAAGTTGGGAGAACGCTGATTAAAAAACATCTGGCAGATGGTACTGTATGGAAAAACATATAAACTGTGGCCCACCTTAAAACTGCAGACTTCCAGTCGTGATGTCCATCCACACTACATTACAAAACAGAGAGACTTTGTCTCCTCTCCTTCTGAAGATGTCACTGACTCAAAAAGAGGAGGAGGTTGAAACGTGAACTTTATAGCGCTAAGCTGGTGTGCATCAGAAATTTAAAAAACTGAAAATCATGAAGCAAACAAACTGAGGTATTTTGATGCAGTGAAAAGGATCTGCATTCTGATTATCACAAATTGGGGTTTAATTTGAACGTTTTAAGGCAATAGGTACCTATAAGCAAAATGGTTTCAGTTTTGTGTTGCTGCTTTTCCAATTACATTTTGTATAGAATTTCTGTAAAAAGTCACATGGATACAGTGTGTAGAATTCAGTAGGTTCCTTAAAAACATAGCTGTACTTAGTTTGAATAAAAGCTAAAGATTAGCACTGCAGGCAAGATGTTGGTGGTCTGCTGCATTCCTTTATTTCTAAATGAACAGCAGAGACCCAAAAAACTGAAACAGATTGCTGAGGAAACCATGTAGATCAATCTAACTATGCCTGCCTGTTGTGTTAAAATGCTAGAAAAACGACAAACCCTACTTGAGAATGCAAGTAGGGTTTGCACACCATTTTGCCTGCATCAACCTTTGTCAGTCTATGTGCTGTTTTTCCACTTCTCATGCTGACCAGGCTCCACTCAGTGGGGTACAATGAACTTCATGTCCTTCCTCCTCTTTCTGGGCCAGTGACATCATCAGAAACGTGTCCAGCCATAAGCACACTTCCCCAAGGAGATATGTAGTAGCTCCACTATTCAAACCACTTGGATAACGAAGGTAAGAAGAGTAACTGCCCTCAAAAGTAGTGTTCGTGTAGGGAATTAAAACACACATTTTGGTAGAAACAGTTATGCCCAAGGCACATCCAGCTGGCATTATGTCAACATGAAACAAAAGAAAATCTTCAAAGCACTGGAACTTCCCTGCAAACAGTTGAAAGAATGACAAAAACTGTAAACATTTTGTGACAGGGAAGAGTAAATTATCAACAGAACCCTATCCTGAGCCACCTGATATATAGCAGAATCGTAATGTGCAAGGCAGCTCCCTTTTAAACATATGGACACTTGATTTCACGAGGATATCTATTTCCAGCGGAGTCACACGCTAAAGGACATTAGACAATCTGAACAGCAATTAGGCTCGGAGCTGGGTGCAATCAAAGAAAGAGAGAGATGATGTGACTGGACTGAGTCCAATCCCCTGTTGATCGCTGACGACAAATGAGTTCTGAAAGAGGTTTAAATGAGGAAGAATGAATGGATTGATTTGTGCCCTCTTACAGAGATGCATGGTATAAATAACGGTCATGGCAATTTGAGGACACCGATAATAGTATTAACTCTAATGGGTATAGTAGAAATTGTACAACAATTGGGAACTGGTATTTCAAACCTGTTAGTTTCCTAATTGACACATGGCTATAAAAGGCATGGACGCAAATATATGCCTTGACATGTGCAATTACAACCTGGATGGGTTGTAATACAAGTGCGTGCTGCCTATTATTATTGACTGAGAGAAATAACTAAATAAATACGAGCAGTCTGGAAAAACCCAGAACGTGACTGTGTGTATGCCTATATTTCTCTATGAATGTTTAAAATACTTAAAATATGTAATTATCTTCAATGCCAGAAGTGGAAGTTTCTGTATACTGAGGGACAGACAGAGCAGCCTGGTGATTGCACAGACCGAAAATAATAATAATGTGTCATGAACAGTAAAAAAAAAAATAGAGATAGATAAATAGATAAATAGATCTAGAGAAGAAGAAAAGAAGAGAAGAAGAGAAGCAAATAGTTATGGTTATTTACCTGAGTATCTCCCCTGTGATGCTTGCTGATGTTTATCCCTTCTCGGATATCCATGTTACACCACGCATCTCCTCACTCCTTCAGCCCAGCAGCTCCCAGCATCGAGTCGACGGCGACAGGGAAGTTCGTCTTCAAAGTGTTGCTCTCGTAGAAATGGCCAAACAACTCTCTTCTCTTCTCGCCTTCGCGGAGGAAGGCAGGTTATACCCTAAACGCTGCCGTTCACTCTTTCCAGGAGTCTTCGGTATTTCCCGAGTCCGAGTAGTTGCTAGCAGCCCGGTCCTCCGCTTTTCTTTCTCCAGAGCCCGGCTCATTCATGTATGGCAGGCAGACAGTCCTGCTCGCGCCGCCGCCGGGCTGATACGAACTAAACCCGCAGCCGCGCTGGCTTCCAACAAAAATGTCTGCGGTGTAAAGGTGTTTAAATGTCGCTGAATGAATTCGTTTTCGGAGCAGAAAGTGCTGACGGTCTGGTTGACGGCGGTGTTTTCAGTTTGAGCGTGACCACAGGATGAGGACTGTAGTTGGCTGCGCGCTCGGCGGCAGTGGCACATGGGGCATCAGAGGTGGGTAGCTCACTGGAGCTGTTACGTTGTTCGCCATGCAGGTTCACAGCACGTTCACTCACGATCCTGTGAAGTGATCTTGCTTATCTGATTTCGTTGTTGTTGTTTTTCTTTTCTTTCTAAGGAATTAAAAATATAAAAGGAAAAAAATTGAACATGTTTAAATTTCTTTGGTGGAAGAAGTACTACGCTGCTTTTCTAAAATAGGACTACAGTATCACCACAGAGTACAAATATTACTAATGTTACGTGAAATATTTCTAAATTCTAAATAGGCCTACTACAAGTGAAAAGTATGAATATGTAGATATTATACAATGTAGTCTAGGCCTACTTAAAATATAAAAAGTACATGTTATTGCCTCCATATTATTATTATCATGTTGTTGCAGTCCACACACACAAACACAGGTATTTTCACTTATGTTGTCTTATTAAAACTTTTCTCAGGACTGTGTGGGCCTGCCAAACTGTACTTGATTGGCAGCTTTCTCTAGCCTATTGTACCTGTTAATGTGGGACATTTACCTTGTTATCAGTGTTATAAGTTATCAGTCATCTTATTAGAACATAGAGTTTGGTAATAGAATGTAATCCCCAGTTTAGCTCCACCCAACATACACCTGTCTAGATGACACCTGTGTGTAACTGTACAGAACTTTAATTTTAACTGGTAATTACTGCTATCAAACAAATGTACTGAAGTGTAAAGTAGTATAACATGGAAATACGTAGGTAAAGTACAGGCACCTCACAACTGTACCTAAGGACAGTGCTTGAGTAAATGTAACCTTGTTATTGTTCATTTTGTTTTTTTTATTTGCAGTCACACTATCAAAAGACAACTGCAGTTAGTATAATTACTTAATGTTTTTCTTCTGGTAACAGTGGGGTCTACTGGTTGCCTCTGCTGCATTAAAAGTCACTGAAAAAAGTGATGATCAAGGCATTCCAAATAATACAGTACTTTTGTAGCAACGGATGTAACTGTGATCAAATTATTCACAGTTGCAACATTTTTTCATGAGATGTTAACATGTTTTGTAAATTAACATTAAATAAGTACAAACAAAGAAACAGATTTGTATCAAGAATAACACACGTTAGTTGATATAGACTTATGATCATGCATTTATTTCTATCCTTTCTACTCAATAAAACTAGACAGACTGCCAGCTCATTAACTTAAGCTCAGAACTTGGTATATGCACTGCCTCTGGCTCATAATCCACTCATAATGTTGAGTGGGATTTAAGAGAATCTTCTTCTGTTTGAGCCAATGGGAAAGTGATAATTACAGCAGAAATTACTGAATGCCCCACTAAGCCTTGAAAAGGCAAAAGGAAAAAAGAGTATTTGGATTAACCTACTGAATGAACATTTAGTATTCCTTAGCCAGCCATACACACAGCTAATGGCACATCAAAGCGCCAAGGAACACTTATTAGTATAGCCACCCTAAACACAAATATCTGCAACTAGGCCTGCATATTTCATGAATTCTTTAATGCTCATGACTGGAGGAAAATTTTCTTATCATTTTACTGTGACGATTTCTTCCAAAGAAACTGAATTTTACCTCATGCAGTTTTACTCATTTCCCTCTTCTCTCCAAAGAGGCATACTGCATGCAACCATCCATATGTGACAATGAGCTTTTCATTGTTGTTTGGAAGTTGTCATTTAAATACATGAATTAAGTTTGTCCTAAGGCGGTAAATGAGATACTGAAATAAGCAACTTGTCAACGCCACCAGGAGTCGGAAAGACAAGCGTTTCTCTCTGCGAGCAAGAGAAGGCAGATTATTCTCTGCAGAGGTGTCACACTGCCACACTCTCTTTCAGACACATGCAAAGCGATGCTCTTAAATAAAATATTGTCTTTAGTCATACTTATTTTCCCTAACCTGCTCCGTGTCATTCTCATTTATGTCAAGCTCTTTTCATGTATTCCTGTTATTCTCCAGTTTACTTACCTATATATATATAATTAACTAATAGGTATAAGAGAACTATACAATTTGTTGTCTTCCATGCATCTTTTAATTTGATGTTCAACCCTTTTCAAAAATGGACTGACTGACTGACTTTGTTTCATTTTAGGAAAGGTGTGCAATCTTGTTGGTAAATTACCTCTATCCCTGTTGCCACTAATAGGTAACTTCTTTGCAGAGGCTAATGTGAAAGCATGTCATTAGCCGAAAAACTGAATACCTGTTTTTTACGTTGCTTCTCCATGGAAGCAGCAAGATCAACGTGTATGATTTTAGAATACAACAATCAGATCTGTGTTCTCTGTAGCACACTACATCAAAATCTTATCTTTACTTCTGCATTTTAGGTGAAACTGGTTTAATCGGTGCTTGTGAGAAGCGACTAAGGTGAATGAGAGCTTTAAACTGGACCTGAACTTGCTTTTGTACCAAAGTTTTTGGCACAGATGGTAACCCGAGTGTGCATTGACTGAGTTAGGGCAATCCTCCCTGCCCTTGTCTCTGCATGATGTCATTCAGTTTTAATCAAATGAAGGAGAGTCAACAACTTAGTCGCCTGCTCAGCAATGCAGACAGCACACGGGAGTTTATCCTTAGGATAGGAGGACGTGGAGTAAAATGAGAAGCTGATGCCTGATGTGAGGATACTTTTCTGACCTGCAAAACTGGACCAGGACTGATAGTGACTTGAAGCTTTTTCAACTGCAGTGGGGCAGGACATGCACTGTTTGAACTTTTATATTGTTTTTTGATTGTACATATTTTCATGCTCATGATGTTTACAGAACCTTAGAGTCTGATAAGGACTGGCTATTGTCATACATGGAGTAAATCGGTGACCTGGTTAAGGTCTCACTTGGTTTAAGTCGTTTATATAAATATAACAAACAAGTATATTGAGTTTCCTTGTTGCCCCCAATCAATAAACTGAATGAATAAACAAATGATGGATTCCTGTCTACCCAATATGTCCGAAGTGTATGGAAGAGTGCAGTCATCTTGTTTGACATTAGACTAGAAAACCAAATTGAAAGTGTGGTGTCCTGCCATGTTTTATTGCTGACATTAAATTATATCCACGTAATGGAGTAAGGAGGAGTAGGAGTTACCATCCACAGCACCGATTTAATATCAAAGGGAAGCAGGCATGTTGCCAAGGTTAGAGTGCAGAAATGATTTTTCAATTAATTGATTTGTTGCTCATTCCATCTTCTCAAATGTGATTATTTGCCACTTTATAGCAGTTTTATAACAATGCAAATGAAGTACCTTAGGCTAGAGATCTTCAACAAGGGGCCCGGGGCCCCTATGGGGTCCTCAAAGCTACTGCAAGGGGGCCACCAAATTATTAATTTTTTGAAAGTTTTTAAAGAATATGAAAATCTCTTTACATGAATCCACTATATTATTAGCAAATAAAAACATTATTGATAGGCTTACTGCCCTTTAGGTAAGGTTGTCACTAAGGTAGCCATCCACAGATACAATTCAACCCAAGGCTTCCCTCTCCCACATTCATTTGTTTTAATATTAGAACATGATTTATACAAAATGCCAACAATTATTTAATAGCTCAGTATTGTACACTAAAAAAGTAGGCATAAATGCTTCAGGCCGCCCTACACGTTATTGTAAGTCCAATTTAACATGCAACTCATTTTTTGCAATTACATTATGTAGTAAGGGGTCCCTGCTCCGTCTCTCTCTCAGTTAAGGGCTCCTTGTCTTAAAAAAATGTTGAAGACCCCTGCCTTAGGGTTTTGAACTGCTGGTTGGACTGAATACGCAATTTAATAATTTTTCATTTTGGGAGCCCTAGGAGCTTATGATGGACATTTTTTGATAGATAGACTGATTAGTAATTTAATCAGCAATAACGGTTCAGTTATCATTAGTTGCAGCTCTGTTGTACCTATGAATAAAGGGACCACATTCTCTATTCTCTTCTCCACAGTTTGCATGTAAGTGTCATCATTTCAAGGTTATTGATTAATACATTTTTGGAGCTAGAGCTCACAAGGCAAGTGTTAAACTGAAGAAGCTTGATGGACAAGTTAGAACATATACAATCATAGTTGTTCAGTAGGTGTAGAAGAGGAGAAAATAAACATTCCTTCAGTACACCTGTGCTTGCAGCCTGGGGTTTGACAGTTAGCTGCATCGGTCTGTCACAAAGTCCAATAGCCTCCCACTCATTGAGGGGGCAATGTCAAGCTGCAACACATTGCTGTGTAGCAGGTCCAGGATATTAGTGTTGAAAGGTATAATAAAAAGAAGCAAAAACTATTGGGCGTGTGTTGACTGTATACACCACTTGGCAGTGTAGGCAAACTAGGAAGAGTCTGTATGAGTCCTCTTTCTGACAAAAGGGAAAGAGTGTCCTTTGTGTGCAAATAAGTGGTGACTTTCTGATGAGAACATACTTTAAACATAAGACAAAATCAATGATCCAAAAAAACATAAAGCATCAATGAGTATTATGCCACCAAATCAAATTTGAAGAAGGCACAAATGCTGTCTGGCTAAGGTTTATTGTAGGTGTGGAGTTAGAAGGAGGTGAGGTGTCCAGCACTCTGTAGCCTGCTTCTCGAAGCTACATTAGCCGTTACTACTGTAGGATAACAGCCGAATCTCTGACCAAACTGTTGCTGGTAATATACCTGATGGGTAATGTAGGCACTGGGATTTGAGAAGGAAGAATGCATGGAATAAAAGAAAGATGACATCTCTGATTCTGCTGCAAAGATTTCAATTCTTAAAAAAAAATAAACAAACACTTCTGATTGCGTGTCCAACGAGTGGATATTGTTTTAAACACAACATACATTTGTTTGAACATCTTGTGATAGCACTTAACATACTGCAAATGTTTTACCATTATGTTGATACTAAATAATTTTGGTGGGACATTTGCTATAAACCACATTTGCTGATAGAAGTTTGTTGTTATAAACACACTTTTTTAAGAGACGTTTAAGCTATGGGTCAGCCTTCACTTTCACGTTTCTTGGTTTTAAAGAGTCTTACTTTACTCAAGAGGAGGCAACATTATTAATTAAAACAGCTGATGGAAAGAGGGTCATATAATGGATACACACCTTTTTATACAGTAGAGCCAAATGGTCTAAGTGAAGTATTGTACTGTTCTGTCAGTATGAAATGTATTTTGTAGGCCTAATACTGTTGTGTCTTCTGCTATTCTATTTGCATCAGCTTCAACTTTTGTAACTATACCAGCTGTTGCTGATCATCTGATGAGCAAAACGTAAAAAAGTCACAATGTTTGCACAACTGAATAAAGAAATTAAGTTGATCCAGATATTTTTGGTGTGCAATAATTATTGTGCTGAAAGATCATAGTTTTTGCCAGTTTCCATGTCAGAAAAGCACTCCTGGGCTCAATGGCAGTCTTAATGATTGCAGCTTAATCGGCATGAGCTTAATTAAGCAAAATAAGTATTTTCACAAAGATACTCGTTTGAGATACTTGTTTAATTCCAAGCAAGCCTATGACAAAAAAACAGCGAGAAGACTTTTTTATAATTTTTATAATTACTCATGTTAGTTTGAAATGACTTGTGACTTCTGGCTCCACGGGCCAAATTGTCTGTGTGTGAGATATCGCACAGAAAAATCAAGAGGTTTTCTCTTTTACCACCAGCCTTCACTTGCTGCACTCTAATGACTGTCTTTCCAAAGCATTTGACCTTGAGCCAATTTTTCTCACTTAGAAAAGCTGAGTTCTTGAACAATGAAATGGAGGTAGTTGTCCCCCTAAAAGGAGGAGACTCAGGCTACTTCAAGATTAATCAATTATTGCCATTTCAAATGTCATGAATTTGAATCTTTATTGGATATTGGAACTTTTTATTTCAATCTGCTTTTTTGGTATGGTATGTGTCACAATAACTTTCCTTATAAGCACAAGCCTTTACACATGATGACAAAGATATGTATACTTTGCCTGTCCAAACACATCAAATACAATGACGCATTAGCAGAATTAATTTGCCAAACTTATTTTGATCCAAAGTTATTCTGCTGCCAGACTTGGTAAATTTATTTATAAAAGTGTGTCTATGATCCAGTGCCTATACCCAGCTGTCTCAATGCAACCAGTGAACGATGTGAAAGGGGATGAGGAAATATGGCAAATCACCCACTGAATGTACCATAATCAAAGCAAAACCTGCATGAAGAAATTCCCTCTGAATTTTGTTTGTGAGTGTGTGTGTGTGTGTGTGTGTGTGTGTGTGTGTGTGTGTGTGTGTGTGTGTGTGTGTGTGTGTGTGTGTGTGTGTGTGTGGTAGTAAGGTAGTAAGGAAATATTCTAGATTTGAAGAAAGAGTTACCTCTTCAAAGAACAAACTAACAGTGACAAGATGACATTTTTAATCTTTGTTGTGCATTCAAATCAGAAAAAAAGTTGTGTGTGTGTGTGTGTGTGTCTGTGTGTGTGTTTGTGTGTGTGTGTGTGTGTGCGTGCGCATGCATGCATGCAAAAATATACGTGCAAATGTGTGTGTAAATGAATGCCCTTGAGGTGTTTTCAATCATTTGTATGTGAGAGGTGTATGGGAGAGTTATGTCATTGCTCTTCTATACTGTTCCTATATTTATGTGTATGTATGCCACTCTCTTGGAGTATAAGAAGGCCACACATTTGCGGGTACATTTTCCATAGGAGCGACATAATTAATATATTGATATATTTAGCCTGAACTTAATGAGCTTGGGTAATTTAAATAAATGTCAACACATTCTTCTATATAGCGTTGAATTCGCTACTTACAGTAGGCACACACTTGCTTTTGATTAGATTCCTTGAAAAGAAGTCATTCTCTGAGTGAAATGCAAATTAGAAATTGCTGTGATGACGCCTACATTCAATAAGAAATCTTGCATCAACTGACATGAGGATATTAGAGGAACAATCTGGTACTGTATATTTGCACCTGCCGTATTTCCCCATAAACGTGGCCAACGTGGCTCACTGCAGAGGGATCTCTCAGCTAACGCTACCATTGTAATGTTGGATCATAGTGGGTCAAGGAGAATGCATAACTAGTTACTGTTTATTGCTGATGGATCACATATACTGCAGTTCCTCACATAAAGATGCTTTATACATGTTGCATGTTTTTGTAGCATATGGAGAGCTGACAATTTGTTCCAGCTGTTATAGGCCTTTTCTTCCAGTTCCAGGGATGATCCGCCATTGCATTTAGCTCCTTTAAAAACAACAGGCAGCCTCACACATGTAAACAAACTGGCATTCATGCAGATGAATATGCAGGTTTGTTAGGCCAAAGACAAAATCATGTTTATATGGAAAGCTTCCGTCTTGCAGCTTGCCTGAAAATTCTACAAAATTCCATAATGGAGGTGCAGTTATCATGAAAAATAGCCACATTTTTATGGGAAATATGCCAAGTTGCAATATACCATCACATAATTCCTTTTGATAAGACTTTCTCATGGTGCTATGCAAGTGACTGCCTATTCACGTTTCAACTTGTCCAAGTTTCCACTTGTCCACAATTGTTTAGCTGCTCAAGGTCTTCCTCCCTGGAGTATTTTTATAAGATTACATGTATACATACATACTGTACATACATGTGTATGTGTACATACAGTAAGCAGCTTTGTCCTTACCACATCCAACTACAAAACGCTGCATGCCTGGTAAAGAAAAGGCCTTGTCCTAGTTTCCATTTCAAACGGATTTACTACACTGTCAGAAGCTGTATTGTACCTGCTCCGACACAGAAGGGGCCAGAGAAAGCAAAACAACAAGAATTGCAGCACTTCTGCTATGAGATTTAGGGAGTGATATGGTTAAGCTTTCTTATTCTTTGTCTCCAGTACACCTCTGCAGTGGCAGCAATTGTGACTCTATCTCTCCTGTCTAATGAATAATGCACACTAAGCCATCCTGAGTTATCCAAAACCAAGTCCCTCTTATCCCTGTTTGAGTGCATTGATTTCCTAGCTCTCACCAGCATCTGCAGAGGCTCAAAGGCTGCTCCTGTGTGTGGGTCAAGGGGATACAAGAATAACAACAAGGCAAGCATCAAGCTTGTAGCGCACTTGTGGATACTCTGGAGTTTAGTACACAGATGAAAGCAAAGGCCACGTCATTACAGTGCTTATATCTGCAATTAGAAATTCAGTTGAACTTGATCTGTGGTGACTCTGTCAACTTTGCTGTGATCACCTACAAAACAGGTAGCTGACACGCCCTGATGAGGCTTACCCTATTCCAAGGCGAGGGCTTGCAGTAAATCCTTTGTAATTATCTACTGGCACAAGTAGAGAGCTTTTAATGAGCTGTGGATATGGATGCTGAAACTGCTTCTGTTCTACAGTTAAACCAACCAGTTCTCATTTTTCACAATCAGTAACATCACTCACCCAAGATAAATTATTACATGCAACATCTATTGTAATCATAGCAGCATATTAGTGAAGATGAGAGAAGCAATGGTTTATTAAAAATATTATAGCCAGGAAAACAACGAGTATTCAAATAGACATTAATTTAATATCATCAGGTTTTACACTGTCTACTGTAGTCCCCTGAGTTCTAGCATTTTTGTGCATTATCTTGTGTTTTGCAGGAGCTGCAAATACCCTACACATTCTCAGAGGTTTCAGTGTTGCATGAGAAATGATTGGTCTTACAATGTAAAGAGGCAGAAGAGGTGTACAGCTATGACTATTTCACACTAAAATCCTGCTTAGCCCTTGTGCTTTGATAGTCCCCAGATCGCTTGTCTCTGTGCAGAAAGGATGACAGACACCAAAAGAACACATTGTCTTACTGTATAGGAAATGGATTCAGGATTCAAGGTCTTCCTACAGTCACCATCTGTCCCATATTTAACAATTTCAGATTAAATCAATATTAATCTTCTGCTGCTGACCAAAAGGGACTTCACTCCCATTCAAATAAACCAATCCAATTTGATAAGGAGCCAGACTATTTGGATAAGCGTGGCAAGCAAATCAGCATGAGATATTCTCTTGGTGATTGTCTATTTTCTCCTCATGCTTGATTGCTTTATGGACTTAGCACACTGGAAAGTAAGTTTAGCAGAGTTTCATCACTGCTAGGGACAAGTGTTTTGAGGAAGGCTTGTGGAATACTCAAATAATTAAAGAATTCAAAGGCCACAAGTACAAAGTACATAATCTCACTACTTGAGTCAAATTGTAGGAATCAGAAAAATGAATGCACCATATAATCCAACTTAAGGGGACATTTTTCACTGTGTTCCAAAATGTATAAAAATCAATATTTAATCTGCACGAAATATTGGACAATGCACAAAAGAGCCTGGGATACTAAAAGCTAGACTGTCAATGAAATGACTAATCTTTTACAATTGATTAGAAATAAACTTTGTGCTTGGAGAGCAGCATCAATGTTGCATTAAGTGGACTTTGGAATTCCGCACCTTGTGCTTACAGTAGATCTCTCGAACCCAACAACCTCTGCGGGAAGCAGAACAATAAGATTACCCTTGACAGCCACCGGATTCTCCGCTGTCGATTGATGAATAAGCATTTGCAGTGGATAAGAAAAAACATTTCGTGGCTTGAGCAAAGCATCACAGTTGCAGACACCTAGACGTGTTGTCTTGTTGAAGGTGACCTCCATATTAGACAGAACAATAGGTTTGCATGACATTTGCGGCTGCTGTGGGTATGATCAAGATGGTAATTCATGCCTGCACTGTACAATGCCTTGTCTTCTTGAAATGTGTGTGTGTGTGTGTGTGTGTGTGTGTGTGTGTGTGTGTGTGTGTTCACCGTTCACAGTCTGAGGGATATGTCTTATGCTTGTTCTAGGCTTTGCTCCAGTGAGTGCAGAGCTTACAGGTGTACTGCCTCCAATGCATTCACTCGCACGCACGCATGCACGCACGCACAGAAACAAACACACACACACACACACAGTAACATTAGATTTAAAGAGTCATGTCAGCTTTCTACTTTGCATACCACTTAGTGTGTCCTTGCCTCTAAGGGGAAGCTGTTTTCACATGAATAATTAGAGTATACTGTATTTTCAAATGGAGCTACTTTTCAGGAATTACAAAAACATGTGCCATATGCTATGTAATTTTACTAAAGTGATGTCACTATACAGTTTTTTACAATCACTTTGGCACCAATTTCAGAACCTTGACGTAATTTTTCGAAACTCTAGACACAAAAACTCAAAACGGTCATCACTTTTATCACAGGCTGTCAAATTTTCAAAACATTACATTGTGCATTCATATCTTTAAAGAAATCTTGCAACTGAACAATCATTGGTTCAAAAAACATATTTATTGTGAAACACCATTGAAACGTTACTTTAGATCACCCACACACAAGCTACCCATAGTTTCACTGTGTCATTGTTTGTACAATCATTAAATATTGTAGTACAAAATAGGCGATACATGTTTCATTCTGGTACTAGAAGAAAATACATCCCTGTCAAAGCACTGCAGTAGTAGAGAATACTGCAGACACAGCGGAATCAGTGAGCAAAATGTGAAAAATTATGAAAAACAATACGGTACAATCACATCATAGGTTTATTTTAATCAAAGCTAAATAATTAGCTAGGAAATACAAAAGAAAAGACAGTAGTGTAAAACATCAAATGCAGTGTACCGCAACTTGCTTGTACTGTAAAAAGCAAAGCAAAGAAGTGATTACTGTGTTTCTACATCTTTATCAACTCTGTCATGTGGATTTGGCCACAGGTTCAGGTTCTCATCTACATTGCAATTAGCCAAACGTCTTGGAAAAAAACTGTATGTATATACTGATGGCAAAAAATATATATTTGAGAGTTTAAAAAAGTATTTTGAGAGAGATGTTTTTGCTATTGGTAGGAAACTTTTTCTCTCAAATATTTTTTTTTCTCTCACAAGATGCTTTTTTACTTGTTCTCTCAAACATGTATTTCTCTTAGATTATTTATATTCTCGCATGTAATAAAGAAACAAATCTAGCTCCATATTCCAAGGGCCTGCATGCATACAGTGCAGTACTGTCAATACTGTAAATAGTTTTACAGTAAAGGTGGTACATGGGAACATAGAAATAGTGTCTGATAAACAGTAGTACATTACAGTAAAGAATGATGATGAAATATTAAATCCAGATAATGTAATCTAATTTGTTTATGCTCTACGCTAATTGCAGACAATATATATTGGTATATTGAAACTTTCATGATCTAAACAAGGAATATTGTTTCTGACTACATACAACTATGCATTCAGAGTAATGCAACAGTTACTGATCACTGTAATTAAATTAATAGATAAACATTTGAAATGTAATGTGTGAATTGCTTTTTGAAGTCGTAGCACTTTGATGTTAAGTTGCGCTATATTGAACAGGTGATTTTTGTTAAATTAACAAATTATTTTAGGTTTATGTATATTGCATCCAAGCAAACAAAGTGTTAGTGATCATTGGTTGTGAGTTTTGTATCTAGACTTTTGAAATATGACGTCAAGGATCTGAAATTATTGCCAAAGTAATTGTAAAAAACTGTAATTTAAGGAGGCTTATGCATTTTTCGAAATTTGATAAAAGCAAAATTTAACACACAGTGTGCTAAAACTGGCAATTGAAAATGCAATGCACTTGTTTAAAAACACTGTTTGCGACATCTCAGGCCTGAGTACATAAAAGACTGGCCACCAACTGGGACACCTGGCAATCCACCTGTCATACATGTGTCACACCACCTCCTGGACTCTGTAACAGAGTGGACACAGGATCCCAGAGCACAGAGCTACCACCGCCCTGCAGGGGCTTACATCTCTGTTCCTCTGTTGTCCCAGTACAATAATGGCACTAACAAGGTAGTTACAACAGCAGCATAAACAAGATTGTTTCCATGCAGTCACAGAGTGGTCATCATTTTCTTGTGGTTATTAAAACATTTGTTGTCCTAATTAACTTAATGACTGCATGTTCCATTTCCTTTATATATACTTTATCGGAAAAAAGGAATGTGTTGGCAACATTTCCAGGCCTTAAAGAAAAGGGCCCAGTGAGAGACGGACAGCCGGCCTCACAGTTGGTCACAGCATCCTCCTGCCAAGGTTAGCAAAGGTCAAAGTCACCAAATGCTTCCTAACCAGAGCAATAGCACTGATGTACCTCCAAAAACCCACATTAGAAGCATAAAGAAGCGTGAACATGTGTTGTTTGTGGTTGAGACCCAATATGAATTTTATATCTGGAATTTTAGCAACATTAATGGTGCTGTCAGAATTACACGTGTACATATGTCTTACAAATCATCAATAAAATAATAATTTTTTTGAATGTATTAAAAGGCTGCCTATTAAGACAGTACATGACTTTTCTTTGGAGCTCAGTAGTATGTACTTGAAACAGCCTGCAGTAGACTTACTCCAAACTCAGCTCTGTTGTGATGAACACGCTCCCAACAGACTCTAACCCTAACCCTAACACTAACCCTAACCCTAACCCTAACCCCCCTAACCCCTAACCCTACCCTAACCCTAACCCCAACCCCTGACCCTAACCCCTTAACCCTAACCCTAACCCTACCCAAACCCTAACCCTAACCCCCTAACCCCCTAACCCTAACGCCTAACCCTAAACCTAACCCTAACCCCCTAACCCTAACCCTCTAGACAGAGGGATAAACGCTTTAGTGGATTGGAAAGTGAGTGACATGCGGTGGCCCGTGCCACCTACCCCTAACCCTAACCCTAACCCTAACCCCTAACCCTAACCCCCTAACCCTAACCCTGCGTAGTCGTCGGACGCGTGGGGAGGCTAATGGGATCCGAACAAAACCTAACCCTACCCTAACCCTAACCCCTAACCCTAACCTTAACCCCCTAACCCTAACCCTAACCCCCTAACCCTAACCCCTACCCTAACCCCCTAACCCCCTAAACCCCTAACCCTAAACCCCTGACACTGCTAATAAACCATGGATTAATATTTCATGCATATTGGGGCACTTCAATTATAAAGACACTGTAATTTACTATAAGTAGAACACCAATAAATTAGAGAATTAGAGGATGTTTTGTTATTAAGTTAAAGGGGAACTATGCAGTTATTTTTCAGCTCAATTTACCTTATCTGAACAGCTTCAGAGTCATTGTAATGGTTATCTAAACTATTTTTGAGTTGAATGGTGGCTGTCCAACTCCAACACCCTCACAACTTTCGGCCTGCGAGTCTCCGGCCTCAGCATCACGAAGGATCGCGTGATATCAGGTCTTGCGATGTAACAAATTGCATCACGGGACTGCACATATACGACCATTCAGCAACCGGCTAACAAGGCAGTAATGGAGTTTTTCGTCATCATGGCTAAGCCGGCAAAAAAGGAGAGAGCTAGGAAAGCATTTTTGGAGGAACAGAGAAAGAGGAAATGGCAGACTGACTGAGTGAGGAGTCAGACACAAGTAAACATCGGAGCTGCCAAATATCTATTCAAAAGCTGTGGGGGGAGCTCTATAGAGAAAACCTCCAAGCAGCAAAGAAATGGCCAAAACTGCATAGCACCCTTTAACATAATCACACACATACTTATATATTGTGTGTACATATTGCCTCTACATTAAAACCCATTAGAATATGTTTTTACATTTTTATCTATATAATGGAAAGGCAGTTGTCTAATGGACAGATACTAACACGGTGTACTAAAACGGTGAGCATTGGAAAAAAAAAAAAATCCTCAAAAATGCTGAGACTAGATTGGTATAGAATGGATCTGCAGCAGTTCCGCAATTTGTGTTGTAAATCATCAAAGCTTTGATTCCACACAATGTATTACTTACTCACTAAATCCTTTTTTCTGCAGGCATCAACTCCACAGCATACAAATGAGCATAAGATACCACTGGCCAAACATTATGACTTGTCAAGCCTGTCTCCTGAACAATGACTTTCCCTTACAACAGAGTCTATTCTCAATTTAAAGGTAAACGTATTTTCCAGTGCCCGGCGCACGTTGTGAAGCGGTTTCTCTTTTGAAACACCTGGTTATTGTTGAAAATTTAAAACAAAGCTACTTGGTTAGATCTAGAAAACAATGATTTGGGTTAACATAAGAATGTTTGTTACGTAATTTAAGTTATGTAGTATGTTAAGTCTTCGAAAAGTAATTGAGATTGCTGTTTCATTGTGAAGAAAGATCAGTTTTAGGAGACAGGGCTGAACTTGTGATTCTACATCATCTATTGACAAATACTGTGTGTGTAATTAAAAAACATGTTTTCATTTATGTATTTAGTCTAATTTGTGTGAGTAGAACATACATCTTAAGAGTACCAATCTACCCATTCATCTTGAGTCCTGGAACCTTTTTTTCTTCCTTATTGCTTAAATCACTGTGCAGTGTCTTTCCAATTTTTCTTAAAAGGAAACATTAATCTGGTGCTTTATTAACGTTTTCTTTTTTTCATTTGTATTCTCAGCAATCAGTCATCTAAGAGTCACCAGAACGTCACTAACTTATAATGAAAATGCTACATGATGTCAATCTTCTTCCCCCCAAAATCTTCCATCTGATGCATATTATTCGAAAAAAACAGAGCAGACAGGGAAGTGAATTAGATGTGTGATTCACTGGAGTGGACGTTCAAACTGCGAGTATACAAACATAGTCCAGCAACACATAGATCCCACTCAGGAGAAGAGACCCCCGCAGGCTACAACATGCAGCTAAAGGTGGAGCGCTCATTGAGGAACATTGTAATGATGTTTGTCACTGCCAATGATTCAGCTTGAGTAGAGAACAAGAGAGGCACGAGTGGCTTTGTATTCAATGGAGTAGAAGAATGGCTGAGAGAGGCTGTGGTGGTGGTGGAGAGGGGGTGAGTGAGGCGGAGGTTGATTAGATAGGTTGGTACACTGAGCCGGCCAACTCTGACTGGGGAGTCAGTGTGTGGTGAGAGAAGGTGTGTACTAGGTGGTCATATCTTCGCTGATTACCTCATAATATGAACATCAGCTAAATGATTTAATGGTATGTAATCAAATAGATGGTTGTAATTATAGTGCGTTGGCTAGCACATAGATTACTGTGGTGATATTGTGGCATACTGGTTGTTACTGGCATGTATTTGTGCATCTCCAATCTAGCTGGGGAAAATGTCAGCTGCATCCTATTATGCTTCCTGTTCAGCTGTAGCCACAAAGTAGCCATAGGGCACACTAAATCACAGACAAAAGACCGAAGCTTGACTTTGATTTGCCATTTGTCCCAATCCCAATAACCTCACTTTTTGACCCCATTCAGTCTTGTCAACCGGCAGCTAAGCTAGACTTGGGGATAGATAGCCCCAAGGCATTGATGTGGGTCAGTGGCTTGACCTAACAACATCATAGTGAACAATACTTTTTCTGCACTACTGTCAACCCTTTGACCACAAGTTAGGCAAAAACTTGCAATAACTAACAGCTAAACAATAAGCTGAAACTCACTATAAAACTCTGTAAAGCTGAGGGCAGGTTCAGGTGATAATTCTCTGCCGGTTCATCTCTACAAGTGAGCCCCTTCACATTGATATTTGATACATTATTATAAAAATATAGATTATAGCTGCCCTACAGTAAGTCTATTCTACATTATTTAACAATCAAATGATGTGACAAAAAGCGTTGGCTTAGTAAAATATCTCCTCAAAGAGAATAAAGTGGTGAAGGTTGCATATCAGTGTGACAGCAGAAACCGGTCTCAACGTTTCAAAGAAGAAAAATTGGATAGCTGATTGGATGTTTTCAGTCCCACAGTGTGAAAAAGCAGAATAATTAGGTGCATATGATTGTGGTGTTGGTGCGAACACAGTGATTGGAGCGCTGTTGTGTTAGCTATTCAGAAGAGGCTACACCTGGCCACTTAAATTGGCCAGACTAAAGGGTAGACACACAGAGAAGGAAAGTAGAATCAAACATGATAAAAAAAACATTAGAGAAGGCTATGGAGGTGCTCACTTGAGAGGTTAGTGTGTGTATGTGTGTTTTGTGAATAAGTCTATGAATGCGTACTTGTATGTCTGTTCTGCTTTATATAACCCCGTCGTGCAGAAGTTCATAATCATCACCCCTCACCAGCTGTTTTGGTGTCATTCAGGTTTACTTGTCCAACATCTCGATGCAACAGCTCCATTAGTTTTTAAATGGAAAGCTGTTGGACACATGTTGTTTTGCTGTTAAGCAGAGATTGACCAGCATTTCTCTTGAAAATGACTTTGCAGCAGAGCAATTCAACATGGCATCAAGTTTCCGTCTGTTCCTTTGTGCAGTTAAAATCACTGAAGCATTGCTAATGTGGAATTTGATTGTAATTTACATTTGTTCTTCTGCCAGCAATAATTGTAGGTACTAACACCGTATAAATGAGGTGAAGCTCACTTGTTAAGGTGAAATCAGTTATTCTGGGAATTTACCTTTGATTTTCTCCACCATCAGCTTAATCAAGAATAATTTAGCAGAACAATTCTCATGTGCAAAACTGGTAGATACTGTAAATATATTTTATAATTGTAGGTAAAGGCAATTGCTTCTTTTCAACACACTGGGATTAAAAGACCCACCTTGATGCTCTTCACACTTTGTGTTTTAGTTTTACCTTATTATATTTCAGAGAAATACATCCCTTTAATTTGTTTTATAATTAATTTATAATTACCACTTTGTTAAATGCATATTTAATATTGCATGTTTAATGTGGTTGTTTTACAGTGTATTTATGCTATGCACTTGCTACACATGCTTAATTGTAAATGAACATTGCAGCAGGAGAGAAATGTGGGTAAAACAATGTTATAAACAAAGCAACTTACCCGATTTTCCGATTTCCTGTAAGCATGAAATAGCATGGTATTTACTCAGCAGAAATCTAAACTCATTAAATGGTTCACAATCATCCTATTTTCTTTTTTTAAATAAAGTGAGGTATAACATGTTTACGGGCTGGGCTATAAGCACCAAAGGTAGAAAGAGTAAAAAAAATATTCTACTTAAGTAAAAGTACTATTACTTGAATTAACTTTTACTAAATTACCCGTATAAAAATGTACTAAAGTAAAAGTAAAAAGTAGATAAAATGTACTCAAGGTAAAAGTTACTTAGTTACTTTTCGGACAAACTACTTGTTTTTAATCAAAGAAACACCTTACCTTTACAAAGTGCAATAACAAAATAAAACATGTAGACAAAAGACATTTAAAACATTTCGGGAAGTGTATAATGTGTCATTTTTTCCTTTGAGCTAAACTTCAGCAGAATTTATCAGTTTTTTGCTTTTAGCTTGGTCTGCACTGGTGTCTGACTTTTCCATCTCCATCCTTCTTGTGATTTTAGCGCCAGTGAACACAAACTGGCGCTGGCCATCCTGCCTCCTTCATTGTGGAACTTGCCAGGGCGCGATTTTTCCCTTGCGTTTTTTCATTTTTTTTCAGCGAATGTGATTTAAAATGTAACAAAGTGCAATACTTCAACCAAACATACTTAAGTAAAAGTACAATTACAGATTTAAAAAAAGGAGAAGTACACCAAAAAAACAACTACTCAGTCACAGTAACGTGAGTAATTGTAATTCGTTACATTCCGCCTCTAATAAGCACAGCAAACAATGCCATAAGGTTTGACAAACTATTGTATTATTTTTTAATATCTGGAGGCCCAGCCAATATGAGGGACATCTAAGTTTATTGATTTATTTTTTTAAATATTAGTCTTTTGAAGGATCTGTGCGGCCTCTGCTGCAGTTTTAGTCTCAGAACATTAAAGCTCCCCATAGAAAATAGAATTAATTCTCAAGACCATTTCTGAAGATACCCAATAACACTTTCAGATCCACACACAGTGACAGGGTTTAATGGCCAGTACAAATGCGTTTTTGCGTGCGAATGAGAAAAAGACTGTATTATGTTATCATAGTTTACGTGAAGAAATAAGGAGGTAAAGGTTTCTGAAAGAGAGTAAAATTCTACAGGCTCATCTCAGCTCCCGCAAATAATGTAAATTTATTATTCATTAGCGGAATATTATGTTGATTTCCTCATACATATTAAATCCCACTACCTAATACTGTACCTGCAAAATGTTTACTACCAACATTTTTCAATACATACTATGTCTGTATGTGGAAACTCAACGATAGTTAAAGCTATAGTGCGCTAGCTTCTGTCACCCCCCATGAGGAATTCTGAGTAATGACAACAACACTGGCGGTGCGTCCACATAATACAGTCTTCTGTGATCGCGCATGCGCCCCCACCCCTCCTCCACACAGTTGCTAGTAACCGAGGAGAACATGAGGGACTCTTAAGAAGAGGTAATTATCTTCACTTGAGCTTCTGCGCGGGAAAGTAACCAGACAACCCAATCATGTGCACATAGCCATACTGAGAAATACAGAGAAAGTTGTTGGGAGCTAATAGTCTTAATTAGCTTTGTACCAACTTATTTGGCAATGCCTTGAATGTAACAGACATTCAATAATATCAAAATGAAGTATGATGCACTAAAGCGTTAAGAAATTGATAATGTCAGGCAACTACACCCCATTTGTTAAAGTTAGAGAAAGATATTGGTCATGGTTATGTCAAATGTAAACAAACACTTATTTAAATGTGCTGATAGCTGTTCATTATTTATTTTTACCCCCCCAAAGTCTCACTGAAGATGTCACCCTTGCTATTATTAGATGAGACACAAAAGTAAGCTGCCAGCTGTGAAGGTAAATGCTCATTGGCCATTCCACCACCCTGACCTTCACAACGTTATTTTCACTGAAGTAGTGAACAGCATCACATCACAGCCTACATTGGGTTTGACAGTTGCCACAGAACATAAATAACTAATGTACAGTAGAATAGCTGCATATCTGCATAAGTGTAGTGGTGCCTTCATACTGTGCATGTTGCTTTGCTTTGTAGCTTTACTTTTAGTGTTCTTCAGTGAGGACTCAAAATGGGAATTGGGAAAGCAAGATCCATTCTTGAAGTTTAATTATTGCCTGTGTTACCAGCACCTATCATTTTAAATGAGTTATATTTGTGCAAGGTAATAATACTGACGTCAGTGTAAATCTATTTGGAAGGAGCAGGGCATCTTGCATGTGGATAAGGGGCTGGCATGTATACAAAAATAACTCCCCATATTCCTTTGAAAAGCTGCTATGGAGACAGCAAAGCAGCTTATTTTGCCTCCTAGCTTACTGGGACAGATGGTAAGACAGGGAAAACATCCGTTTGCAGGTCACAAAAAAAGTACAGACAGAAAGAAAAGAGGAAGAAAGCAGTAGTCAGACATGCTCCTATAGGCAATATTACAGAGACTCTGCAGTGATGTTTCCAACGGAGCTTGGAATGGCTAAATTGTTCAAAAACACTGAGGTGGTCCCACTTTCCTCATAAGTTGCAAAAGTCATCTTGGCCTGTCAGTTAGGATTTGTCAAAGTACCAACCACTGAAGAGCCACACAGTCCTGTAATGCTCCTTGTAACTGAGTGCTGATACTTTAGATAGCAGTTTTCATTTACAGGGCCAGAATGGTTCTAGCTCTAATAGTGGCAATTAAAAGCACCATGGAAACCGTACAAAAACATTCTTAAAGGAGAATTCCAGCCAAGTTTTATGTTAATCGTGATCGCTATAAATATGCAAGTACTTTCGATAGAAAAAACCCCGACCTGAGTTGATGAAGGCAACACTAAGTAGTTGCAGCTACGTGTACAAGCTTCCACTGAGCTAAAACGGCAGTTAATGGGGCAAGTTTTAGAGTGCCTTTGTGCCTCTTAACAGACACACAATGCAATTAATATGTCTGCACAACATGAACAGGGCCCTTACGTAACATCAAGATGCGTTTTTAACTCAGACATTGTTTTAACCTTTGTATGGTATTCGGGTCAAATAGACCCATTTCAAATTTTTATAGGAAGAAAAATTGTACAAGTAGATTTTTTATACCTAAAAATCCACGGCCCTACCTTATTTTCTGTAATAAACATGTATTTCTGGCTTAATTCAGAAATTTATTCTGGATATGACCAATTATGTTTTTTCAATAGTGGATTTTTAACATGAATTATAACCTTATGATTTAAAAAAAATTCCACTTCCATTTTTAATTGTGTTCTAGTAGAGACTGATAAGATAGATAGATATAGAGATCGATTCCCTAAACAGACAGTACATGTTATCTCAATTGTTTGAAATTGAAAGACAATATGTGTTAATAGATTATGACGTAAGATTTTACTTCAGAATTGTTTTTAAAACCCCAAATAAGTCACGGGTCAATTTGAGCCGAGGAATACAAGAGGGTCCCGAAAATGAAGAAAACACAAGGGTTAATTCACCTACTGTCTTGATCTTGCTGGTGGGTAGCTTGCTTGCCTGGTTAGCTGCTAGAGTTAGCTGTTAGCTGCTAGATGTTAGCTGCTATTGATAAGTGTGTTCAGCTAGTCTGTTGTTAAAATCATAATACAGAGAATACAGACTCTTCCAGAACAATGCAAGGGCGGGACAATCCCAGAACATGTGGCCAAGACTGACTTGTCCTAGGTGGCATCAGTCACAACTTGAGTCAACACCTGGGTAAATACGAGCTAGATTACTTTTGGACCAGGGTACTACTTTGCATTGTAAGGCTCCATGACAGGCACAGACAGAAGATGATGGACCCATTTCAGAGAAAGCTCCCAGGCCACAGGGGCTATCTCTTTGTGAAGATCAGCCCACCATGCAGGGTGTGGGGCATCAGAGGCTGAGGAATGAGGCGTAAGAAGAATATTGTAAATTATTGACATGGTACCTTTTAGGTAAGGGTTAATTGTAAGGATGGTGTCTATAAGTGTGGGAGCAGGGATGGAGGGGAAACTACGAAAGTGATTATTTGAAAAGTTTCTAATTTGCAAGTACCTGAAAAAGTGGGTGTGAAATGCCTGCGCTAACTGACCAATGGAAGAAAATATTCCATCAATATGTGGAATGTAGATTTACAGATAGTAGTCAGATAGTGGTTATGTTAGTAGCATTAGTTTGCATTAATTCACTTTCATGAAAATTCAATATTTAGTCTGAAATTTGCCCAAATTCTTTCAGTAAATTTAAAACAAGAGGGATAGCTCTGTCTAAGCCAGAGACAAAGAGTAAGAGCTCATCCGCATACAAGGACACTTTGAGTTTGACGCCACCCCTTGAGATACCTTGGATCTGACTGGACCTAAGGGCCAACAGCCAGCGGTTCAAGGACAATGGCGAATAAGAGTGAAGAGAGTGGGCAGCCTTGATGGTTCCCACGCTTAACACGTGGCTCTGTTGTTTGGAAATTTGGAGTGCTGTCAGTAGCCAGAAAAATGAAAACAATCAGTGCTGCCAACACCGTGTTATTCTTCTGCCTGCTGTTGCTTAGTGACCTATGCACATGCGTGATAGCTCTTGCACTCTTGACCTGCAGCTCTTCTGGCTCCACAGGAAATAAACAGAGGTATGGATTAACACAACTTTTATGCCTTTCTGTCACAACTTCTGCAGTCAGATTCGCTGTGTTCCCTCGGAAGGAATCACTGGACATGGGTAGGCACTTGTAATGACATTTTGAACATGTTCAAACCTGTTGGGTGCTTACTCCAACAGGAGGATAACATAGTGAGGGTAGCACTGATTGTTTTCAATTTTCTCTCTACTAACAGCACTCCAACTTTCCAAACAACAGAGCTACGTGTTGAAATCGGACGGAATTCTCCTTTAAAGGTGAAAGTAGTCAGAATAGTCATTGTTTGTACAAACCCAAGCTTGGGGGGACGTGTACAGAAGCCTAATCCATTATTAAAATGTTCCAAAGCGCTTTAACACAGAGAACAGGTAGGACCATTCTACACGGTCAAATGCCTCAAAGGCCAAATGCGGGAGCTTTTTAAAAAAAATTGCAATAAAAGTTGCAATGTCTTTTGTATGTTTGTTGCAATGAAGTTGTGGGAGACAGAGAAAATTGCAACAAACGTGGAATTTTTTTTGTATAGTTCTTATAATAACTATAAATAACTAAATAATAAAATTACTCTCAGTTTTCCTAGTAACCTTACCAAAAAGGCTAAGGATGCTGTAAATGTTGGTATGATATGAAAATGATTGATGGATTTAAGACAAAAAATAATAATTTATTGAAAAAATCAAATTTGAACATGTGTGTCAGCGGCTTACATTGTTAGTTAATTTCCTATACTGACCTTGCCTGGGACACACATTCATATGTTTTGATAAAGGGCTGAATTTAACTTATCAATGCACTTACAATAACAAGCGTAGCTGTCCTCAATTTAGGTCATCGTGTACGTGTCATCGCCGTTTTTGCCTGCATTCACCATGTGTTTGTGTGTGTGCGCGCATCAGTCACAAGGGGAATTCAGCAGCCCCGCCCACTGCAGAGAGCCTCCAGATTGAAACAGTACTTGACTTTACAGTGAAAAAACATTGCAGCGTACATTGATGTTAAACTGTATACAGGGTGGCAGGACGGTCTGACATGTTTTGCACGGTCTTTTGCTGTACGTTTTGTTGGTAAATGTGAGATGTTTGAGTCACACACGTCTCGTCTTCATATCAGAGACAAGAAAATTAATTTGGCAACGTACATATGACGTCAAACCTGTTCTCACTCCTGCTTGATCATTGGCTCTATGGGTCACATACTGATGCAAAGTCTGGCAAAATTACAAATTTGCCAAAGTCAAATTTGCGGAAAAGTTGCGGTGATTGGTCAAAATTGCGGGTTGCACCAAAGTCACTGTGATTGATTGAATTTGTGTCAATTGGTGTGATCGCGACATCGCAAAATTCTGGAGGGATGGATATTAGTTTTTAATGAAGTAGCAATTTAGTAAAAAATTGAAATATGGTTTAGTTTGCATTGACAAAAGGTTAGTAAAATGTGTTTAGAAAGAAGTTCTAGCCACAATATCAGAGATAATTTGTAAAATTTTGGTGTGTCAGCTTCATACTAACAAAATGCCAGCTTCTGTATTTTTTATTTTTTTAACTAAAGAACAGAAAATAAACTGACACCATACTGTTGTTTGTACCCCCACATCTACAGTATATACTAACTTGCACCATATAACTGTATATGTTACAGAGGACTCTTAGATCCCTCTGATATGATTCAGAAAAGCTAGCTTCATATACTGTAGACTTCAGTGGACTCCCAGCACAGCCCTGGCAGCGTTGGAGAAAGCCTTGTGATGTGTGTCAGGTTTCTGACGTGTTGCTTTGATAGACCCTCATGGGTGGCACCGGAGGAGTCCTCCTACAAACCAGAACAAACAAACCGGCAAAAGCAGTGTAAATGTCAGAAATGACATAATGAGGACGATGAGAGTATGTCTCTTACAACTGAACTACTGGATGTTTGTGTTCATGAGACATGGTCGGAGTGTTGAAATTTCACCCCTGACTTTTGTTACTTTGTGGTAAAAAAAAAAAAAAAAAGTGCATTGACAGAATCCTGGCTCAGATCTTTGTCAGAGACTGTTAAAACTAGATTTGTACATGATATTGAATTAAGTCCAACTTTACCAGGACGGATAGTTGGAGTTTAGTTCTTTGAGGTCAATAGAATGACAATTTGTGTGGAAGACTATGGATGACTATAGTAAGGTGCTGGCTCAGAGCTCCTGTCTCCTGTTGTGAAATACAACTCCTTTTTGATATTAACCATAAAACATTGCCCAAGTCTACAAAGTCAGTCATTCATTGTCTGGGGAACAGCTCCAGTTTGTGTCTAACCAAACATCTGTCCTATTTGATTCTAGCATCTGAGAAATGTCTTCATGTTCACAGGTTTAAACTGTAAATTTTCATGACAATCTTTGTTGTATGTGAAATCGCAAGTTTTTCTGCATGTTTTTTTTGTTATTTTTTACACAAACGCATCTCCTTCATGCTCCATTTTTTTCTGTAATTGCACACAAGGGTTAAGGACTAATGCTCCATATTATTATGGAGGAAATAAAAGTTAGATTCAAACCAATTCTAGCAGGTGGATATTTAGTAATTTGTTATTAGAATACTTGTGGTAGCAACAAAACAAAATACAGTCTCTGCACAGCTTTCAAATGGCTCTTCGTTAATGTGTATAAATTAAAACAACTAGGCCTTTATTAAGATGTAAAGTATGGAGTAATAAAAACCTTGAGCAAAAATGAGTAGGGATCTGGGGTCTCAATGTGGCATACGCACAAAACAGGGCTGAAAATGGGCATTTATAAAGAGAACATTGCTTACAGATGTGTGCATGCACAGTTTTATAGATCTGAATGGGCGCACGCCCATCTGTAACCAATGTTCCCTTTATAATTCACAGGTTACTCACAAGTGCGTGTACGTAAATCAGCCTCTTATCCCGCCCATTTTTAACCATAAATAGTCAATGTAAAGCACCTCGTGAATGCTGGTAAGTATGTTAATGACCCTGGCAGTTGTTCTTTCATGATGCCAAATCATGAGGACTGACGGAAAAAAAGCTAAAAACTTCTCAGACGCTCGGGAATTGCTGCAAATCGAATTATAATTTTGGCCTGTTCTCGCACAGTGTAGGTCAACCTAACTACACAGGCATTACGGCACTCGGTGACAGCTTTGATATATACCAGACCTACAGGTA